>NC_133620.1:419414627-419757960 GCF_048593235.1 Sminthopsis crassicaudata | reverse complement strand
TGAAAGAAAGAATGCTACAGCAAGTAATTTATATTCTCATGTTTACCGAACAATGGGTAACTATATCTTACTAATGTTTATCTCATCTGTTCCACAGATATAGCTTTTTATTTTTAGCTATTATCAAATATTTTTCATTATTAATGCTTTACAATATAATTTGATATTTAGAAGTGCTATTCCTCTCTCATTACTATTTTATTCATTATTTCTCTTTAGATTCTAAATCTTGTGTGTGTCTAAATATTATGTCTTTTTATTAGTTTTATTTTATAGATTAAATTTGTAAAATAATTTTGGTAGTATCATAATTTTATAAAATAAAACAATATTTTTGTTGTTGGCCATTTTTCAGTCCTGTCCAATTCTTAGTGATTTCCTTCCATGTTTTTTTTGGAATAGATACTGAAATAATTTGCCATTTTATTCTCCAATTCATTTTTATAAAAAAAGGAAACTGAGGCAAACAGGGTAAAATAACTTTCCCCAGGTCACATGGTTAATAAGTGTCTGAGACCATATTTGAAGTAAGATGAGTCTTCCAGACTGCAGTTCTGGCATTCTATCCACTGTGCCACCTAGTTCTCCCATAAGCAATAGTTATCTCTCAAATTATCTTTATATTTATTTTAAATATACTTTGTAATTTTATTTGTATATTTTGTGAGTGTGTCTTGATCAAATCGTGCCAACAATTTTAATACATTTTAAAGTTAATTTTTTAATGGAAATTCAATTTCTTTCTCAATTTTTTAATTGATACATAGAATTTAATTGGTAGGGTGGATTTATTTTATATCATTCTATGTTACCAAAGTGATTGGTCTCAATTTCTTTAATACTTCTTGGTGGTTTTCTAAGCAAATTATCATGATGTTATTAAGGTGGGATACTTTTTCCTCTTTATGTGTACACTCAAAGTCCCTTTTACAATTTTTTTTCTGTTCCATTGATTATTTTTTTCTCTTTTTAAATTAATTTTATAATTATAACATTTTTTGACAGTACATATGCATAGGTAATTTTTTACATTATCTCTTGTACTCCCTTCAGTTCTGAATTTTTCCCCTCCTTCCCTCCAACCCTTTCCTAGATGGCAGGCATTCCCATACATATTAAATATGTTATAGTATATCTTAGGTACAATATATATATATATATATATATATATATATGTATATATATATATAATTGTATATATATATATGCATATATATGTATATAAATATTTGTGTGTGTGTGTGTGTGTGTGTGTGTGTGTGTGTGTGTGTGTGTGCAGAACTGAATTTTGTTGTTGTAGCAAAGGAAGAATTGGATTCGGAAGAATCTGGGGAGAAAAACAAAAAATGCTAACAGTTTACACTTATTTCCCAGTGTTCCTTTTTTGGGTATAGCTGATTCTGTCCATCATTGATCAATTGGAATTGGATTAGCTCTTCTCTAGGTTGAAGATATCCACTTCCATCAGAATATATCCTCATACAGTATCATTGTTGAAGTGTATAAGGATCTCCTAGTTCTGCTCGTTTCCCTCAGGATCAGGTGATGGAAGTTTCTCCAAGCCTCTCTGTATTCATCCTGTTGGTCATTTCTTACAGAACAATAATATTCCATAACATTCATATACCATAATTTACCCAACCATTCTCCAATTGATGGGCATCCTTTCATTTTCCAGTTTCTAGCCATTACAAAAAAGGGCTGCCACAAACATTTTGGCACATAGAGGTCCCTTTCCTTTGCTTAGTATTTCCTTGAGATATAAGCCCAGTAGTAGTACTGCTGGATCAAAGGGTATGTACAGTTTGATAAATTTTTGGGGATAATTCCAGATTGCTCTCCAGAATGTTTGGATTCTTTCACAACTCCACCAACAATGCAGAAGTGTCCCAGTTTTCCCACAGCCCCTCCAACATTCATTGTTATTTGTTCCTGTCATCTTAGCCAATCTGACACGTGTGTAATGATATCTCAGAGTTGTCTTAATTTGCATTTCTCTGATCAATAGTGATTTGGAACACTCTTTCATATGAGTGGAAATAGTTTCAATTTCATCATCTGAAAATTGTCTGTTCATATCCTTTGACCATTTATCAATTGGAGAATGGCTTGATTTCTTATAAATTACAGTCAATTCTCTGTATATTTTGAAGATGAGGCCTTTATCAGAACCTTTAACTGTAAAAATGTTTTCCCAATTTGTTACTTCCTTTCTAATCTTATTTGCATTAGTTTTGTTTGTGCAAAAGCTTTTTAATTTCATGTAATCAAAATTTTCTATTTTGTGATTAATAATGATCTCTAGTTCTCCTTTGGTCACAAATTCCTTCCTCCTCCACAAGTCTGAGAGGTAAACTATCCTATGCTCCTTTAATTTATTTATGATCTCCTTCTTTATGCCTAAATCTTGGACCCATTTTGTTCTTATCTTAGTATATCGTGTTAAATATGTGTCTATGCCTAGTTTCTGCCATACTAATTTCCAATTTTCCCAGCAGTTTTTGTCAAATAATGAATTCTTATGTCAGAAGTTGGGATCTTTGGGTTTGTCAAACACTAGATTGCTATTTTTATTCACTATCTTGCCCTGTGAACCTAACCTATTCCAATGATCAACTAGTCTATTTTTTAGCTAATGGTTTTGGTGACTGTTGCTTTATAATATAGTTTTAGATCAGGTACAGTTACACCATCTCCATTTGAATCTCCATTTGAATGTTTTTTCATTACTTCCCTTGAAATTCTCGACCTTTTGTTCGTCCATATGAATGTTGTTGTATTTTTTCTAGGTCATTGAAATAGTTTCTTGGGAGTCTGATTGGTATAGCACTAAATAAATAGATTAGTTTAGGGAATATGGTCATCTTGATTATATTTGCTTGGCCTATCCAAGAGCACTTAATGTCTTTCCAATTATTTAAATCTGATTTTATTTTTTGTGGCAAGTGTTTTCTAATTTTGCTCATATAATTCCTGACTTTCCTTTGGTAGATATATTCCCAAATATTTTATACTATTGAGCATTATTTTGAATGGAATTTCTCTTTGTATATCTTGTTCTTGGATTGTGTTGGTAATGTATAAAAATGTTGAGGATTTATGTGGATTTATTTTAAATCTTGCAACTTTGCTAAAGTTATGAATTATTTCTAATAGCTTTTTAGCAGAGTCTTTGGAGTTCTCTAAGTATAACATCATGTCATCTGCAAAGAGTGATAGTTTGATTTCCTCATTTTCTACTCTAATTCCTTGAATCTCTTTCTCGGCTCTTATTGCTGAGGCTAGAGTTTCTAGTACTATATTGAAAAGTAATGGTGATAGTGGGCAACCTTGTTTCTCTCCTGATCTTACAGGGAGAGGTTCCAGTTTATCACTATTACATATGATGTTTACTGATGGTTTTAAATATATTCTCCTTATTATTTTAAGGAATAGTTCATTTATTCCTATACTCTCAATCGTTTTTAGTAAGAATGGATGTTGGATTTTATCAAATGCCTTTTCTGTATCTATTGAGGTGATCATATGGTTTTTGTTAATTTGGTTATTCGTACAGTCATTTATGCTAATAGTTTTCCTAATATTGAAACAGCCCTGCATTCTTGGTATACATCTCACTTGGTTATAGCGTATTATCCTGGGGATGATTTTCTGTAGTCTTTTTGCTAATATTTTATTTAAGATTTTAGCATCAATATTCATTAGGGAGATTGCTCTATAATTATCTTTCTCAGTTTTCGATCTACCTATTTTAGGTATCAGTACCAATGTCGGTGTCATAAAAGGAATTTGGTAGGACTCCTTTAATCCCTATTTTTTCAAATATTTTATATAGCATTGGAGTTAGTTGTTATTTAAATGTTTGGTAGAATTCACATGTAAATCCATGTGGTCCTGGGAATTTTTTCTTCGGCAGTTGGTTAATAGCTTGGTCTATTTCTTTTTCTGAGATGGGACTATTTAGACCACTTACTTCTTCCTTTGTTAATCTGGGCAAGCTATATTTTTGAAGGTATTCTTCCATTTCATTTAAGTTATCGAATTTATCGGCATAAAGTTGAGCAAAGTAGCTCCCTAATTTCCTCTTCATTAGTGGTGAATTCTCCCTTTTCATTGTTAAGACTAACAATTTGCTTTTCCTCTTTCCTTTTTTTAATCAGATTTACTAAGGTTTTGCTTATTTTGTTGGTTTTTTCATAGAACCAACTCTTAGTTTTATTAATTAATTCAACAGTTTTTTTACTTTCAATTTTATTAATCTCACCTTTTATTTTTAGAATTTCAAGTTTTGTTTTTGCCTGGTGGTTTTTAATTTGTTCCTTTTCTAGCATTTTTAGTTGTAAGCCCAATTAGTTGACCTTCTCTTTCTCTATTTTATGCAAGTAGGCCTATAGAGATATAAACTTCCCCCTTATTACTACTATCACTGTATCCTACCCATTTTGGTATGATGTTGCATTATTGTCATTTTCTTGGGTGAAGTTATTAAGTATGTCTATGATTTGCTATTTTACTCAATCATTCTTTAGTATAAGATTATTTAGTTTCCAATTATTTTTTAGTCTATTTTCCCCTGGCTTTTTATTGAATGTAATTTTCATTGCATTGTGGTCTGAAAAGGATGCATTTACTATTTCTGCCTTACTGCATTTGATTTTGAGGTTTTTAATCCTAGTATATGATCAATTTTTGTATAGGTTCCATGATCTGCTGAGAAGAAAGTGTACTCCTTTCTGTCTCCATTTAGCTTTCGCCAAAGATCTATCATATAAAATTTTTCTAGTATTCTAGTTACCTCTTTGACTTCTATCTTATTTATTTTGTCCTTTGATTTATCTAATTCTAAGAGTGCAAGGTTGAGATCTCCAACTATTATAGTTTTGCTGTCTATTTCTTTTTGCAGCTCTCTTACTTTCTCTTTTAAGAATTTAGATGCTGCACCACTTGGTGCATATATGTTTAATATTGATACTGCTTTATTATTGATACTACCCTTTAGCAGGATATAATGCCCTTCCTTATCTCTTTTAATTAGATCAATTTTTGTTTTTGATTGATCTGAGATGAGCCTGGCTACCCCTGCTTTTTTGGCTTCACCTGAAGTATAGTAGATTCTGCTCCACCTTTTTACTTTTAATTTGAATGTGTCACCCTGTTTCAGGTGTGTTTTCTGTAAACAACATATAGTAGGATTCTGGCTTTTAATCCAGTCTGCTAACTGTTTCCTCTTTATGAGGCAGTTCACCCCATTCATATTTATGGTTAGAATGACTAATTCTATATTGCTTGCCATCTTGTTAATAGCTTATGCTTTTCTCCTTTCCTTCCCTTTTACCCCCCTACTCAGTATTCAACTTGTGAACACCACTTGCTTTTCACACCCCTCCCTTTTTAGTATCCCTCCCCCAACTTAAAGTTCCTCTCCCTGTTTTGCCCCTTTTTCTCACAATTTCTGTATTCCCTTGGCTTTAGCTTATTCCTTCCCTCTCACTTTTCAATGAAGTGGAAGAAGTTTCACCATAAATCGAATATGTCTATTGATACATACTATGTTCATCTCCCTCCTTTCTCCCTCAGTGTTTGAAGTCTGCTCTCTCTCCATACTGAAGCTGTCATTGGTTAGAGTCCTTTTAAAATTTTGTTCATTTTGTCAGAGTGGGAATTTGAAGAAAACAAATTGACAAGAGAAACAATTGGTCTGTTTTTGGGGGGTGGGGGATGGGGCTGGACAGTGCCACCGAGCATCCTCTACAGACTGTGGGAGACAGCAGCGAGGCACCAACAGGGCAGTGATGGTTGCACTGTGTCTGCACTCTAAGGCTCTGAGAACAAGTTGAGTCACTCCGAGTGGGGGTGGGGGTGGTCAGGTCCCAAGACATGCTAGCTTTCAGAGGTTTTATTCTTTACCTCCGGTGTTTATACCTTCTCTGCTGCTCCTGGCTTGCTGCCAAGATGGAATATCCACAATGGGGTAAAAGTCTTTTCACAGAAACAGAAGAGATTGCACCCCTACCCCCTCTGGTCTGAGCTGTGTAAGCTGCCTGCCTCTCTGTTACTGCTTGCCCTCAGTCTGCACCCAGTCTGTTTTTCCCTTTCTCTGAGCAAACACAGACCTTTTCTGCTGAATTTCAAGGCTGTCTTCTATTGGTGATTATTTGTGGGTTTCTTTTCTGGTCAAGCATTTATTCTGAAGCTTGTCATGAAGTAAGTTCTGAGAGAAAACGTAGAGCTCAAGCAGCTGTCTGCCTCCAAGCCACCATCTTGGCCAGAAGTCCTGTTCCATTGATTATAAGAACTAAAGAATTGATGTCTGTTGGTTGGTGATGATTATTCTTATACTTAGCTACATTGGTCTTCAGACAAAAGATGGAACTTATTGCCAAGGCAAAAATCAAACTTTACTAGCTTTATTCAGCCTAGCAGAACTTTTAACCTAATTGCATAGCTTTTCAAAGCCAACTATCACTTCCAAACATTGATGAAGCAAACTTGAGGACAGTATGTTTAAACAGACATAAAACTAATCTTCTTAAAACATTCCCATCATTAAGTCACTTTCCTGTGTAAGGTAAAGCCCATGTCCTTATTCTGTTAATCAAAGCTTTCTATAATAAAATCACAATTCCACTCCCACTTTTATAAATTTATTAATATACATTCATTTTGATCAATTCCACATTTTATAAATAAAGATATTGATGCCTCAAGTCATATAGGTCGTAAGTATCAAAGGCAGGACTTGAACCACAGTCTTCTGATTCCAGTCATGGATATCCTTCTATATATCTTCTCTACCTGTATACAGAATCCAAATCTTACCTATATTACAACTCAAGTCACATATCTCTGGATCTTATTTCATCATTTTAGCCCTCTCCAATTTCTTGACCTTTATTTTCTCCTTGAATTCCTATCATAGCATCTGCAAAGGAGGAAAAAGTGAATTTTTGATTTTGAAAATATATTTGATTTCTCTGCATATGCCAAAATAATTTACGGTACTCTGAAAGATATCTGTTTGATGAATATTAATATCAAGGAAAAAATGAAATAGGAAGGTACATATGTTTACCAAAGATTTTTCCATTGCCATAGAGGAAGTCTAGCAAAAGTCTAAATCAAAGGGGAATTTTCTGTTAATAAGGACATCCTTCAAAAGTGAATGAGATTGTGCCAATTTTATCAAGCCTGGGAACAATGTGTAGTCACTTGAGTGAGATCCATAATGATTTAAATGAGTTTGTCCTAACTAACCACACAGGAAAAACATAGCAAATGGAGAATGTTCCTTGTCCTGACTATGCTATGTAGTCAGAAAAAAAAATCTATAAATATTTTACAGATGCAGCAAGTGGAAAATGAGCTAGGCTCAGTAATGAACAGGAAAAGAGTAAACTGGATTGATTTTGGGATATAGAAGTGTTTCTCATGATCTACTACTTCTTCTTAAAACAAAGGCTCAACTTTTTGATAGGAATATTCCTGTAGCTATGATGTATGTCTGTGAGTCATGAACCACTACTGTCTCCAAAGAATTGACATTTACATTCATACAAAGGACAATGGATAAGTTCATAGTGGGTGTAATCAGGATGCAACACTTACTAATCAAGGAATTATGTAGGTGCAATAAGGATGTAACACTTGCTCATCAAGGGATTATGTAGGAGAAAGTTGGAAAGGATGTCATCAGAGAAAAATGACCAATAAAAGAGATGGACAAATCCTATAATAGTGATTAGGATCAACTAATGGACAAACTTCAACCTCCCTTGGTCTAAAGCAATTTTGAAAAAAAAAACTAGGAAGTTTCATAACCTGTTTTTACTTTTTGGGTAAATGATAGGAATAGATGACTATAGGTTAGACTGGAGAGGATAAATTGTGATCTGTACTATTAGGTGATATAACAACCTAAGGACCACTTTGACCAGTGTTTATTTATATTCCACACTCCCCTAGACATGAATCTATCAATAAACTCTTCTCTTCACTTTACATATACAAGCCCTAATGTCAGAGGAAATCCAGGGAAATTGTCTAGCTATTTGTATGTCTTTCTGACTCCAAGAATAATTTTTTTGATCACTCTCCATTTGGTTCCATTGCTTTGTGGACAGTGTTGATTGATTTTATGTTAATCTAAGAGATGGATATGCATTCTCTAGTAACAATGGTTTGATTACCAATGATCTGGTTCTTTCCATTTTTATGTCACAGTTTTGAGATTCACTTTTTTTTTTGTCCCTAGTTCATAGGTATGTTGTAAAAAATAATGAAATTACATAGATGCTAAGGAAAGCAAAAGCATTCTTTGCATGTCACATAGACATAGACACAATATTCTATTTGATATTTATACCAGAAAGCCTTTCTAAGTTGAAGCCTGGGCCCCAACCTTCATCTAAATAGGTCTAAGAACAGGGTGGCAAGAATTATCCATTCATAAATGTTCTGCCTCTCATCCTGAGGAGATGGAAATTGTGCATCATTTACTACAGCATTATCTTTGAAATTATGACTTCTCCAGGGGAATATATAAGCCACAATCATGTGATTTCTTGACTTTGCTCTATGATCATTACTAATGTGCGACATCAAATCCAATTTACAAATACTCAGAGATATCTCAAATGAAGAATAGAAATATTCATTCTTAGCAAGAAGCGAACATTTCTAGACTGGACTCCAGACCAGTCTAGAGAGGTTAATTTCTACAGAGATTGAAATGAGTTATATAATCGTGACCACAAGAATAATGTTTGGAAGTAACATGAAATTATTTCATTTTGACCTGAATTTTATCATGGTCAGTTTTACAACTGCTTACTATTGTTTACCCTATTTAATTTCCCAGTTAAATTAAATCTCAATCTACCTTAGTTAATGATTTTGTAAGAAACCATATAATCCTCTCACAAAATATTCATTTGGAGGTAATCCATAAACTAGGATAACCAATGAAGGATTACCTAGTTTACAGATCCTTTAGAATGTCTCCAGTTTATTAATTAGTTAACTTTTTCTAAGAAGTTAAGTAAAGATCCAGGAGATCATATATTTCTACTAAAGGAGCAAGTCTTTTGTCCTCCTTTCCAGAGCCTTAATGATTAACAGACCTTTGAAATTGGGTCTGGAATTATCAAGTGAGAGGTTTAAGTTTAAGTTTAAGGTTTAAATTTAAGAGAATTGAAGTTCTCTTCAAATGACTTTCTTGGGAAGTCCTCAGTTTCCCGTTACACTCATTAAGGTCAGAAACATCAAGGGTGATTAATTTTTCCCTACAATCTTGTCCCCATCCCTCAAATCTATGCCCATGTGGCATAGTCTAAAAGTCATACATCCAGCCTCCAAAGTATCAATGCTTTAAATTTGAGCACTATCAATTTCCTCCTTGGAGCAACAAGTTATTACAGTGGATACAGTACCAGATCTGGAGTCAGGAAGATCTGAGTTCAAATCCAGTCTCAGAAACTTACTGGACAGTGACCATGGTCTTGTAACTTAACCTTATTTGCCTTAGTTTTGTCTCCATAAAATGAGCTAGACCAAAAAAAATGGCAAACCACTTAGTATCTTTGCCAAGGAAATTTCAAATGGAGTCACAAAATATTGAATATAACTGAAGAACAAAAAAAAATCCCTTTTTCCTTTTCCCCCTTTAATCTCCAACCTTTCTTTCAATGACACCTGTAGGAGCTATTTATACCCAAATTCATTATGAGTAGTTCTTTGGCCGTGGTCACCCTTTTCTCTCCTACCCATTAAAAGCTACAGGGAAAATGTTTTTATCAATGAGATTTCAGAACTCCTTCTTGGGGCAAGAAGATAAAGTATGGAAAGGAAAAAAAATTGAAACAATCGCTTTCAATATGAGAGTTTATGCTTTCCTTATGCAGCCTAAAATCACATTAGAATTTTATTTTAGCAGCTACATCATAAATTTAGCTAATAATTAGTTAGGACTCATCTAAAACACGTAAGGCTTTTCATGTCTTTTCCTTACCATCTATATGTGCTGTAGATTTTGTAATCAATGAACCAAGAACTCCAGTACCTCACCCACTAGGACTGATTCCAGAACAAAGTTGGCTCATTTTTCACATCCTTCAGGATATTATCTGGGAGTAAGAGGAAATGTAGGAGGTGCTGAGATGTGGGGAGCAAGGGAAGGGATGTAGAACCACAGGAAGATTTACCTCCCAAACAGGACAAATTTAATCAGAATGTGATTTTACTGAATTGAATTGTGAAATTACTCTTTCCTTATGAAATCATCCTAATTTTTGAGGCCAGGTATCCATTTCTCCAGCGTATTACCACAAATATTCATGTGGAAAGCTTCATATTAATTTCAGAAGTGCTTCCATTGAAATGGAGTGTATTAGGTCTTAGTCACTTAGAATCTATGCCTGCTATTTTCTCCCGTGGTTTGATGACTTTAACCAAAAATTTGGCTTTTGTTTTTGCTTTCCTAAGAAAATTATCAAATCCAGTCTTCTAGTCCAGAGCATATTTGGTGATCATGTTGATTACTTATGCATTCATCTTCCTGTTCTCAAAGCTGAAATTTCATATCTTGGCATTCTAATGGAAAAAAAGCAGGACATTAATGAAGAAATAGCGTTGTCTGGATGGGTCAGAACTTCAAATGATGAATATAATGTTATCCTCCTAGTAGTAATTTGTGGGTTTATGAGATAATAAATCTCAAAGATATGTGTATGGGTATAAGAAGAAATTACAAGATAAATCTAATAAGATAGTTCCATACATATGTATGCCCACAAAAGTATAGACATGCAGTTAGAGAGATGATGAAAGGAATTGACTGAGAGTCAAAAATGTTGATTTTTTTTTCAAGGAGAAGGAAATACTATAGGCCTACTATACATCTTTTTAAAGAAGAAGTCTCACTTTGCATAAAGTGATGCAATTCCCCCCCATAGGAAAGCCAAGCATGATAGATTACAGGAAACTATTTAGAGAAATTAAACTTTAATAAAAACAAAATCATTTACTTTTTTTTTTTTTTGTATGTGTGTCCAATAGCATCTTTTAATAGAGATGCTCTGAGACAGTATCAGCACAGCACAACAATTAGGAGCAATTCTAAAACCCCCAACGAACTTTCCCGCTGTCCTCAAAGTTCTTTTTTTTTTTTTTTTAATTCATTTTTCCAAATTATCCCCTCCCTCCCTGCACTCCCTCCCCCCGATGGCAGGTAATCCCATACATTTTACATGTGTTCCAATATAACCTAGATACAATATATGTGTGTAAATACCATTTTCTGGTTGCACATTAATTATTAGCTTCCGAAGGTATAAGTAACCTGGATAGATAGACAGTAGTGCTAACAATGTACATTCACTTCCAAGTGTTCCTTCTCTGAGTGCAGTTATTTCTGTCCATCATTGATCAACCGGAAGTGAGTTGGATCTTCTCTATGTTGAAGATTTCCACTTCCATCAGAATACATCCTCATACAGTATTGTTGTTGAAGTGTATAGTGATCTTCTGGTTCTGCTCATTTCACTCAGCAACAGTTGATGTAAGTCTCTCCAAGCCTCTCTGTATTCCTCCTGCTGGTCATTTCTTACAGAGCAATAATATTCCATAACCTTCATATACCACAATTTACCCAACCATTCTCCAATTGATGGACATCCATTCAACTTCCAGTTTCTAGCTACAACAAAAAGAGCTGCCACAAACATTTTGGCACATACAGGTCCCTTTCCACTCTTTAGTATTTCTTTGGGATATAATCCCAATAACAGCAATGCTGGGTCAAAGAGTATGCACAGTTTGACCTTTTTTGGGGCATAGTTCCAAATTGCTCTCCAGAATGGCTGGATTCTTTCACAACTCCACCAACAATGTATCAGTGTCCCAGTTTTCCCACATCCCCTCCAACATTCATCATTATTTGTTCCTGTCATTTTAGCCAATCTGACAGGTGTGTAGGGGTATCTCAGAGTTGTCTTAATTTGCATTTCTCTGATCAGTAGTGATTTGGAACACTCTTTCATATGAGTGGAAATAGTTTCAATTTCATCATCTGAGAATTGTCTGTTCATATCCCTTGACCATTTATCAATTGGAGAGTGGTTTGGTTTCCTATAAATCAGGGTCAGTTTTCTATATATTTTGGAAATGAGACCTGTGTCAGAACCTTTACTTTTAAAAATATTTTCCCAATTTGTTACTTCCCTTCTAATCGTGTTTGCATTAGTATTGTTTGTACAGAAACTTTTTAGTTTGATGTAATCAAAATCTTCTATTTTGTGATCAATAATGATCTCTAATTCTCCTCTGGTCATAAATTCCTTCCTCCTCCACAGGTCTGAGAGTTAGACTATTCTGTGTTCCTCTAATCTATTTATTATCTCATTCTTTATGCCTAAATCATGGACCCATTTTGCTCTTATCTTGGTATATGGTGTTAAGTGTGGGTCCATATCTAATTTCTGCCATACTAATTTCCAGTTTTCCCAACAGTTTCTTCCGAATAATGAATTTTTGTCCCTAATGTTGGTATCTTTGGGTTTGTCAAAGATTAGATTGCTATAGATGTACCCTTTTTTGTCCTTTGTATCTAATCTGTTCCACTGATCTACCGTTCTATTTCTTAGCCAGTACCACATGGTTTTGGTGACTGCTGCTATATAATATAGCTTTAGATCAGGTACACTTAGACCACCTTCCTCTGACTTTTTTTTTCATTAGTTCCCTTGCAATTCTCGACCTTTTATTCTTCCATATGAATTTTGTTGTTATTTTTTCTAGGTCATTAAAATAGTTTCTTGGGAGTCTTATTGGTATAGCAGTAAATAAATAGATTAGTTTGGGGAGTATTGTCATCTTTATTATATTCGCTCGGCCTATCCAAGAGCACTGAATGTCTTTCCAATTATTTAAATCTGACTTTATTTTTTTTGGCAAGTGTTTTGTAATTTTTTTTCATATAATTCCTGACTATTCTTTGGTAGATGGATTCCCAAATACTTTATACTCTCAACATTTGTTTGGAATGGAATTTCTCTTTGTATCTCTTGCTGTTGCGTTTTGTTGGTGATATATAAGAATGCTGAGGATTTATGTGGATTTATTTTGTATCCTGCCACTTTGCTAAAATTCTGAATTATTTCTAATAGCTTTTTAGCAGAGTCTTTGGGGTTCTCTAAGTATACCATCATGTCATCTGCAAAGAGTGATAATTTGATTTCCTCATTTCCTACTCTAATTCCTTGAATCTCTTTCTTGGCTCTTATTGCCGAGGCTAGCGTTTCTAGTACTATATTGAATAGTAATGGTGATAATGGGCAACCTTGTTTCACTCCTGATCTTACTGGGAAAGGTTGCAGTTTATTTCTATTGCATATTATGCTTATTGACGGTCGTAAATATATGGTCCTGATTATTCTAGGCAATAATCCATTTATTCCTATACTCTCAAGAGTTTTTAGTAGGAATGGATGTTGGATTTTTGTCAAATGCTCTTTCTGCATCTATTGAGATGATCATATGGTTTTTATAAATTTGATTATTAATATGGTCAAATATACTAATAGTTTTCCTAATATTAAACCAGCCCTGCATTCCTGGTATGAATCCTACTTGATCATAGTGTATTATCCTGGGGATGATTTTCTGAAGTCTTTTTGCTAATATCTTATTTAAGATTTTAGCATCAATATTCATTAAGGAAATTGGTCTATAATTTTCTTTCTCAGTTTTCGATCGACCTGGTTTAGGTATCAGTACCATGTCTGTGTCATAAAAGAGTTTGGTAGGACTCCTTCATCCCCTATTTTTTCAAATAGTTTATATAGCATTGGGGCTAATTGTTCTTTAAATGTTTTGTAGAATTCACATGGAAATCCATCTGGTCCTGGGGATTTTTTCCTGGGGAGTTGATTAATAGCTTGTTCTTTTTCTTTTTCTGAAATGGGACTATTTAAGCAATTTATTTCCTCCTCTGTTAATCTAGGGAGCCTATATTTTTGGAGGAAGTCATCCATTTCACTTAAGTTATCAAATTTATTGGCATAAAGTTGGGCAAAGTAACTCCTTATTATTTCTCTAATTTCCTCTTCATTGGTGAAAAGATCTCCCTTTTCATTTGTAAGACTAACGATTTGATTTTCCTCTTTCTTTTTTTCTGATCAGATTTACCAAAGGTTTATCTATTTTATTGGCTTTTTCATCAAACCAACTCTTGGTTTTATTTATTAATTCAATAGTTTTTTTTTTTTTACTTTCAATATTATTGATTTCTCCTTTTAATTTTTGTATTTCAAGTTTAATATTTGGTTGGGGGTTTTTAATTTGGTCTTTTTCTAGCCTTTTAAGTTGCAAGCCCAATTCGTTAATCTTCTCTTTCTCTATTTTCTTCAAATAAGCCTCTAAAGATATAAAATTTCCCCTTATTACTGCTTTAGCTGCATCCCACAGATTTTGGTATGATGTCTCATCATTGTCATTATCTTGGGTGAACTTATTAATTGTTTCTATAATTTGCTCTTTCACCCAGTCATTCTTTAAGATGAGATTATTCAGTTTCCAATTACTTTTTGGTCTATTTACCCCTAACTTTTTACTGAATGTAGCTTTTATTGCATTGTGATCTGAGAAGAAGGCATTTATTATTTCTGCCTTCCTCAAAATCATTTACTTCTTACCCCATTCCTCCATGAAGAAACAACATTCAAACAAACATACTTAATACTTTGTGACACTTTTAAAATTCTGTTAATGGTACCACTATTTTATGAGATGCCCAGGTTTAAAAATCTATGAATTCTGGAGTTTCACCATTTTCTGTTATATTGTGGTTATATACGTAAATCATTGAGAGGCAGGGATCATATATTATTTTTATACCTGAAAATATCTATTATAGAACCACATGTACAGATGACACAGAAAATATTTGTTGATTCACTAAATATAGCATGACTATAATTCCTATCTTTGTTGCTGCCAAATAAGATTACCCATGCTACTTTTTTTCAACTTTCAGCATGACTTTAACTCTTACCATATAGTCTTCTGTTGCATTTTATTCTATATTAACATGTTCAAAGATTTCAGTAATCAATTCACATTATCATTTATCTGTAGCCAGAAAGATCACAGAGGCTATATATTCTGGCCCCTTACTTTAATGGTTAAGAAACTAAGGTCCAAGGAGGCGAGTTATTTCCCCCCCCAAGGAAGTAGTAGGCAGCAGATATATATATTTGCACCCAGGTCTTTAGAATCCAAACAGTATGTTTCCAGTATAACAAACTGCATTCTAAAATGAACTTCTAAATTTCCCTCCAAGTTTCAGTTCCTATTTTAAAAACTGTTTCTTATTTATTTTTAATTTCCCCTAGTACCTAGTCCAGTAAACTTCACATGATATTAAATTAATGAATATTTATCATTTTATGAGATCCCTGTGAAATGATTATCTTTTTTAATTTAAAATTTTTGTTACTTTCAAGTTGACAAACAACATTAATAACAAATATTTCCCAAGTACAAAGAACAGGAAAAAAAAGAAAGCTGTACATGAAACTGTAAATTCCTCTTATATATAGCTTAAATAGAAAGTCAGTGTGGGAAATTTGTTATGAGATACTGTCTTGAAGCCAAGATCTAGACTCCAGTCTTGCTACTGACATATATTGATTCTGTGGTTGTGACCCAGTCATTCAACATCAGTGCTTGAAACAATTTTCTCAGATAATGAATTATAGAAATAGCATCTCTCTTTAGATAGGATCTTTAGAAGGAATTTAGTTATTCAAGAATTCCTTCTAGCAATGAACTCCAATAAATTCAACATTTATTTTATTTTTTTATTTGAACTTTAAAACTTTATCTATTTGTTCTTCTTTGCTTTATGTTCTTTTCTGTGAATGTTTTAACAGTTAAATGATGCTTTTTTCTTTTCTTTTTTTGGGTACACTACTCTAATTCTTCATCTCTCCATACATATTTCTTTGGATTTGACATTTTTAAAAAAGTTATATGGAAAACAGAAAGCAGAAAGGACCAGGAGGTGATGCAGGAAAAAGTCAGTCCTGCACACACAAAAACACAGGAGAGCTCAATAGAAGAGGGTATAGAACTTAGGGACCATCTTTTCCAATTCATTCATTTTTCAGATGAAGACAATAAGGCTCAGAAAGGTTAAACTCCCGTAGGTCACAAAGATAGCGACAGAGACAGAATTTAACCTAGATCCTCTGATTTGAAAGCTAGTGCTCTTATAATCCTACTATGCTTTCTGTCAATTCCTGGCCCAACCAGAGATTGTAACTGAAGAGAAGTATAACAATAAATAATACTGAGGAACATCCTTAGATGTTGTCTTTCCCTGGGACAATAAATCACAAGAATTTTGTGAATCTGAGAGAATAAGTATATAAAAGCCATTCTCTTGATTATATTGGTCTAAGTATAGAGAACTTTGTAATACTAACCTCAGTGTGATACATCTAGTGGGTTTTGAATCTAAGTGAAGGCAAGGATGCCAGTAACCTTAATAGAATCAGAGAATTTTGGACAAATACATCAGAGATGTTGATGGTATGTATAGTTGAAGTTTTCAACAGGAATTTGATAATCCTTGAGTTCAGGGCTGGGGATTAGATATATGCACATATATAACTATATGCTTATATATATTAATGTGTTAATATAAATGTGTTAATATATGAATTTGCCTATATACATGTAAATTTACACATATATACACAGAAATATGTATATTTTATATATCAGGATATATTTGTATATATTTCATAGATAGAAAGAAAGAAATGAAGGAAGGAAGGATGAAAGGAAGGAAGAAGGGAGGGAGAGAAGAAAGGAAGGAAAAGAGAGGAATGAAGAAGGAAAGAAGTAAGGAAGAAAGGGACGGAAACAGGGCAGGAGGGAAGAGGGGAAAGAAGGAAGTAGAAAGGAAGGGAAGAAAGGAAGGAAAGAAAAGGAGAGAATGAAGGAGAAAAAAGAAGAAAGAAAGGGATAAAAAGAGGGATTGAGGAAGAAAAGAAGGAAGGAGGGCAGGAAGGAAGGAACAAATGAAAGAAGAAAAAAAGGAAGGAAAGAAGAAAAGAAGCAAGGAAGGAAAGAAGAAAAATGGAAAAGAAGGAAGAAAAAAATCCAGTAGCACACCAAAGTCGCAAATAAGTCCCCAGACAAGGGTATCTTAGGTTAAAAGTACTCTCTGGGTCTGGTTAAAACCATAGCTCATGAACCTCTGTGTGTTTATTTTATGAACCATCCAGAAAACACAGTTTGTTCAAAGCCAAATAGGTCTTCAATCAAGTTACATTAAAAAGTAGCAACAAAATATTTTCCCCATAAAACTTGGCACACTTTCACAGAAATAAAAACACAGAAAGTAGAAAAAATATGACCAGGGCACACTCATGGAGTGTGGAGGACTTGTGTGGAGACGACAACCCATTCATACCTTCAACCTGACAAGCCTGGCAATAGGAATGTTATAATAGTGCCTCTACTAGTTTCTCTAACATGACATGTAAATGTCTCCAGATGCATGATCTTTGCCAGCCATTTCTTTCTTCTGGTCTGTTGTGGCTGCTGCTAAATATCCTATAGTTGGTTACTGCCATGAAAGACTCTACTGGGAATGTGGTTGGAGAGCATTTTTTCTGTTTCCAGTTTCTAGCATATTATTATTCTAGAGATATACTGATATTTCTTCCTCATAAGAGGATGAATGGGTTTCCATTTTTTATTTTATAAGTCCTGAACCTTTCCTTTATCTGTTTTTATAATACACACTCCTTAACATGTCCAGTTTTTAGAATGGGGTAGGGAATGGGGATGTGGTTAGAGGGGGAAGACAATTCGAAGGGAAAATGAAATTTTCTTCTAAAGGGAGATTTGCCTATTGTAATTACATGAAATGGGTTATCCTCATCAGGAGATTCTTTGCCCCAGGTACCAGATTCTTTAGTACAAAACAAAAGAGTTAGTCTTAGGTAGCTAGGCTAACAGACACAATTTTATCTTTATACTGCAAATCCTCTTCACTAAGATTGTGTTTCTGCTAGAGACCTTTTTGTAGCTAAGAAATAGAAAATGTAGGTGACTCTTTAAAATTTCCAAAAGCTAACATATATTATAATCATCCATGGAGAGACTGCTCTTTTAGTAAGTATCCAGCAAAGGGTGATGGTATTTTAAATCTCCCATTTTTAAAATTCCAAATCTTTTCCTTTTCTGTGAAAGAGAAAGGTACTGGGGTACTGAGTATACATATTTATATTTTATAGTATTTAATTTTTAAAGCATTTAACTTTGGTGATGTATACCTACTTACAACTGTGTATCTATGAACAAACATACAGACACATAAATATATGCTTGTGTGTATATATATGTATACACACACACATTCCTATTTTAAAAGTAGAAAGGCTGAAGCACAAAAAAGATAAAATTTACAAAAGTTAAATACCAGGCTCTCTGAAAAAAATGTATTTGGGACCTATTCTTAAATTTAGTTTACTTTATTAATATTTTATCTATCATTTTTAAAAATATAGACCATTAATAACAACAAATCACAACCTGTCTATGTTTGAGGTAAAAAAAAAATGTAGTGACTAATTCCAGCAGACTTCTTCATGGTCAGAGGGCATTTTGGAGGAGTGCAGGTGAAAGAGATATACAAAAAATAAAATGGATTAAGTCAAGGCAAGAGGAATAATATTCATTTAGTTCTCCATTACGCCCAAGCCTGGTCCTGAAAATAGGTCTTGAACAGTAGAACAGTATCAAAATATTGTTCAGAGTTGGTTCCAATGAAACA
This sequence comes from Sminthopsis crassicaudata, assembly GCF_048593235.1. Lineage (NCBI taxonomy): Eukaryota > Metazoa > Chordata > Mammalia > Dasyuromorphia > Dasyuridae > Sminthopsis > Sminthopsis crassicaudata. Next base: position 419,739,116 of record NC_133620.1, on the reverse strand, counting down.
AAAAGGGTGCACCTGCTTCAATGAGCCAAACACTACAATACTGCATTCTGAATGGTTATGTATCTTGGCTTATGTTTTAAAGTCTGAATTCATTCTAGTTGGTATATTTCCCAGTATTCATAGCAATGCCCAGAACACCCAACTGAGTTGTGTGGCTGGACAGAGTTTCAGGGAGGAATATTGACTCAAACTTTTAATAAATGGCTATTGGCTACTTCCATGAGTTAAGGGTTAAAATTAAAAGTTATTTTATTCATTTTATAACCAATCTTTTCAGGAAATAAATATGTACATAGTTTGTCTTAACTATTCATCATCTAGGTAGGTTTTTATTTTGATCTCATCAGGGATGGTGGACTAATATGATTACAACACACTAGGGAGCTAACTTTATGGAAACTACTTTCAGCAATGTAGATCCTCAACTTATGTGATGTTTTATATTCTTTTCCCTCTCCTCTTCCTACAATTGAGATTTAAAAATCAGTATTTATTTTAAAAATTTTGCTGAATTTTGAATTCCAAATTTTTTTTCTCTCTCAAGCCCTTTTCCCCTACTGAGAAAGCAAGCAATGTGATATTGTTCATATAGGTGAAATTATGCATGTGCATGTTAGCCTTATTGCAAAAAAGCAACACAATAAAGTGAAAAAATTAAATTTCAATATGTATTCAGAGTTCAGTAGTTCACTTTCTGGAAATGGATAGCTTTTTTTTTTCGTGAAATTGTCTTGGATCATTGCATTGATCAAAGCAGATAAGTCTCTTCCAATAGATCAACATTATAATATAGCTGTTCCTGTACACAATGATCTCTTGGTTCTGCTTACTTCATTCTGCCTCAGTTCGTATAGATCTTCTCAGTTTTTTTTCCCTTAGGCTATTTACCTCATAATTTCTTATAGCACAATAATGTTCTTTTAGAATGATATAATATATTTTTTTCAGCTGTGTCCCAATTGATGAACATCCCCTTGATGGCTAATTCTTTGCTATCACAAAAAAAAGTGGCTATAAATATTTTTTGTACATATGGATCATTTCCTATTTTTTTAATCTTTTTGGAATACAAACCCAGTAGTGATGTTGCCGGAACAAAGCATATTCATGATAATTTACAGCCTTAATTATTACCCTGCAGTTAGTAGGCTAAGAGATAGAGTAATGTGACCAGTGTGACACAGCAAATATGTGTGGAAGATTGAATTCAGTCTTTTCTATCTCTGAGGCTATCTGGTTATCTTTTACATTATCATATTATTCTATGACTAATATAAATTCGCAAATATTCTCTAATATAAGCAAAATACAGGACATTTTATTAACATAACCTTTATGATAAAGACTACTAGGACTCTGAAATTTGTAATGTGATGTTGTCTCCAGAAAGTGCTGATCGCTCTCTGGTCTAGAGGAGAGACTTCTTCCTCCAGAGAGCCACCTCAACTCTGGCCTAGAGCAGAGACTCTCTATCTTTCAAGTGCTGCTCTCTTTTATTGTCCCAAAGAATAGGCGTGGAATAACGAAAGGGCTTCTGGGAAAAATTACTTCAACCAATGAACTTGCTCTTCCTAAGTATGTAAGCTCCTCCCCAGGAGTTTACAGATGTAAAACTCCCAGTAAATGCCAGAACTAGAGAACTGTTAAGTACCGACTTAGCACTAGTAAGAACCTAATATCTCATTATCTCATTAGCACTTAGTAAGAAACACCATATACCAAGATAAGGTCAAAATGGGTTCATGATCTAGACATAAGCAATGATATTATAAACAAAGGGAGGGAGGGAGACAGCAAGGAAAGAAGGAAGGGAGGAATAGAAGAACAAAGGCTAGTTTACCTTTCAAATCAGTGGAGGAAGAAGGAATTTGTGACCAAAGAATTGGAGATCATGATCAATCACAAAATAAATAATTTTGAGTATATTAAGTAAAAAAGTTTTTTGTACAAACAAAATTAATGCAGATAAGATTAGAATGGAAGCAATGAATTGAGAAAACATTTTTTTTACATTCAAGGGTTCTGATAAAAAGCTCATTTTTAAAATATATAGAAAATTGATTCAAATTTATAAGAATTCAAGCCACTCTCTAGTTGATAAATGGTCAAAGGATATGAATAGATTATTTTTAGATTAAGAAATTAAAACCATCTTTAGTCATATGAAAAAGTGCTCTAACTCACTACTGATCAGAGAAATGCAAGTTAAGACAAATCTGAGATACCACTATACATCTCTCAGATTGTCTAAGATGCCAGGAAAAGATAATTATGAATGTTGGAGGGGATATAGGAAAACTGGGATGCTAATCCATTGTTGCTGGAATTGTGAAGTGATCCAACCATTCTGAAGAGAAATTTGGAACTTTATCCAAAGAGTTATGAAACTGTGTAAACCTTTTGATCTAGCAGTGTTTCTACCACCAAAGAAATCTTAAAGAAAGGAAAGGGACCCACATGTGCAAAAATATTTGTGACAGCTCTTTAGTGGCAAAAAACTGGAAACTGAGTGGATGCCCATCAGTTGGAGAATGGCTAAATAAATTATGGCACATGAATGTTATGGAATATTATTGTTCTGTAAGAAACGATAGGTAAGATGATTTCAGAGAGGCCTGGAGAGACTTATGTGAACTAATGCCAGGTGAAATGAGCAGACCAGGAGATCACTGTAGTATACAACAACAATATTATACAATGATTAATTCTGATGGACGTGGCTCTATTCAACAATGAAATGATTGAGATCAGTTCCAATGATTTTGTGCTAAAGAGAGCCATCTACAGCCAGAGGACTGTGGGAACTATGTGTGGTTCACAAAATAACATTTTCACCCTTTTCGTTATTTGTTTGCATTTTATTTTCTTCCTAATTTTTTTTTCTGATTTGATTTGATTTTTCTTGTGCAGCAAGATAATTGTATAAATATATATTAGATATATTGGATTTAACATATATATTTCTACCATGTTTAACATATATTGAACCATTTGCTATCTAGGGGAAAGGGGGAAAAAGGGGTATTGTGTTCTGTTCTGCTTTCTACATCCCCCAAATTGGAGTGATTAAAATATTGAGTCCTGTTCTCTAGAGCCCCCAAGTTGGGGTGATAAAATGTACTGTTGTTTTCTAAAGCCTCCACATTTGGATGATTAAGATATAACTTCCTAGTGGAGGAGTGATGAGGCAGGACTCCCAAGAATGGTGGGAAAATGGAGTCTTTTTATTTCAAGGGCTTTCCCTTTTTTATAATGTAACACTGAGCATGTGGGACCACATAAACAACTTGCTATGGTCTGTAGTTTGCCACCTGGTATCATTCTTCCACCTGCTACCAATTTGCTTCAATCTCAACAAAAGGTTGTCACAGTCTCTTGACTTCTCAGGAAGTCTGAGAGCCCTTATTGGAGATGGGGACCTGAACCAGACATTGTTAGCAGGTTCCCTATGGGCTGAAGGATGTTATAACTTACCCAGTTTCCCCACTGACTGTGACCGTCTATAAGGGGGAAATTGGAACACAATGCTTTACAAGAGTTAATGTCGAAGAATTATCCATGCATATTTTTTGAAAAATAAAAAGCTTTTATAGAAAAAATTATATATGATCATGGGGTCATTGAATCCTAGGCCCACATACATAGAGTATGAAGGACTTTGGATTTCATCTAGTTCAGTTCCTCATTTTACAATTGTTGAAACTTTGCATGATTAAGTGTAGTAACTCCATATAGATAATAAGAGGTAGAACTATATATTTGAACTCACTTTCCATGATACCATGTTCATTAGTACAAATTTACACAGCTTCATATCAGTCTATTATCTCTTTAATTACCCCTTCTTTTGAAAATGTTATACTTCTAACCACTGCAGAAATGAAGAAAATAGACATTATTAATTCTCCAGTATTTTTAAGCCGTTTGCCACACCCTTATGTCTCTTAGGAAACCTGAAAAAAATCACACTTGTGCTGCTAGTCTTAATCTCAGCATTATACACAGCTGTCCTTGGAGGAGTGTTATACCCCAGAGACATATTTTATGGTCTTCAGGATTCCATCTCAAATAGAGAAAAGTTTAACAAATACATAAAGATCAGCTTGTGGGTAGAAACCTCCTAAAATCAGAGTCTTTTTCCTATTTTAGAAAATGCCACAGTATTCTCAGAAGAAACAAAGGGACTGATGATATAACATACCTGCAAAGTAACTTTCCTTTCAATGACTGGCACAACTTTATTTTGAACATATTAAGAGTAATCCTGAAAGGGGGAAAATAAGAGTGGCTTGTTTTTTTTTTGTTTGCTTGTTTTGTTTTTGTTTTTGTTTTTTTTTTTTTCATATGTCCTATTCTCCTTAACAAGAAACCTACTAAAATGATGTCCATGGCCCAGACTATTCCTCTTCATTGCTTTTAATACTCTTCTTGATCCTTCAATAGTTCCCCCCTTTACTAACATTCCCATTTTATGATACAAAAGCTTTACATCTAAATTTTGAATTACTTAAGAGATTTGCAGAGACAAAATAAACAAATTATCATTATTAATTTTTTTCTATTCTTAGCAATCAAGTGGTGTGATTAGGAATGTTATTTTATAATTAGGACTATTCTTGGTAATACCAAGAATATCTGCTTTGGCTTTCCTATTTTCTCAAAGAAGAAAACATAAGTTCAAAAGCCATAATCATTTAGTTGGCCATCAACAAGTACTTATCAAATGAGTTAACTTTATGAAGCACTTTGGAAATCTTAAGTTATTATAGAAATGTTACTTATTTTTTATTATCATTATCATCATTAAACATTTGCTATATACCAGATAATAGGGATACATATTTTAACAAAAAAAGTAATAATTGTCCAGGTAATGGAGAAAGTCTGTATGTGTGGAGCTGTAAATCTCAGATAGAATTTAAGTTCCTTGAAGTTTGTCTTCTTATTCTTTGTTATTTGCTTAATACAGTACCTGGAATATAGTAGTCAGTTACTAAATGTTTCTTGAGTTGACATGAATTGAAATGGATTGAAACAGGATTGGCATAAGTTGATTTTATCATAAATCTGCCATTACTAGCTTCTCATAATGGCCAGCTGGCTTATCTGAGCCCATACCGTGCCGTAAAACCCAGAAGCCAAATTGGTATCAGCTGTCAAGATAGCTATTAGGCTGACTGCCAGGGGACAAAAATATATATACTAGAAAAGGACAAGTTCTGAGTAAAAGACAGAAAATGGGACATACCAAAAGAGTTATTTGAGAGTTGTTTTGATGATACAACTGAAGAGGTTTGGATCTGCAAACCTCAAAACTGAAAAGGGATTCTCTCATTACACTCAAGAGAAAGATGGAAAAGAATCAGCTGGCTGCAGAAGGAACATACCAAGAAACCTCATTCTGCTATGTACTTGATAAACTGACATTATTGACCATTTAACTGGCTCTTGGCTATTCAGGATGTAGAATGGGAGACCAAGATTCAACAGCATAATCTATTAGGATACACCATAGCATAGCATCCTTCTCCCAGAAAAGATCATTATAAATATGAAACAGTTCCAGCAGAGCACATCAAAGAATTAAGAATGAGTAACCAGTATTGAAGTAACAGTCATTTTGTAAACTAAATAGCAGGAAACCTGAGGTGGGCTTTTTAGCTAAAAAGCACAAATCCTTCCATAAGCTTTTGCACATAGAAATCCCAGCCTATAACATTGTTTCCAGATGTATTTTTGGCAAAGCAAACACTTTCAACTTGAACAGCCTGTGCCCTGAACCATGGGAATGATACTGTACTGTAGAATGGAAATGTTATTACAGACTAAAGGTTGAAATGCAAAATATTAACGATTAAATATATTGGCTCTTTTACATCCCAGAATGACATAGAGAGCAGTCAATTTAATGACCCCTCCCATAATTTAATTCCTGCTTATTCACTACAATAAGTTCAAAAACGTCATTAGTGCTTCTCTGATTTATAGCTTCTTAGAGCACCAGACACCCACTAACGTGGCAGTACATCTTCCAAAAAAATGATAAAGCAGGTTGAAAGGAATTGGCAAGCACTAAAAGAAATCTTAGTTAAAAATTTAATCTAAAACTGTAAATTATTTTCACATTATTTTCTCTTCAGTGCTCACTTCAGTGTGTCAAAGACATAAGGAGAATTCTGTTTGTTCAGCTGGAAGATGTGCCTCTTGGCTCAATACCAAATTTAAATAAGCAATAAGAAAAAAGAGAAAGTAACAACGTCTCCACTGTTATAAAGGAACAGCACATAAACTAGACGACCTCTTCTTTGGTAATTGTATGTTCTCATTTTGCACATTCTTATGGTTCTGATAACTTTACAGCTGATATAAAATTTAGGTGATTTAATTGTATGAATATTAAAAGTATTTGATGACCAGTCTAATGCTGAACTGAATGAGCCTATAAATTTATGATAGTCTTCCCCAACCTCCCAAGGCATTCCAAATTAAGTTTTTATTCTAAATTAATTAAGAGATAAAAGCCCCAACACCTTTTTTATGCTTTTATTAATTTCACTAAATTCTGATGCATAAAAGCTATATGATCCTGGGAGAGTCACTTAACCTGGTCAATACTTGAGGTCACTATTAGGGGTTATATTTTTACAGAGATGGTGCTGTACTGCCCTCATACATGAAGTTATTCACCTAAAAATTTCCTGTACAAATGAAATCATATGCTCAGTTCCTAGCCTTCTAAAAGCTATCACTTTTTGTAGTGTCTAAGAATAGAGTATTTCACCTACTTTATCCCTTTTATTTCTTCCAACTCTATGAAGAAGATAATAGAAATATCAAAACCTCCATTTTATAGATGGAAAAACTGAGAATTGCAGAAGCATCTAGCTGGCACAGTGGATAGCATATTGTAATTGGAGCCAGGAAAACCTAGGTTCAAATATGGCTTCAAATACTTATTAACTGTGTGACTGCGCAAATCACCCCTGTTTACTTCATTTTCTTTACCTTTAAAATAGGGAAATTATAGCACTTATGTCTGAAAATCATCATACCAATGAAATAGCAATAATAATATAAATTGCAAAGCATGGTACTTGGTCCATCCTTCCTGGTGCAAATGTTACAGCTTTACCTACTATACCTTATTTCTAATCAGAAAGCATCTAAAAAATCCTGGAGAGAGAAATAACATACATATCCAAACTTTTTTGGATCAAATTCCCCTGTCAGGGGAAAATGGGAAATTATTTGCATTATTTTTTTAATAAACTCTGATGTACAAAATAGGTAGAAAATTGAAACAAGTGCATAAAATAAAAAAAAAAAAACTTTTGCTTACTAAATAAGTGGTCAAAGAATATGAAGTTTTTTTTTAATTCCTAACTACAAATACTAATATGAAAATGTTGCTAAGCATTGATAGTAAGAGAAATTAAAATTAACTAACTTTCATATTTTTATGGTACAGCATGAAAATTCTCATTGGTAAACAAAAAAAATATGACATGATAAAGGTGAGAAGTATTATACATAGTGATACAGAAACTATTTCTCTATCTGCTTTGCAGCTCATTCTTTTCCTTTCTCCAAACTAACAAGAAAGATGCTGACATAAGTAACATAATGATACTATGGTACATAGTTTGTCCATTAGAACCACACAGCTAATAATGTTTGAGATAGGATTTGAACTAAAGTTTTCCTGTCCCCAGGCCCCATCCTCTATCCAATGTGCTACTTACTTGCCCTTAAATAGTTCCTCCTAATAACAAAGAAATGTGAGATTATCAAGCCAGCTTTATACTTTTTTGTGAGATGTGGCCACTGCATCACTAGTGATATAACAGTTTTTTTTTCTTTGTTTCAGGGGACATTCAATCTATATTGAAAATAAAAGGGGGCATTTCTAAAAATTACTGTGACATAAAACAAAAGACAATTAAGTTTATTTGAAAGAAAGATAAAGGAAACAAATGCTAGGAAAAAAAAAACAAGCTAGAGAAACATCAAGCTATTTAAAAAAAAAAAGAATCATGGCTTACTGGGGCATGCATGAAATGCTAAATCTCAGCAGGTGGCATTGCTTAATTGAAGGGTATACAAATAAATAAAAGGGTTTGCATATGTAGATCATCTGGGAAAATTAATTACTGCTAATCATTGTTTATTTAAACTCCATGAATAAAAAACTTAATTTATTTTTTTTAGAGAAGCAGAATTGAACATTTATTTAGATTTTCAAAGTAATTGAGCTTCTCAGTAGGTATGTTAAGAATAAAGTCATCTATATTATCTGTTTTTTGAAAAATAGGGCAATTCACTAAAAAAAAAATCCCACTGTTATATAATACTTAGCACAGAAACTTTCACAAGATGGTTAAAAAAGTTAAAACTCCTCAATTTATACAACCACTTTAAATGTAGTTTTTCATTGTTTCCAGTCATCTCCAAACCCATTGTGTGCTCATTGACCATGCACCTAAATGATAGATACAGGCTATGGCATTTTAAAATTCTATTTGTAGCAGTTTATGCAAGTGCAGCTAAAATACCATTAAAATATAAAACCTAAGGACAAGTTGTACACAAACTTTGCAATGTAGATTTGAATTTAAAAATATGAAATATAAAATCTATACAACTGTAAAAAATGTATAAATTATCAGTACTGAAATTAAGAGCCCATGTGAAAAGGAATCTCATTTTCCTTTCAAGTGCTTTAATCTGCTACAGAACAGTTAAAATGCAAATGTAAAACTCTGTGGTGAGTTTAAATTGTATACTCTGCAGATACTATAATCAATTTGAAAGTTTCATATATAGCAATAGATGTCCATTACTTCATCTGGATTGCTTAGATAATTCAGCTTGATCACTAAAAACAAATCAGGCAAAATTGGAAAGCATTTCCTCTTGTGCAACTTTTCTTACTTTCTTTTTTAAACATCTACTTATGGACTTACTATACTCCAGGTCCATTATGGCTATTTTCTTTATGGAAGCTGTCCTTATAAATCTCTTTCATCTGACCACTTTCAGAACCTGAAAATCTACCTTTTCTGTGTCACCAGTCATATTAATAACTTCAGATACATCTAGACGGTCTTCAAGATCATAAAATTTATATAGGTTAAACCAATTGTTTTCAGAAAGCTGCATATAAAACTTATAAAGATTTCTTTTTAAAGGGGTTATGATACTATGGCATTCCTTCTTCCCCAGCTACACGGACACAATATACTTCATTTACTTTGCTGGTGGACATTTCACCACAACCTGACCACTGAAGTGTAGATGCTTAAATGAGAACTGAAATCCACACAGTATTTCATCAAGTCCTCTCTCCTATGTCATATGTAAATCACTTGCATTGCTCTGGAACACTTTATAACAAATAAAAGAACATTTTCTTAAAATAAAAGAACATTTCCGTGTTCCACTCCAGAACCTGATCTGCTTTTCCAGTATATATAATTTTTGTCCTTGTTTCATAATTTTATATGGACTCCACAAACCTTTATTTCCTTTATCACCTTCTTTCCTTCATATTTTTTTGCAATGATCGATCATTCATATAAATTACTTTATCTCCTTTATAATCAGAGCACACATATAGCCTCTGTTTTACTATCCCAAGAACCAAGTGTCTTCATTACTCATATACCTCACCCTGGATACACTACATTTCTAAGCAACTCCCATTTTGCTTCCTTGGGTCACAACAAAGAACATTTTTACTAAGTTGCAGTGAGGTGGTCTTGCTGTTATATTTTCTAGAAGACATCTTTTGTGTATACATCATATCCTTGCCTCTTCTTCTACCATTTTCACTTCTATTTTGATTTTTTTTCCCATAAAATTGAACAATCTACTACAAAAACAATGTGAAAAAAATGTCATCAGTGCCATTGTCTCCATGACTTCCTTCTGAAAGCTCTTGTCCTCTACCTCACTTATGTAAGTCTTGTTTCTCAGTTTGCTAAAACTTTCTATGCAAAACATTTTTCCCCTTAATTTATCTCCTGCATTTAGATTTTTATTTCTATATATCTTTTTGAACTCATTTTCACATGCTCCTTGAGGGATCCCAGGATGTCTTAAATCTTATTATTGGCTATTTTTGCCAGTATGACAAATAATGGAAGATAGCAGAAGGCCATGGTGATCCCAGGTCCTTGAGCAGCAGAAGCAGAGGTTGCTGAGGAGGAGAGTCAACAGTAGGATGAAGAGGAAAGACAGAGTATTCACTTTTGAGAATTCTCTATTGAGAATTTTCTTTAAGATATGTTAAAATGCATCCCTTGTGGGAGAAATTAATGTAAACAATTTCAAACTAGTTTTGAGTGCAAATTGGATACTAAAATGCTAGAAAGTGAATAGCATCAAATCAATGACTATTATGGTCAAATCAATCTATACCATTTTTGTGACAAATAAAGAAAAATGACATCTAAGAGGAAATAGACTTCTAGGATTTTTGTCTAAGTGGTTCCAAATTCAGATTTATATTTAAGATGCTACGTAATATAATGGATAATGCTGAAATGGAATACCTTAAGGCCCTGAATTTGTGAATCTGGACAAGTCACTTATTCTTAATATATCTTAGTACCTTCCTATGAATTATCCTCTAAATCATCTACTAAATTTGTTTTGGTATAAGATTATTGGCTAAGTAAATAAAATCTCAGATCCTTAATAATTTATGATTTTTTTGGGGGGTGGGAAGTTTTTAATAGAGGGAAATATATAATTATGCTATTACCATGTAAGATATCCCAGATTCTTTCTTTGGAAATTCCATGTTTCATTATGATCATTAGGTTTTCATTTTCTATTGTAATTTATTTGCAATTAATAGTGGGGTCTCAGGTCATTCTAGCTCAGAAAATTTCAGCTTGTTCCATTAATATAGCACCACTCTTCAAGTACCAGCAGGATCCTGCACTTATATTCCTAGATGAACTCTCTAAACAAAATAGTGTTAGCCTCAGCCTGGGGTAGACATGTGGAAATACTAAGACAAAGGATAATGTGGTACTTATTGCACAGGGAAGATCCAAATAATTATTCTGAAGATTTAATCAAGACTTAGAGTTAAAACAATGGATAACTACGTCAAGCACAATTTTTTTTAACCCTTCTATCCTCCTCCCCAAACAATTCAATAAAATGAAAGACTCAAGATCCTTAACAATATGGATTATTTTGATTCTGACTTTTAAAATTTATTTCAGTAAATTGACTACAGGGCAGCTAGGTAATGCCATGGAGCCATGGATAGAACACTGGGCCTGAAATCAGGAAGACTGAATTTTATGGTTTCATATCTGGTCTCAGACATTTACTAGCTATATGACCCTAGATAAGCATTCAATTCTTTTTTATCTAAGCTTCTCATCTATAAAATGATCTAGAGAAAGAAATACAAATCACTCCAGTATCTTTGCCAACAAAATCCCAAATGAAGTCATGAAGAGTTGAAGATAACTGAAACAACTGGACACAAAATTGATAATATATTGATGAAGAACTCAGATTAGCAACCCTTCCTTCTCTGGACTTTACCTTGTTTCAATTGTCTTCTTTCTCCGCCTTTTTGGCCTACTTTTTTTTCCTTGGGTAAGATTTTTCCCTGAGGAATTCCATTTTGAGGAATGGTCCAGAACAAAGCTTCTTAAACTGTGGATCACAACCCTATATGGTATTGTATGACCTAATGTGGGGGTTGTGAAAAAATTGGCAATAATAAAAGATTTCTGATTGCAATGAACAAAAGTTAATTCAAGATCAAATGCATAATCAATCCAAGGTGATTCTGGCAAGTGCTAGCCTACGTTGCATTTTATGACCTTCACTTCTGCTTTGGTTCTGGACACACAACATGTGTACTTTGTACTGCTCATGCATGAATGCTACCAGAAGCATTTCAACTCAGAATCAAGATGAGGTTGCTTAAAAATTTCTTTTTTTTTTCTTTTTGAGGGCAATTGGGTTTTATTGCCCAGGGTCACACAGCTAGGCAATGATAAATGTCTGAGACCAGATTTGAACTCAGTTCCTCCTGACTTCAGGGCCGATGCTCTATCCACTGCACCACCTACTTGTCCCTAAAAAATTCTTAGGCAAAAAAGGGTTGCAGGTGGAAAAAAGTTTAAGTTTAAGTTTAACTCTGGCCTAGCCCAACTATACTTAATTTTCTTATTTTCATCAGCATTTTCATATTCAGAAAACTTTCGCACCCCAACCCTAACCCTGTATTTTAGCTCTTCCTTATGTGTTTCCTTCCTCTAATGGAATCTGAACTCCTTGTGGGCAGAGGCTGTCTATTTTTTTTTTTTTGCCTTGTCCAGTGCCTGTTTAAATGTTTGAGTTAGCTTTCTTGATATCCTCTGGAGGGGCCTTGGTCTCAGCATATTAGTCACCAGGAGGATAGTCAGGAATAGAATCTAAAGTCTTTATTGTCTCCCTCACAGTCTGTTTCTTTCACAGTGTCCTTCACAGTCTGTCTGTCACATTCTGTGTCTGCCACAGTCTGTCTCCTTCACAGTCTATCCAAGTCTGACTGACTGTGTCCCCAGTTCTCTCACCCTTAAATACCCTATTACAATTACATCATTACAGCACACCAAGTATATGCCAACTAGAGTGATTATATCATTACATCAAATTAGAGTGATTATATCATTATATCATACTAGATACATGTGAATTAGAGAACCATTATCTCATCAATTCCACTAAATTAACACCTTGTTGTAAGTATCCTTGTTTCAAGTATACTTCTGCAGAGTTCTGGCCCTCTACAGCCTGCCATAAATTAAGTGCTTAAATGAGCATTTAATAAATTCTTAGTAATTTGATTTGATGTTATATAGCAAGATTTTTAATGATATAAAATGTATAAAGATTATCTTATATCAGCAAATTGAATCATTCTATCCTTTCTCAAGTAATTTGTACACTATTACATATGGAAGGCAGTATGACAAAATGGACAGAGATCTGGTCTCAATGCTAGGAAAATCTAGATTCAAGTATCATCTCTAATATTTAGGTAGCTCTCAATCAAGTATTGCTTTTATCATAATATAAAAGATGAGATTGAAACTTGGAAAAGTTAAATAATTTTATAATGGTCACATAGCAAATATGGAAGCTACAATTCAAAATTGATTTAGTGGCCACAGCTCTTATTTGCACAGGAGCAATTTGTATTTTATGGTTTTGGTTTGAAACTACATGATTTCTATTGAAATTTTTTTTGATTCTGTGATAATTTTCCACTACACAAGAAAGAAATATAAATTTTATTATTAACTTTAAGTTGACTTCAGTGCTCTTTTCAGAATATTAATGGTGCTTTTACAACTTTTATATGAAAAAGCATTTCCCTTCCAACTAAAAGACTTTTTATTTTATTTTTACCATTTCAAGATTTGCTCGAAGCAGAATTAAGTGACTGCTTTAGAACATTGTCACTATTGTTCCCAACCTCATATTTGATTTCCTCAAATAAAGCTTAAGAACTTGACATTTCTTTTAAAGTATTTAATACTAATTTTCACACCAGCATATTAATTAAAAGTATGATTCAATTGATCTTGAAAATATTATCAATGATTTAGTGCTTCACATGAAGCCAAAGCCCAAAGACATACTACACAGTCTGTCTCCCCACTAGCTCTGCCCATTTGTGGCAATCCACTTTGAAAGTATCCTGAAACTTCCAGCCCAGCCTAGAATACTGTTAAACTATTAGAACTGCCAAGATTTTATGATTGTTTTGTACCTGCTCTGGAAATTCTAACCAATTAAATTATATTGGTACTTCCATTGCTATTTTGAGTTTATCTCAGGGAGTTAAATCCATGGTATGCCCCATAATTTCCAGATGGTTATCTTGAAAATGGATAATCTGAGTTTCTGAGTTTTCTTTCAGATATACAGGGCCATTCCTTCCTCCAGTGCAGCAGACTCCCCACATCCATCCTAATCTATTCTGTTCTGACACTATATATATAGGTGAGGATGAATAATTTGATATTTTGTCTTTTCTCTTTCTTGACTCATATTTTATGTATGTGCTATTTTTAACTTTCAATTCTTCCTAAATTAATTTATTTATTCAGTAACACATTAAACATCTAAAATTATTTTATAGTACTAGAAAAAATAATAGTCAAATTTATCTAGAAAAACAAAAAATCAACAATATCAAGAAAGTCAATGGAAAAATATGACAAAAAGTGATCTAGCAGCATCAGATTTCTTTCTTGTTTTTAAGAGTAATATTCTGTATTATATATTCAAACAGATCTGTATTAAGACTTGATCAATTACTTTTCTGGGTATGGATAGGATTTTTCATCATAAGTCCCTCAGAGTAGATAGGGATGATTGTACTATTGAGGATAACAAATTCATTTACAACTGGTCATTTCAGAATATTGCTATTACTTGGTATACAGTATATTTTATTTTGTTCATGGAGGACTTTCCAGGTTTTTTTTTCCCTTGAGAGCATCCTGGTCATTAGTTTCCAGAGAATTTTTGCTTTGAATTTTTTTTTAATAATTACTATTTCTAATTGTATTCCCCCAATTTATTCTCTCTCTCACCCTATCTCTGTTCAAAAGTATTTGCCTATTTACCACTCCCTCCCCCAATATGCCCTCTCTTTTATCACCCTTCCCCCCTTCCCACATCTAGTTCTTTTCCTATTTTCCTGCAGGGTCAGGTAGTTTTCTATATCCCTATTGAGAATGTATATTATTTCCTATTTAAGCCAATTCTGATAAGAGTAAGGTTTCCTCCCCTTCTTCCTTTCTACTATGAAAGCTTTTTCTTGCCTCTTTTTTATGGCAAATAATTTGTACCATTCCACTTTTCCCTTTCCCTTTCTCCCAGTAATTGCTCCCTCACCCCTTAATTTCATTATTTAAATAAATATATATATATATATATATATATATATATATATGCACATATATATATATATATATATGTATATATATATACACACACACACACACATATATATATATATATATATACACCCTTCATTTTTAACTCATATCCAAGCTCTCTGTCTATATATACTCCTAAGTACCACCCTCCCATGGAGGAATGTCAAGAGATCTTATTAAGTCCCTTATAATATCATTTTCTTGATTACTTCCTTATGTTTCTCTAGATCTATATTTGCAAATCAAATTTTCTTTTCAGCTCTAGTCTTTTCTTCATGAATGCTTGCAAATCATCTATTTCATTGAATAATTACCTTTTCCTCTGAAAGTTTATACTCTGTTTTGCTTGGAAGGTGATTCTTGGTTACAAGCCTAACTTCATTGCTCTCTGGAATATGAATTCCAAGCTCTTCGGTCCTTTAATGTGAAGCTGCTAAATCTTTTGTTATCCTGACTATGACCCCACTATACTTGAATTATTTCTTTTTGAATAATTGCAATATTTTCTTCTTGATTTAGGAGTTAAGGAATCTCTTTCAGGAGGTGATTGACGGATTCTTTTTATTTTTATTTTACCCTCTGGTTCTAGAATGTTAGAACAGTTTTCTTTAATAATTTTTTGAAAGTTGATGTCCAAGCTCTTTTTTTTTTATCATGACTTTCAAGTAGACTAAGAATTTTTAAATTATCTTTCCTGGATCTATTTTTTGAGGTGAGGTCAATTGTTTTTCAAATGAGATGCTTCACTTTTTTTTCTATTTTTTTTGGTTTTGTTTTATTGTGTCTTGATTTCTCATAAAGTCATTAGCTTCCATTTGCTCAATTCAATTTTTAGGAATTATTTTCCTCAGTGAACTTTTGTACGTCCTTTCCCAATTGGCCAATTTTGCTTTTTAAGACATTCTTCTCCTCATTAGTTTTTTTTTTAATTTCTATTTTGCACTTCTCTCAATTCTTTCCATAACTTTCTCTATTGCTCTTAATTGATTTTCAAAGGCTTTTTTGAGCTCTCCCATGGCATGAGTCCAATTCTTATTTTTCTTGCAGGCTTTAGATATAGGAGCTTTAACTTTGTTGTTATCTTCTAAGTGTATGTTTCCATCCTCCTTATTAGCATAATAACTTTCAATTGTCAGAAACTTTTTTTTTGTTTGTTTTCTGCTCTCTCTCCTAGCCAATTACTTGCCTTTTTGCTCTTTGTTAAAGTAGGGCTCTGTTTCCAGGGTGGAGAGTGAATTGTCCCAAGTTTCATGGGTTTTGTTCAGCTGTGTTCAAAGATCTTTCTAGGAACTGCACCACAAGTACTTTTTTCTGTCCTGGAACTATTAGTTAAGAGTGTCCTGTACCCCACTGTAACTGTAAGATCTAATGTTTTTTGTGGGCTGGTCAGGGCTGGGGTCCTGCTGACTGAGGCTGTGCTGGGGACTGCACACCAGACTTCCATTCTGTTGCCACAGCCCTTCTCCACTAACCTTTCTAGTCCTTCCTGGTGTCCTCAGGCTGAGATCCAGAAGCCTCTAGCACTGCTGCTGATTCAGAAGTACCACCTAATTAATGCTGAGATCTAAGCAACTGCTGGGGCCCAACCTGCACTGGGATTACACACTGGGCTCCCACTCTGCTACCACAGACCTTTTCTGCTGACCTTCCAAGTCCTCTTTGATTTCTCTGGGCTGAGAGATATGGAAGCCACCAGGACTGCTGCTGATTCAGAGGTTGGGCAGGCCAGGAGTAGCCCGGGATACAAGGCTGCACGCTGGACTCCTACCCTGGTTATCACAGACCTTTTCTGCTAGAACTTTTAAGTTGCCTTCAGCTGGAAAAAATTCTATTTTGGGGTGTTCTGATGCTCTAAAATTTGTTTAAAATCATTATTTAAAGGAATTTGGAGCAGTTTTGGGGAAAATTAAGCAAGTTTCTACCTTTAGTTGGGCAAGCATCTGCCTTTACTCCACCATCTTGACTGTACCTCTCTACATAGATGCTCTTGTACAAGTCAATTAAGTCTTCTGGCCCTTAATTTCATTTTCTGTGAAATGAAATGATTGGATTAGATTACCTTCTAAAATCCTTTCCAACTCTAATCTTTGCCCATACAATTGTTATAAATGTAGATGGTGCTCAATTCTCAGGTAAAAAAGTTTTAAAATTTTGTTTTTGATTTCCCATTTATTTTCTTTGGGAAATATAAAGTTATAAGATAATTAAGTTCAAATCAATAAGATGCTGATTTTAATTAGATTGGTCTTAGGAACCCCACAACTGTGGACTCACAGTGGACCTTTTAGTAACTAGAAGTATTTATTCCCTTTGTTTCCAGACTTCTGCCATGGAGATCTCATTTTTCAAATGAAAAGTTGTTGTTTTTTGTCCTTTGTTTTTCAAAAAAGATGAATAACATCACAAGATGATGTCTTGATTCTGATGTGACTTGGATTTAAATAATACAAAGATGCACAAAATTGTCTGCTTCATATTCTCTTCGAGTCATTGAAGTCCAATCACAAGATAAAACTCAGACTGGAGGGGTATAGGATATAGTGAATGATCTTGACCATGGCATTTTTGATATCTGACCAAGCAATACAGTCCTTGTTTTGTTCACCATTATAGTAATTGAAACAAATTGTTCTCATCTACACTTTCTACCCCAGATATTAGTCCCTCTATTTGGGGTAGACATCTGCCTAACTCAGTAATGGAATTGAGACCTGTCAGTTAACCTCAACATAGTTTAGCTTGTTTGTTGAAATGGTTTTACCGGGATATATTTTCTACCTATGCAACAGCTTTTTGAAACCACAGGTAAAAGCTGAGTAAACATGAAAGGTGCATGAGTAGCTTTAAAAAGGGCTCAGCAAGTTATCAAACCAGAGGTAATAATTCTCCTTGAATATCTAAGGGGAAGTCAATGTCCTAAATATGACATCCTTTCTTTCATTATAGCATTATAGCTTAAGAAGCACCTTTATGAAAGGAACCCACAGGTTCAAAACTGTTTGTGGCAACCTTTTTTGTAGTGGCAAGAAACTGGAAACTGAGTGGATGCCCATTATCTCGAGAATGGCCAAATGACTTATGATATATGAATGTTATGGGATATTATTGTTCTATAAGAAACAATCAACAGGATAATTTTAGAAAGACCTGGAGAGACTTACATGAACTGATATTAATGAAGTGAACAGAACCAGAAAATTTTTACATTTCCAGAACAAGATTATATGATGATCAATTCTGATGGACATGGCTTTTTTCAATAATGAGAGATTCAGATCAGTTCAAATGGTCTTGTGATGGAGAGAGCCATCTGCACTCAGAGAGAGGATTGTTGGCACAGAATGTGGATCACAATGTAGTATTTTCACTTTTTTTGTTGTTTGCTTGCATTTTGTTTTCTTTCTCATTTTTTTCCTTTTTTATATGTTTTTTCTTGTGCAGCATGATAATTATAGAAATATGTATAGAAGAATTACATATGTTTAACATATATTTTATTGCTTGCTATCTAGAGGATAGGATAGAGGAAAGGGAGGAAAAAATTGAAATACAAGATTTTGCAAGGGCGAATATTGAAAAATATCTATGCATATGTTTTGAAAATAAAAAGCTTTAATTAAAAAAAAAAAACTCCCTCTTAACTGGAAATTGAGTGATGCCCATCAGTTGGGGAATAGCTGAACAAGTTGTAGTATGTGATGGTAATGGAATATTATTATTTTATAAGAAATGATGAGCAGGCTGTTTTCAAAAAAGCCTGGAAAGGCCTACACAAACTGATGCTTAGTGACATGAGTAGAACTAGGAGCACATTGTACCCAGTAAAAAAAACAAGATTGCAAGATGAAAAACTGTGATGAATTTACTCTTTTCAATAATGTGGTGATTCAAAAAAATTCCAGTAGATTTGAAATGGAAACTGCCAATCTCATCCAGAGAGAGAGCTATGGGGACTGAATGTAGACCAAAGCATAGTATTTTCACTTTTTTGTTTATTTGTTTTCTTTCTCATGTTTTTATTTTTTTGTTTGTTTTTTGTTTTTTGTTTTGTTTTGTTTTGTTTTCCTTTTGGTCTGATTTTTCTTGCACAACATAATAAATATGGAAATATGTTTAAAAGGATTGTACATATTTAACCTATATTAGATTGTATGCTGTCTTTGGAAAAAAAGAGTAAAAAATAGAAGAAAAATTTAGAACATTAAGTTTTATATAAATTCATGCTGAAAATTACTTTTAAGTGGATTTGGAAAAATAAAATATGGTTAAAAAAAAACTCCCCCTCTAATAAGTATAATCATTTTCTGAGCTGGAAAAAAAAGTTTTGATTAAAACTGGGAAATGGAATTTCCAAAAGGCATATCAGGCAGCTGGTTCCATACACTCCAGTGAAGAATATACTAGTATCTCTAGATTTCTAGCTTTTGTGTTTCTTTTGATAACTTTATAATATTTTAAAATATGATAAGCAGAGACACTCAACAAATAAAAAATGACAAAGTGAACATTAAGTTGAAATCCATTTTGATTCAAAATATAAAAATATACAAATTCCATGTATTCAACAAAAGAACATTTTAAAAGGAGCAAGATACTTGTTATTTTAAGGAATATTTTTACTATTCATTGAGAACAACCTATATTTGCTCTGTAGGATGAAGCTTATGTGGGCATGTCCTTAGCTAAGAAGGAGATTAGCACTCTCTTAAAAGTAGCTTTTGTTTTGTTTTAAAGCAAGCAAGAAAGCAAAAATAAATTAGATAATTGAAGAAAAAACACAGAGGAGGAATTTAGCTCTCTGGCACTGTTTTGATAATTTCAGTATGCCCATTGCCTTCAATGGAGATTGCATCTGGAAAATCTGATCCAGGGCCCAAAGGATTAATTATTTTTATTTATTTTAGTTTTCTACTGCTGCTTGGGGAAGTTTTTGTAGGATGCTGTTTGGTCTCTCTCTTTCTTCTTTCTTTCAGGTACTAGTGCACAGTGTTTGGGTTTATTGCAGAAAAAAAAAAAGAAAGAAAATATCTTTAACCACCACCCCCACCCCATCCTAACCCCAGCCAACAGCATATATTAATTAGCAAACCACAAGAGTTCCTCTGGATCTACATCTCTGTAGGGTATGAAGTATCTCCATACTTTTTCTCATTGCATGCCTAGAAATAATGCTTAACAACAAAGAATGATTATGCATGCAAATAAATAGTCTCAAAGGATAAAAATTATGTGGGCTTGATTTCCTAAAGATCAGACCATAATTTTAGAAATTAAATGCTTGCCAAATTTCTTCTTTTATCAATCACCTTAGGGTTTTTCAGCATGAGTTTTACACTGCTAACATTCAAGAATCATTGGACTTTTGAATTGGCTACTGTTGCAGGCTGGTGAATACACTATTTATTAACAAAACCACTGTGTAAACAAGCCTAGGGAAAGCATGAAAAATTCTGTGGGTTGTTAGCCAAGAAGGTTTTATCAAGAGCAGAGGAAAAGAAGTTAGGTTAAGGACACATTTTGTTTTAAGATATTACATGGCTGTTATTTAAAAAAAAAAAAAAAAGGAGAAAAGGAGCTTTAAAAGAAAAAAAAAAAAGAAAACCCTAAAAATTCTCTTTCCATCCTATTTTTGGTAACTGTAATATGTAAGTGTTCTAGCTATAAATTTTATGAAATGGTTTGACTGATTTGTACTAATTCCAATTCCCTAATTCATAAGATTGGTGAAATCCAACTATCAATGACAACTGGTTGACTTTGAAAGTTAGATTTATTTTTATCTTTACATTATACAAAATATTATTCTGATTTTTAAATCCAATTTGTAGATAAAAAATTTAAGTACTTGTTTCTAATCATGGTTCATATGGTTAAATACAGAATGCGATCATAAATTCCATTCCAACTTTTTTAATTCTGTGCTCTTTATGATTAGCTTATGGATCACTTTTAGAGCCATACTGGTGAAAACTAGCTCAATCTATTCTCTGGAGTTTAGAACAAATTTCTACTACTGAATTTATTTCAAAAGTTACTTTTGAAACTAAATACATCTTCAAATTACAGTCTGAAAGTTACAAAGTATAATTTAGATTACAGTCAGTAAATCAAATTGAGTGGTCCCCAGAATTGGGTCAGTGTGAATCCTTCTTTTTCTATACTGTTTGACACTTATTTGTCTAGTTTATATTATAGCTTGCTTGTACATAATTATTTGCATATTGTCTTTGACATTAGACTGAATATCTCTGGAACAGAATTTCTCTCTGTATCCTCAGTGCACAGTGCCTGGCATTTAATAAATGTTTATTGATTGATTCACTTATCTGTTAGTGGGATCACTATTATCAGGCATTTTCAAATTGAGTTTTGATTTGATCACTTTTCAGTGATGTTGAGCATAAAATTCCTACTTTGAGGAAGAGCTGTACTTTGTTTCTCCAAACTTTCAATACAATACTGATATACTTAGTAATATATAGCAAAAAGCCCAAGATTCTCTCATTCTCTCTGCTCCCTTATTCCCTTATTCTCCAACCCATCCTTACTCCCCACCCCATCTCTGCCAAATTGTTGGGCCCACATAGACCAAGTACAATCTTGTTGATGAGTACAAAAAAGGTTATTTTTTTTCCTTTGGGGTCACTGCCCCTACCTAAAGTTCACTCCAGAGAAAATCTCCAAATATAACTTCTATTTCAGTGTCCAAAAAGTAATTACTAATTCCTTATACTACATGGGCTTGGGAAACCAAGATCTTACCAGATCTTCAATTTCTGAATTGAACTCAGAAAACCAGAGATGAACACATATTCTCTAATTGCACTGTTTTGCCCTTAAAAAAAGGTAATGAGTCATAAGGGTAAGAGACTGTACAAGGTCAATATAAAAGTTTACTTTGTTATACCATGGCAGGTATTCTCAAGAGTTAAAAGAAAAAAATAAGACTAAGGGTTTGAACAAGACTATCCATTCACTTTTATATGTCATTGAAGAGAATTAGCTCCTTTAACAATTATCTATTCTTGTCAGAATCCAAGACAATGGCTTGGAATGCTTGAAATTCCAGTAGCCATTCCCTATTCTTTCAGTGCATATGTCCAAATTTTATATGAAAAGAAGTATTCTCATCAGCAAATTAATTCTCCTTAATTGTGTAATAAAGTCTAAAGAATTTTTAAAATAATACAGATTTTATTATAAAAATATCTTTATGATTCTTATTAAAGTCCATTTAGAATATCAAAACCAAACTTTATATTTTTTTCTTTTCTCCTGAAGAGAATTTTATTTTTACCAATTGAGAAAGACAGTACAGTGTTTAAGAATAACTTTATTCTAGTGCAATCAAAATCAAGATAAATTCTTAAGCAAGGAAAATGTTTAGCTTCTTTAATAAACTGATTTGATAGAAAGAAGCTTGTAAATTGCTAATAAATTCAGGGTCCAAGAATCTTCATTGTATGAGGAAAATGTATTTGTCAGAATAGAGGGACAAGAAGATGGTGATCAGGAGTTACTATGGGAACAAACAAATACAATGACATAAGGAACAATGGATGTGGAATATTTTAATTACATTATTTCTCAAACTATTCAAATTCAAATTTAACATGTATTATGCACATACTATGCATAAAATGTTAATCTGGGCAACATCCCTAGAATTGTGCTTGGAACAAAGGAAATGATAGATTCAGCAGATATTAAGATATCCAAACAGAACAAGAGCAGAGATTTGGTAGAAACACTTGAAGATACAGGAAAAAAGAGAGGAAGAGAATGGGGAGGGGAAAAGAGAGAAATGGAGGAGGAGGGGAGTATTAATTACCATGGTGTGTCAAACACCATGCTAATTACTTTACAAATATTATCTTATATAATTCTCATAACAAGCCTAGGAATTAGGTACTGTCATTAGCTTCATATTACAATCAGAAATGGTGGATTAATCATGGTTATATTGCTGGATATTAAATAAGGTTTTCTTGACTCCATGTCTAGTAATCTATCACTTGTGCCACACAAGTAAAAAAAAATCAAATGAATAAGAAAATAACAAGAACAAATTTTGTAGCAAGTAAAAATAAAAAAAAAAACATTAGTTTTGGGTTTAGATATGGACTCTGACTCATATCTGAATAATTTTGAGTACTTTCCTCCTCTATAAAATGAGTTTTGACAAGATAGATGCTGAAGATCTCCTCAGCTCTAGGTCTATGTTTCTATTATCTGAAAAGGAAAATCTAGTCAGAACTTCTTGGAAGAGGTAACATTTAAGATGTGTCTTTAAAAATGTGTAGGATTGAAACATATAGTTTAAAGAAGAGAGAAAGTTTCTGCCACAGAAAATGTTGTCATAATGTCCCAGAGGCAGAAATAAAAGGATATTTATGGCAGACAATAGATACAATTTTTTCTGGAGATAAAATTCATAGATGAAAAGGAGGGGTAGTGCCAGATTTTAGAGACTTTGGAATGCCACAATAAAAGTTTGAGCAAATATATTGATTTGCTTAAGTAGCATAAAGAATAGTTTTGATTTAATTTTGCTGGATCCATTATTGCAACAGATTGAAATCCCCTTAAAGTCCTTCTATATCTTTTAATCCAAAATTTATTTTTATTGATTCTGTGGGAGGACTCAGTACTATTGAACCTTCTGGGCAAATTGTCATAATGTTATTCTTTGAGTTTTTAAGTGCCATTTAATAAAATTTAAGGAATCTCATCCAGTGGCTCACCTATAGTTGTATAGGAATTACAAAAAATATTTGATTGGAATCTTGATCTCCCTTTCTAACTCAGTTCTTCAAAGAGTAGTACTTAATGTAATGTAAGTAATGTAAAAAGAGAGAAAAAAAAATCTTGCTGAAAAGTTCTCTATATATTTTATGCTAACTATCTTCATTTCCTTATTCTCTTACAAAATATAGGTGATACTGATATTTATGACTTTCTTTTGAATTTCAGTTTTGGCTCTTTAAGCACTTTTGGTTTCAAAAATAAAAGACCAGCCATATACTAGAGTTTTGGTTCAGTGCTATAGTTTCTTTACAAGTTTAAAAATAAAATGTAAAGTGAACAGTTTTTATCATTATTTATAAAAGGGCATGGTCATACTGTACATACAGGTATAGATAACCCCATTTAGTTTATTGATGATCTCTCATTAATAGGATGTGAATCGGTAGCCCTAAGACAATCTGATGAATTAAGGGATAATGTCTTTGTTCTTTCTTGGAAACCTCTACTTATGAAGGGTGTAGACATCCCTATTAATATCTAAATGGAATGACTGATGACATTTCTTTGATGATGTTTGTGGCACAGTACCTTTGGACTGAGAACTTGTTGATCCATTGGCACTTCAACTCAGGATGACTGATTGAGTTATGGTACTGAGAATGTGTGATTGAGTCAGGGCTATTAGAGATCTGAGCCCCACCCTAGAATTTGGGCTCATAAAAAGGGAGCTGACAGATTTGGCAGAATGAGAGGTCCAGAAAGAAGAACATGGATAGAAACCAAAATCTAGATATGAAAGAAGAGAGTAGACTTGGGAGGGAATCCTTGGAGAGGTTGAGTGCTTAGCCATTCCAGTAGTAGTATTTATTAGTAGTTTATTAGTATTTTTTTAGTAGTAGTATTATGAGATTTATGATTGTTTATTTTAGAAAAAAGGACATAGATGAAGAAGAAAGATGAGGTTAAAAGACAAGTTTGAGAAAAGGAATAAGTGTTGACTCTCTCTTTTCTTTCCACTTATTATAGCCAGTAATAATTAGATAATCACTTATAATTGTTTAACAAATACAGAATTTGTTTTTCATTTCATATTAAAATGATGTATAAAATCTACTCATACACTATTAGTTAACATTTAGTCTTAAACATTATCATATTTTACTGATATATTATGTTTAAAGTTCCTTATTTTGGAGTTTTTAAAGTGTTATTTTCTTTTGGAATCCACATTTCTTCATGTGTACAATAAAGCTTTCCTAGGGGAAAGTAATTTTTTCCACTGAGGGGCTCCAGTTGGAAAGGAAGGTTCATTTGAATGGAATGAGAATTGGCACATTCATACATGTTACTACTGTTCGCTTGGGTTATTCTATGTCTACAAAGTGTTTTCTATTACTATATTACACTTGATTTAAAGGAAGGATAATGTTTAGGTCAATATAAATAGCATATGTCAAAAAGCTTTTCATGGCAAGCTACCAGACATATTTAAAAATTGAAATTTATTTTCTAAAAGTAGACTAGAGAATTTCCCCAAACTAAATATAAAATTTTGTTTTTGTTATATTATTTTAATTGCTGAGTGATAAATGATTTTGAAATGAGCAGCATGGTATAGTCAAAATAGCTTCATTTTCTTCATCTGTAAAATGGGTTAATCTGTAAAATGGGTGTAATGCTACCTATCCTAACTCTTCTTTTGCCAATTTAAAAGTTTTCTGAAACAATAAATAAGATAATGTATTTGAAAAGTCATGAAAACAGGAAATCATGTGTAAATAGAAGAAATTGTATACCATGATTGGCTTCTTCAAAGTTGTTTTCTTGAAAAGTAGTCTTCTTTGGACAACTTCCTAAAAAAGCAAATATTTCATGAAATGACAGTTATTATTTATTTATCTTCATGATTTTAACTTCCATTAAAGCTCCCTTTGGTATTAACGTTATGTTCATTCCTATTAAGCTTGATATTTCATTCTTTTTTAAACCAAATTAGGAATGATAAGAATATATCATTTTCTCATGCTTCATTTTGCAATACCTAATTATTAATTTGAAGTTCATTCAAATCAAATAAATATGCATTTATCAAACAACTACTTTACTAGGCACTGTGCTAAGCACTAGAGATTTAGAAAATAACCTAATAGAAATAAGTTCCTGCCTTCATGTAACTTATGATTTACTGAGGTTAGTAATGTGGATATAGAGAAAGTTATAGATACAGTGTATCTTCTTCAGCATTTTTTTTTGCTATAATGGTGTAGAAAACTATTAACAAAAGTCTGCATAAATAATTACCAAGCTTCTTTGCACTTTAGTTAAGGTAAAAAATGGGTTGAAGACTTAACATAAGACCCAGCTGAACCAGAGCATCCAGAAATCATTTAAGAAGAAATTGGAGGAAGAACAACAAATAGATGTGAAATGAAAGAGATCTATTTCTGAGATTAACTTTCCTCATCAACAAGAGTGTTGTATTTTGACTCTACAACCTCATTAAATAATGTATTACGTGAGGAAAAATCAATGACACAAGAAACAGGTTCAGACAAGAAAGGGGAACCTGGCTAAAGATATACATAAGAAATCTGTATTAACAATAATACATTTTAATTGTCCTCATGCATATTTTCAAGGTGAATTATGTAGGGAAAGACTCTCAAAGAATGTAAAATGCAAAATACCACTGTTAAGATTTTTCTAGGGGGCGGAGCCAAGATGGCAGAGAAGATACATGCAATTTTGTGAGCTCCCTTCTTCCCTCAATACCAATTAGTTAAATCAGCCTCAAAAATAACGCTGGACTGATAGAAACCACAAGGGCTGGAAGCACGACTTACCAGCTGAAGAAAATTGAGTTTCAACAGAAAAGGTCGGTTCCCAGGGGAGGAAGAAAAAAGGCCAGCACAGATAGGGTGAGGTGCTAGCATACTGTGCTGATCAGGCTGAGGAGAACTCTGGGATTAGAGAAGCCACTGAGATAGAAGAATCTGGCACAGGCTATTAGCTCTTCTCTGCTTATAAAACAGCAATTCAGAAGAGAAATCAAGCCACTTTAAAATAAAAAGCCAGATACTAGAACCACCCCAATCTTGGAGTGACCAAACATCTCGGCAGGGCTGTGAAAACCGCCTTCAGCTGTCCGGGGCTTCACCTTGGAGTAGTTAAGATCTTGAAAAGCAGGGACACAGCCCAAGGCAACATATAATTCACATAATGCCTGGCTTGGCTGGAGACTGTGGAACTCAGCCACAGAAGTCCCAGACAAAAAAGACAAGTCCAGGACAAAAAAGGATACATCTATAGCAATCTAGTCTTTGACAAACCCAAAGATACCAACATTAGGGATAAAAATTCATTATTTGGAAAAAACTGTTGGAAAAACTGGAAATTAGTATGGCAGAAATTTGATATGGGTCCACACTTAACACTATATACCCAGATAAGATCAAAATGGGTCCATGATTTAGGCATAAATAATGAGATCATAAATAGATTAGAGGAACAGAGAATAGTCTACCTCTCAGACCTGTGGAGGGGGAAGGAATTTATGACCAGAGGAGAACTAGAGATCATTATTAATCACAAAATAGAAGATTTTGATTACATCAAACTAAAAAGTTTCTGTACAAATAATACTAATGCAAAAAGATTAGAAAGGAAGTAACAAATTGGGAAAATATTTTTAAAGTTAAAGGTTCTGATAAAGGTCTCATTTCCAAAATATATAGAGAACTGACCCTAATTTATAAGAAATCAAACCATTCTCCAATTGACAAATGGTCAAAGGATATGAACAGACAATTCTCAGATGATGATATTGAAAGTATATTCCCTCACATGAAAGAGTGTTCCAAATCACTACTGATCAGAGAAATGCAAATTAAGACAACTCTGAGATACCACTACACACCTGTCAGATTGGCTAAGATGACAGGAACAAATAATGATGA
Organism: Sminthopsis crassicaudata; assembly: GCF_048593235.1. NCBI lineage: Eukaryota > Metazoa > Chordata > Mammalia > Dasyuromorphia > Dasyuridae > Sminthopsis > Sminthopsis crassicaudata. The sequence goes on along the minus strand of NC_133620.1, from coordinate 419,711,443 downwards.
ATGTTGGAGGGGATGTGGGAAACTGGAACACTAATACATTGTTGGTGGAGTTGTGAAAGAATCCAGCCATTCTGGAGAGCAATTTGGAACTCTGCCCAAAAAGTTATCAAACTGTCCATACCCTTTGATCTAGCATTGCTGCTATTGGGCTTATATCTCAAAGAAATACTGAGTGGGGGAAAGGGACCTGTATGTGCCAAAATGTTTGTGGCAGCTCTTTTCATAATGACTAGAAACTGGATGATGAATGGATGTCCATCAATTGGAGAATGGTTGGGTAAATTATGGTATATGAAGGTTATGGAATATTATTGCTCTGTAAGAAATGACCAGCAGGAGGAATACAGAGAGGCTTAGAGAGACTTGAATGAACTGATGCTGAGTGAAATGAATAGAAACAGAAGATCGCTGTACACTTCAATGTTGTATGAAGATATATTCTAATGGAAGTAGATATCTTCAACATATAGAAGATCCAACTCACTTCCAGTTGATCAATGATGGACAGAAACAACTACACCCAGAGAAGGAACACTGGGAAGTGAATGTAAATTGTTAGCATTACTGTCTATCTACCCAGGTTACTTATACCTTCGGAATCTAATACTTAATGTGCAACAAGAAAATTGTATTTACACACATATATTGTATCTAGGTTATATTGTAACACATGTTAAATGTATGGGATTGCCTGTTATCAAGGGGAGGGAGTAGAGGGAGGAAGGAGATAATGTGGAAAAATGAATACAAGGGATAATGTTATAAAAATTACTCATGTATATATACTGTCAAAAAATTACAAATAAAATTTAAAAAAAAAAGATTTTTCTAAAATCATCTAAATGATGTGAAGTTGTATATACAGTAGACAAACAGCTGACTTTAGAGTAATTAGCCCTGGTTTCCAATTTTTCATCCCTCATTGTCTGATCATAAGTAAATTACAATCTCTCTGGACATTAGTTTTTGGATATATAAAATGAAATTACTGATTTTTAAAGTTACTTCCTTTTCAGCCACTACTCACTCATACAGCCACTTTTCAGCTCTGTAAAATCTTCATGGAATTGGTGTATTCACTCAGCAACAATATTCTCAAACAGAGCTCCTCAATTTGTGCATATCCTGCAACAATGCATCTCACTATCCATTTCTTAACATTACAATATCTATATACATCATAATAGTCCTTTTCTCACATTGATGAGTTTTCCCCATATAGGACTTCATATTGGAAAGGAACCCAAGTCAGACACTGCTCCCTGCCTATATGGATTACTTTCTAGACAAAAGTAGGAACTGAGTACATTCATTACCTTCTTTTCTTCTCTTCCTTAGCCTACGACTACTTTTTAGTTTCCTTTTGTGTGTTTTATTTCTCCACTAGAACATAAGATTTTTGAGATTAGGAACTGTCTTTTTTTGCATGCATTTGTGTAGCTAGTACTTAGCCTGATACAAAATAAACAGTGAATAAATGGTTATTGCTTTGCTATGATCATTCTGAATGACTCTTGTCCATGTTCTACAAATTCAACAAGGAGTCAATCCCAGGAACTGGGGAATTTACAAGTATATAAATGGACTATGTTTTCTGTTCATCATTTATCTCTCATTCTTGAACTCCTTTTTTACCCATTTATTTCTTTGATTACTATTCTTCTCCTTCATAATTGTTGTTTGTAATGTGTTGCATTATGAAGAGTATCAACAAAATTGTTCTTAAATAATGAAAAATGAATAGACAAATTTTTGCAGATAGTTTTATATATTTTCAGAATCAAAATAGCAAAAAAATTCTGTAATATAGCTTTTTAATACAAAAATAACTTTGAATAAGTAGGAAAATATTGCCTTTTAAAGGCTCCTCTATGTTATTTCTCAAATGTGAGATAATACAAGATTCTAAGATAGCCATGAACTTTGAAATAACTGCTCAATTAGTATCAATTGAAATATCTAACAGAATTTTCTTTCCAGTGTCACAGAGGACATATTATGCATAGATCAAATAAAACAGGAATTTCATTGGCATAGGAAAGGCATATCAATTTTCTTAAAATATACCTATATATACCCACACATATATACAAAATTTTTATATCTAAAATTAACAGAATTTACCCAGAGAATCTTATCAAAAAGAAAACTAAAGTGCAGAGAGGGTAAAAATCTTGCCTAAATTAGCCACTTAGAAATTCATGTTCCAGTCAAGCTAAGACTTCAACTATTGGCTACAATTTTATTTTCTATTTGAGAATAAGAGCTTATGAACTGCATCAGGCCCTGGAATGACAAAATGTTTATGCAATGAGTTCCATTCATAGTCACTTGAAAAGTATTGGAATGAAAATCTATATAGGAAAAACAAAATGATTATATACATAAAGACAACAACTGATAGGACATTGATTTAGTCCAACTTATTAAGTGCCTTCTAGATCCAAAGTATTGATTAAGTGCTGGGAATATAATGTCAAAAAATAAAGTGCCCACTTTCAAGTACTTTTTATTCTATTATGTAGGGTTGGCTATTTCTTTGTAATTTATAGTATTAAAAAGTTGATTAAAATATTTAAATGAGATAACCTATGGCCATAGCCAATATATGTGGAAGAGAAGGTTTGAACCCAACTCTTCCTGGCTATGAGGACAGTTTTTTATCCTTTGTACCAACTGCCATTTGGATAAATTGATTTTGTATATGTAAATCATATAATAATATTTAAGAGGCTATTTCTACCTGCATTTACTAAGGTAAATTAACCACCTTTTGGGGACCTTTCCTGCTTTTCAGAATGGGAATCCTACAGTCTTGCCAAAATCAAATAATGCTTATAATGCAACATAGGAGTGTTTTGGTAAATGTTTAACAGTCCTCCTCTTGTACAAGCACTTCCAAATTTAATCCACTTTCTAAATATGTTATGTGTAGACAATCATCCAACTAATAAATCAAACCCTGATTTATGGTAACTACCAATTTCTAAGGTATAAATTTTCATGTGGAAATTTTAACAGTAGTATTTTAAATGCCTGGAAGAGTATACACATATCTTGGGTAGGATTTACAGATGGACAATGAAGAGGAATGAATAGGGATGAGAATTTAATGGTAAATAAACCAATAGATATTTTTAAAACATCTATCTTTCAGGCATTATACTAAACCTGGGGATACAAAAGTAGGCAAAAGCAAGTCCCTGATTGCAAGGAGCTTACAATCTAATGTGAAAGAGAACATGCAAACAATTACAGACAAATCAAGCTATAGACATAATAAACAGGAAATTAACATAGGGAAGGCACTAGAATTAAGAGTTGAGGAAACCTTCTAGTAAAAGATGGAATTTTAATTGGAATTTAATAGTTAATATAATTTATAAAACCATACAGTATTATTAATGATCAATGTCTGCTTATGACCACAAAAGTCCATCATTTTTGACATCAGTGTTATCTTGGTGATGCTATATAGTTATAGCACATGAACCATAAACAATTTCGTAGATGCTCTTAACTTAAACTGACTTAAAGAGCAATGATAAAACATGGATTACTGTGAAGGTCCTGTCGTCTCTAAATTATAATCCTTCTCTGGGAGGAGATCTCTTTTCTGTAAAATCTTTTCCTCTGTGAGCAGGTTTCTTGGGAAGCTTCTGGAGCCTCCAGCCAGAGTGAAGGTAGAATCTCAAATCCTCTTCTTCCTGAATCCTGGCTCTGAATCTGCTCCAGCTCTCGTTCTTCCCCAATCCAGACTCTCTCCTTCCAGACTGCCATCTAAACTCAATCCCAGTCTAGACTCACTCGTTGCCTGACTGCCCTCCTCTTTTATCCTAGCAGAGATTGGGCTAGTGAGAACTCAGGGGCCTGCGGGGGAAATATCTCAACCAATGAACTTGCTCCTCTTAAAAGTGCAAACTCCTTTAAACATGTAAACTCCCCCCCAGAAGTCCAAATGTGCAAACTCCTTTTAAAGGACTGAACCAAAGGTGTGACTTCTGAGCTAGAGAATTGTTTAGACAACCTGAGTTATTACCTTGTAATCCTAATATCTCCTCCTTTCTTTTGATTTAGAACATAGGGTGGTCATGGCCTTGAAATATAAATCCATCAATATGGGAAGTATTATACATAATTACATAAATTACATAAATACATAGTAACATAACACATGCTAGAAGTACGTAACAAATAACATGATTAAATAATCATAAATTGAGAATTTATACATGTCTATAAGTCCATTGTAAATTAGTCTCATCTTGTGTTAGGGAATCCAATGATTCCTGCTGGTTTTAAAGTTCTTTAGCAGTCTTCTTATTAGCCATGCTCTTTCAGTGTCAGATTTTTTTTTAGATTTTCTCCTTTGTTTTGAGGTCTTTCTCTTTTTTTTTGTCTCTCTATGATGGACAAGGCGAATACGACTCATTGGCACCCATCTGATTCCTTCTCCATCTGAAGAAATACAAGCAAACCCTCTCCCCCAAGCAGTTAACCTATCTTTTCCCTTCCATTCCACTTTCTGGGTCTCTCCACATCACCTGGTGATTATCTAAGGACAGTGGAGCTGCTCACACTGGAAACTGCCCTTCTGGTCGGTTATAAAACCTGTCTGCCGAAGCCAGTGCATCTTTGTCAAAAATTAATGGTATAGAGAACTAAATTTAGAAATTCTCTAGGGTTACCTGTAGCTCCCCCTTTCTTTTGTTTTTGGAGGAGTATCTTAATGTCTCTTTTTCTTCTCTCTACTATTGCCTGACCCACCAGATTAAAAGGTATGCCAGTGGTGTGTAAAATCTTATTGCGCACAAAAGTGTGCAAAATGTTTAGAAGTATATGCAAGTCCATTATCTGTTTTTGTTTCTTGTGGCACATCCAAATGCTTGGATAAGGAATTCAGTGACCACTTGGGCTATCTCTTTTGCTGTTGTCACTGCAAAAGTAAATCCTGAAAAGGTATCTACTACCACGTGGATAAAAGACAGATGACCAAAAGATTTATAATGGGTCACATCCATTTCCCAGATTTCATTGGATCTCAAACCACGAGGATTCTTCCCTGGAGGGAAGGTAGGAGCATGGAAAAGAAGGCAAGCTGTACAGCTTTTTACTATGCTTCTAGCTTCCTCTCTTATTATTCCAAATTGTAAACATAAAGCTCAAGCAGCTTGATGATATTTAGAATGAGATTCTTGTGCTTCCTGAAATAAAGGAGTACTGGCTAACATACTTAAAAGGCTATCTTCCTTTGAATTTCCATCAAAAATAGGACCTGGAAGTCCACTATGGGAGTGGACATGCAAGATATAGATCTTGCCTGGATGCTTTCTCACTTGCTCTTGAAGTTCATTAAAGAGCTGATAAATATTAGAGGCTGCAAATTTTATTTGGGCTGTGGCAATTCTTTGTAATACACCTACTGAATAGGCTGAATCAGTAATTATATTTATGTCTCCTCAGTAAAAAGTAAGAGCTAGCAAGATAGCAAATAATTCATTCTCCTGAGTGGACTGAAAAGGAGTTCTGACTACTCTCTTTATGGTTAAATCATGAGAGTATACAGCACAAATATTTTCTTTGGAGGTGTCTATAAAGATTGTTGTTCTTTTAAGAGGAACCTTAGAAACCTTTTCTTCAAAAATCCATTGCCAATTATGTAGCAGCAGGGTTATCTTTAATGGAGACCCATGTGCAAAATTTGGAGCTGTGGCCAATAAAATTTGCCATTCTGGGATGTGTGTTAGTATAGAATGTGTATATTTTTTTTCAGTACTTATCTCAGATAATTGTACTACTTTCTTAATAGCCTTTAATAAAATTCTAGCCATAAGCACTGGGTAAGGAGTAAGGCTTTGTTCTGGTTGTGCTGGGAGGTTCATCCACTTAATCTCACTGACTCCTTGATGAAGGACTGCTGTGGGTGCCTCTTTTGTAGCAAAAATTGATATTTCCAAGGGTTTTTGAGTGACTCTTTCAACCACATTGGATAAAATGAGTTCAACTTCTCTCAAAGACTCTTGTGCTTCTTTTGTAAGCTGGCTGGTGAATTTAAAGCACTGTCTCCCCTTAAAATGTTATATAGAGGCAGCAGTTGATTGGTAGTTAAGCCTAACACTGGACACACCCATTGGATATCTCCTATTAATTTTTGGAAATAATTTAAGGTGTCCAACTTCTTCTTAAAGAAAGCTTTTATACTCTGAGTGTCTTAGGATATACTTCATATCCTAAATATTGAAAAGGAGCATGTCTTTGAATTTTTTCTGTAGCTATATGCAGTTTGTAGTACTTTAGTGTTTCCATGATCTTTTGTAGACATGCTTCTAACATTTGTTCTTCAGGTGCATATCCCAAAATATCATCCATATAATGGAACAGTATTACTTTTGGAAATGCTTTTCTTACTTGAACAAAAGCAGCAATAACATACATTTGACACATAGTAGGGCTGTTTTTCATTCTCTGTGGCAAAACTGTCCATTCATATCTTTTATAAGGCTCAGCCAAATTAACACTAGGCACTGAAAAAGCAAATCTTTTCATATCCTCCTTTTCTAGAGGGATAGAATAGAAACAATACTTAATGTTTATAACCCAAAGAGGCCATTCTCTTGGCATTTGAGTAGGAGATGGAAGTCCAGGCTGAAGAGTTCCCATAGTTTCCATCTGTTCATTTACTCTTCTTAGATCAGTTAACATCCTCCATTGTCAAGATTTCTTTTTCACCACATATACTGGGGAATTCCAAGGACTTAGAGAAGGCTGAAAGAGTCCTTAGTCAAGTTGTTCTTGCACTATGTCTAATAAGGCCTGGATTTTATTGCTTGTTAAGGGCCACTGTTCTACCCACACTGGTGAATCAGTCTTCCACTGAATAGGAACCGGTGAGAGTGTAAGTAGATCTTCAACAGCGGCCTTGCCTTAAAAGCTGAAGTGCTTATTTGTAATCCTATCTGCTGTAAAATGTCTCTTCCCCACAGATTGATGGGGATTTTTTCAACTACAAAAGGAGTAAAAACTCCTCTTTCATTTTCAAATGTCCATCTCAAAGGCATAGAACTAACTTCTGTTCCTTTTGATCCTCCTACACCAGACATGTATGTGTCTGCCTTAATCTTTGGCAAGTGATTGGGCCAATTAGCACCTCTAATAACTGTACGATTTGCACCCATGTCTACCAATCCTTCTAATGGTATTCCATTTATATAAATAGTAAGCATAGGTCGGTCAGCTGTCACAGCTGCTGTGCAATATATTCCTGGATTTTGTTCATTGTAGTCATAATCTGGGCAACTGTCACCAAATTGCTTATTAATAAGCAATAAGCCTGATGCTACTACTTCTCTTGGTTGATAAATCACATGTTGTCTACCTGTGTTAGTGACTGGGATATTAGCTACAAATTCTCCAGTTTCCCACAACAGTGTATGGATGAACAGTTTTGTAAATACTCTCAGGAGGTGAAATGGTCAAGCCTACTGTACTTGGAGGCAAAGGATCCATAGGCTGAACAGGAACAGATTTCACTTCTCCAGGGAATATCTCAGTAGTCTCCACTGAAAACAACTCTGTTTTTCATAATTTTAATCCCTTTCTTTCATCTGATTGCCTTTTGGCTGATTGATCATGTCTTAAATTTCTCTGGATGTAACCTCGGCTGCCATCATGCCCCACCTGGGGGGCTGAAGCTGGGCCCCACCTTTCATTTCCCTGAGTCAATCTACATTCAGAGGCCCAGTGGAATCCCTTGTGACATTTGGACATGTGGTTTTAGGTCTACTCTAGCACTGTCTTCTCACTCTATCTCCATATCTACATTGAGCTCTTAGATGTCCAATTTTTCCACATTGAAAAACATTGCCAGGTTTCTCTAGAAGTCCCTTGCCAGGAGGGACCCTGTCTTTCCATGTTCATCATAGTCTGGGTGTAAAACGCATTTGTTCCTACTGAGCAAAGTGTCTTAGATGTCTTCTAAAGAAGCATCTTTGTCTAGTCCCCATATAATTCTTTTGCAAATCTCATTGGCATTTTCCTTAGCCAGATGTCTGGTCATTATTTCTGTAGCTGCATTTTCTCTAATAGTTCTTTTTTTTTTTTTTTTTTCTTTTTCCTGAGGCTGGGGTTAAGTGACTTGCCCAGGGTCACATAAAATAGTTCTTTTGACAGCAGTTTAAAAACATCCCAAAAAATCCCCAAAAGGTTCATTGGGACCTTGTTCTATTTTAGTGAAAGCCTCCTCCCAATCTTTCTGTCCGGGGAGGGAACCCCAAGCTTTTATTACAGCCTTAGCAATTTGCTCATAAACTGTCATGGTATATTTAATCTCTTCTGAATTCTCTCCATACTGACCTTCACCAGGTAATTGCTCAAAAGTGAATTGTGTGTTAACTCTTGTTTCCAAATTGCATCTCAATTAGATCTTACATAATTCATGAAACTCTGAAAGCCACAACAGATTTTGTCCAGGTTCTAGGCATGTCCTTGCTATGGATTTCCAATCATTCGGGGTTAGGACTTCATAAGACAAATCAACTAGTAACATTTTAACATAAGCTGATGTAGCCCCATAAAGGGTACAACCTTTTTCCTTTTTTCTTTTTTTTTCTTTGTTTTTTTTTAATTATTTAATTTTTATTTAATTTTATAATTATAACTTTTTTTTTTGACAGTACATATGAATGGGTAATTTTTTACAACATTATCCCTTGCACTTACTTCTATTCAGATTTTTTCCCTTCCTCCCCCAACCCCTTCCCCCAGATTATAGACAGTCTTATACATGTTAAATATATTACAGTATATTCTAGATACAATTATGTGTGTAGAACCGAATTTCTTGTTGCACAGGTAGAATTGGATTCAGAAGTAAAAATAACAGTTTACACTCATTTCCCAGTGTTCCTTATCTGGATGTAGCTGATTCTGTCCATCATTAATCAATTGGAATTGGATTACCTCTTCTCTATGTTGAAGATATCCACTTCCATCAGCATACATCCTCATACAGTATCATTGTTGAAGTGTATACTGATCTTCTGGTTCTGCTCATTTCACTTAGCATCAGTTGATGTAAGTCTCTCCAAGCCTCTCTGTATTTCTCCTGTTGGTCATTTCTTACAGAACAATAATGTTTCATAACATTCATATACCATAATTTACCCAACCATTCTCCAATTGATGGACATCCATTCATCTTCCAGCTTCTAGCCACTATGAAAAGGGCTGCCACAAACATTTTGGCACATACAGGTCCCTTTCCCTTCTTTAGTATTTCCTTGGGATATAAACCCAGTAGTAGTATGGCTGGGTCAAAGGGTATGCACATTTTGATAACTTTTTGGACATAATTTCAGATTGCTCTCCAGAATGGTTGGATTCTTTCACAACTCCACCAACAATGCATCAGTGTCCCAGTTTTCCCACAGCCCCTCCAACATTGATCGTTATTTGTTCCTGTCATCTTAACCAATCTGACAGGTGTGTAATGATATCTCAGAGTTGTCTTAATTTGCATTTCTCTGATCAATAGTGATTTGGAACACTCTTTCATATAAGCGGAAATAGTTTTAATTTCATCATCTGAAAATTGTCTGTTCATATCCTTTGACCATTTATCAATTGGAGAATGGCTTGATTTCTTATAAATTAAAGTCAATTCTCTGTATATTTTGGAGATGAGGCCTTTATCAGAACCTTTAACTGTAAAAATGGTTTCCCAATTTGTTACTTCCCTTCTAATCTTGTTTGCATTAGTTTTGTTTGTGCAGAAACTTTTTAATTTGGTGTAATCAAAATTTTCTATTTTGTGATTAATAATGGTCTCTACTTCTCCCTTGGACACAAACTCCTTCCTCCTCCACAAGTCTGAGAGGTAAACCATCCCATGTTCCTCCAATTTATTTATGATTTCATTTTTTATGCCTAAATCTTGGACCCATTTTGATCTAATCTTAGTATGTGGTGTTAAATGTGGGTCCATGTCTAGTTTCTGCCATACAAATTTCCAGTTTTCCCAGCAGTTTTTGTCAAATAATGAATTCTTATCCCAAACTTTGGGATCTTTGGGTTTGTCAAACACTAGATTGCTATTTTTATTCACTATCTTGCCCTGTGAACCTAACCTATGCCACTGATCAACTAGTCTATTTCTTAGCCAATACCAAATGGTTTTGGTGACTGTTGCTTTATAATACAGTTTTAGATCAGGTACAGCTAGACCACCTTCACTTAATTTTTTTTTTTCATTACTTCCCTTGAAATTCTCGACCTTTTGTTGTTCCATATGAATTGTGTTGTTATTTTTTCTAGGTTATTAAAATAGTTTCTTGGAAGTCTGATTGGAATAGCATTAAATAAATAGATTAGTTTAGGGAGTATTGTCATCTTAATTATATTCGCTCAGCCTATCCAAGAGCACTGAATGTCTTTCCAATTATTTAAATCTGACTTTATTTTTGTGGCAAGTGTTTTGTAATTTTGCTCATATAATTCCTGGCTCTCCTTTGGTAGATATATTCCCAAATATTTTATACTATCGACCGTTATTTTGAATAGAATTTCTCTTTGTATCTCTTGCTGTTGGATTGTGTTGGTAATTTATAAAAATGCTGAGGATTTATGTGGATTTATTTTGTATCCTGCCACTTTGCTAAAATTCTGAATTATTTCTAATTGCTTTTTACCAGAGTCTTCAGGGTTCTCTAAGTATACCATCATGTCATCTGCAAAAAGTGATAATTTGATTTCCTCATTTCCTACTCTAATTCCTTGAATCTCTTTCTTGGCTCTTATTGGCGAGGCTAGAGTTTCTAGTACTATATTGAAAAGTAATGGTGATAGTGGACAACCTTGTTTCACTCCTGATCTTATAGGGAAAGGTTCTAGTTTATCGCCATTACATATGATGTTTACTGAAGGTTTTAAATAAATGCTCCTGATTATTCTAAGGAATAGTCCATTTATTCCTATACACTCCAGCGTTTTTACTAGGAATGGATGTTGGATTTTATCAAATGTTTTTTCTGCATCTATTGAGATGATCATATGGTTTTTATTAATTTGATTATTAATATGGTCAATTATACTAATAGTTTTCCTAATATTAAACCAGCCCTGCATTCCTGGTATAAATCCCACTTGGTCATAGTATATTATCCTGGGGATGATTTTCTGAAGTCTATTTGCTAATATCTTATTTAAGATTTTAGCATCTATATTCATTAAGGAAATTGGTCTATAGTTTTCTTTCTCAGTTTTCCATCTACCTGTTTTAGGTATCAGTACCATGTCTGTGTCATAGAAGGAATTTCGTAGGACTCCTTCAATCCCTATTTTTTCAAATAGTTTACATAGCATTGGAGTTAGTTGTTCTTTAAATGTTTGGTAGAATTCACATGTAAATCCATCTGGTCCTGGGGACTTTTCCTTAGGAAGTTGATTAATAGCTTGGTCTATTTCTTTTTCTGAGATGGGACTATTTAGACTATTTACTTCTTCCTATGTTAATCTGGGCAAGTTATATTTTTGAAGGTATTCTTCCATTTCATTTAAGTCATTGAATTTATCGGCATAAAGTTGAGCAAAGTAGCTTCTAACTATTGTTCTAATTTCCTCTTCATTAGTTGTGAGTTCTCCCTTTTCATTTACAAGACTAACAATTTGCTTTTCTCTTTCCTTTTTTAAATCAGGTTTACTAAGGATTTGTCTATTTTGTTGGTTTTTTCATAGAACCAACTCTTAGTTTTATTAATTAGTTCAATAGTTTTTTTACTTTCAATTTTATTAATCTCATCTTTTATTTTTTGAATTTCAAGTTTTGTGTTTGTCTGGGGGTTTTTAATTTGTTCCTTTTCTAGCAATTTTAGTTGTAAGCCCAATTCGTTGGCCCTCTCTTTCTCTATTTTATGCAAGTAGGCCTGTAGAGATATAAAACTTCCCCTTATTACTGCTTTGGCTGTATCCCACACATTTTGGTATGATGTCTCATTATTGTCATTTTCTTGGGTGAAGTTATTAATTATGTCTATGATTTGCTGTTATACCCAATCATTCTTTAGTATAAGATTATTTAGTTTCCAATTATTTTTGGTCTATTTTCCCTTGGCTTTTTATTGAATGTAATTTTGATTGCATTGTGGTCTGGAAAGGATGCATTTACTATTTCTGCCTTACTGCATTTTATTTTGAGGTTTTTATGCCCTAGTATATGATCTTTTTTTGTATAGGTTCCATGAATTGCTGAGAAGAACGTATATTCCTTTCTGTCTCCATTTAGCTTTCGCCAAAGATCTATCATATCAAACTTTTCTAGTATTCTATTTACCTCTTTGACTTCTTTCTTATTTATTTTGTGGTTTGATTTATCTAATTCTGAGAGTGCAAGGTTGAGATCTCCCACTATTATAGTTTTGCTGACTATTTCTTTTTGCAGCTCTCTTAATTTCTCTTTTAAGAAGAGAATCCACTTGGTGCATATATGTTTAATATTGATACTGCTTCATTATTGATGCTGCCCTTTAGCAGGATATAATGCCCTTCCTTATCTCTTTTAATTAGATCAATTTTTGTTTTTGCTTGATCTGAGATGAGGATGGCTACTCCTGCTTTTTTGGTTTTGCCTGAAGTATAATAAATCCTGCTCCACCCTTTTGCTTTTAGTTTGAATTTCTCACCCTGTTTCAGGTGTGTTTCCTGTAAACTACATATAGTAGGTTCTGACTTTTAATCCAGTCTGCTAACTGCTTCCTCTTTATGAGGCAGTTTGCCCCATTCACATTTATGGTTAGAAGGACTAATACTATATTGCTTGCCATCTTATTAACCCCTGCTTATGCTTTTCCCCTTTCCTTCCCTCTTATCTCCCTACCCAATATTAAACTGGTGAATACCACTTGCTTTTCACAGACCTCCCCTTTTAGGGTCCCTCCCCCACCTTAAAGATCCTCCCCTTATTTTACCCCTTTTCCTCGAAATTTCTGTATTCCCTTCCCCTTAGCTTACTCCTTCCCTTTCACTTTTCATGAAGTGGAGGAAGTTTCACCATAAATCGAATATGTCTATTGATACTCACTATGTTCATCTCCCTCCTTTCTTTCTCTCATATATAATAGGTTACCTTTGCCTCTTCATGAGATGTAGTACCACCACTTTACACTTTATGATATAATTTCCTTTCCACCTCTAGTTCCTAAGACAAATTGTACATATGTTCTTTATATATTTTTTTGGCAGAAGTATAGTTCTCAAGATTTCTTTTTACCTTTTTATAAATCTCTTGAGTTCTGTATTTGAAGATCAAACCTTTTATGTAGGTCTGGTTTTTTCATCAAAAATAGATGGAATTCATTTATTTCATTAAATGTCCATCTTTTTCCCTGGAAAACAATGCTCATTCTTGCTGGGAAGTTATTCTTGTCTGCATACCAAGTTCCTTAGCCTTTCGGAATATCATGTTCCAGGCCCTTAGTTCTTTTAATGTGGACGCTGCTAGATCCTGAGTTATCCTTATTGTGGATCCTCCATATCTGAATTGCTTTTTTTTTAGCAGCTTCCAATATCTTTTCCTTTGTCTGATGGTTCTTGAACTGGACCACTATATTTCTTGGCGTTTTGATTTTAGGGTCCCTTTCAGTAGGTGATGGATGAATTTTTTTCAATGTCTATTTTACCTTCTGTTTCCAGAATGTCTGGGCAGTTCTCTTTGATAATTTCCTCGAAAATGGTGTCCAAGCTCTTTTTTTCCTCACATTTTTCAGGGAGTCTAATTATTCTCAATTTGTCTCTCCTGGATCTGTTTTCCAGATCTGTTGTCTTTCTAGTAAGGTACTTGACATTCTTTTCAATTGTTTCATTTCTCTGGTTTTGCTTGACTACCTCTTGGTTTCTCCTTGAGTGATTCATTTCTACTTGTTCCAGTCTAATTTTCAATGATGTATTTTCTTCACTCACTTTTTTATATCTCTTTGTAATTGTCCAATTGAGTTTTTATCTTCTATGGAATTTTTTTTCCATTTTATCCATTTTATTTTTTAGAGAGCTGTTTTCTTTTTTCTAGCTCACTAATCCTGTTTTCCTTGGAGTTGTTTACTGTTTCCAGCTCACTAATCTTGTTTCTCAATGATTTGATTTCTTTATCCACTCTGTCTTTGAATGCATGGGATGACTTTTCGAGGCTCCCTTGCCAAGCTTCCCTTTCCTTTTCCCATTTCTCTTCCAGCTCTCTTGTGAGAGCCTTTTTGATTTCCTCTATGAGATTCTTTTGTATTGAGGAGCAGCTCATATCCCTCTTAGGGGATACATCTGGGGACAGTCTGTTCCTAGTCTCCTCAGCATTTGAAGTCTGCTCTCTCTCCACACAGAAGCTGTCAATGGTTAGAGCCCTTTTGAATTTTTTGTTCATTTTGTCAGAGTAGGAATCAAAGAAAACAAACTGACAAGAGAAACAATTGGTCTGTTTTGGGGGCGATGGGGCTGGATGGTATTAATGGGCTTCCTCTACAGACTGGGGTTAGGGCAGCAGAGAGCCACTAACAGAACAGCAATGACTGTACTGAGTCTGTGCTCTGAGGCTCTGAGAACGCACTGAGTCAGTCCAGGTGGGGGTTGGGGGTGGCTGGATTCTGAGAGACGCTGGCTTTCTGGGGTTTTAATCTTCACCTCCGGTGTTTACACCCTCTCCTTGCTCCTGGCTTACTGCCAAGACAGAGTGTCCACTCTGGGGAAAAAAGTCTTTTTGCAGAAATGGCAGAGATCATACCCCTCCCCCTCTGGTCTGAGTTGTGTGAGCTTCCTGTCTTGCTCTGGCTTGCCTGACCTCAGTCTGTGCCCAGTCTGATTGACCCTCCCCTGAGCAAACACAGACCTTTTCTGGTGACTTTCAAGGATGTCTTCTCTTGGTGATTATTTGTGGATTTCTTTCTGGGACAAGCATCAAGTCTGAGGCTTGTCATGAAGTAAGTTCTGAGAGAAAACGAGGAGCTCAAGCAGCTGTCTGCCTCCACGCCGCCATCTTGGCCGGAAGTCTTGGTACAACCTTTTTTCAAATCTTTAATTTTATTCAAACCTAAAGGTGTATATTTTTTTCCTTTTTTGACCTAAAGAGTCAATATCTTCAATTACAGGATATGCATGTATAAAATCACTTATATCCTGTCCTTCTCTCTTAGCCTTAATCAATGCTTTTTCTAATCTTGTCATAGGCTGCTTCTCAGATGATTTTGTTTGTGTTTCTGCTTCTTCCCCTCCTCCTTCTTCCTCCACCCCTTAAGATGGAGTTGATGAGGGCCTGCCTATAATCTGCTCTCTAGGCGGGGATGAAGCTTCTTCAAGAGAATCAGAGTCATCACTCCCTAATTCCTCATTTAAATCTCCTTGCACTTGGGCAAGATCTTGCTCTTTCTTTTTTCCCTCACACTTCCTCCTCTGTTCATTTTTAAAACTTTTCCTTCTCCTACAACTTGCTCGATAGTTTAAGGCTAATTGAACTATGTATATATAAAATACCTTTGTGGAAATTGAATGAGGCCCATTTTTTGTGTGAAATTCTTTCAATTGAAGTCCCACTAGCTTCCAGTTATCTACATTTAGTTTTTTCTTCCTCTAAGAACCACAGGGCGTGCATTTTAATATGCCCAAGAGTTTATCAGTCTGTACCCAGGTTTCAAGTAAACTCTGCTCCTCAATTATCTTAATTATATTCTCTATAGCACCTCTCCTGGATGGGGCTGGAGCTGAGGCTGGGGCTGAGTCGGCTGAGGTCGAGGGAATGTCTTTAGCTAGCATCTGTCCCATTTCTGCTATAAGAGATTGCTGGTTTAGCCCTTAAAATCTTTTCCTCTGTGAGGAGGTTTCTTGGGAAGCTTCTGGAGCCTCCAGCCAGAGTGAAGGTAGAATCTCAAATTCTCTTCTTCCTGAATCCTGGCTCTGAATCTCCTCCAGCTCTTTTCCTTTCCGAATCCAGACTCTCTCCTTCCAGACTGCCATCTAAACTCAATTCCAGTCTAGACTCACTCGTTGCCTGACTGCCCTCCTCTTTTATCCTAGCAGAGATTGGGCTAGTGAGAACTCAGGAGCCTGCGGGGGGGGGGGGGAGGGGGGGGGAGGGGAATACCTCAACCAATGAACTTGCTCTCTTAAAGGTGCAAACTCTTTTAAACATGTAAACTCCCCTCCCCCAGAAGTCCAAAAGTGCAAACTCCCTTCAAAGGCCTGAACCAAAGGTGTGAATTCTAAGCTAGAGAATTGTTTAGACAACCTGAGTTATCACCTTGTATTCCTAACAGATTACAATATTCAAAAAAAAACATCATAAAGAACATGTATGGCCTTAAAAGGATACTGCATAGCCATTGAGCAAGAGTGTATTGCATCCTTGGAATATTAAACAAATATTAAAAAAAAAACAAACAAACAACTACTCCATTAGTTTGACTCTATATTGGTATTTCTAAACTACAAATCTGATTCTTTCACTAGTCTGTTCAAGAAGCTTCCATTATTTCATAGTGGCCTTAAAATGAAATAAAATAAAAATTCTTCTGCTTGGCGTGCAAGGCTCCTCATAATTGTATTCCAATATCTTTTTGGTCCAATTACACATTATTTCCCCCTACCCTTTACCTTGTCACTTGTGTTTTCCATATATAATGCTTCATCTGCTTCTTCCATGCCTTTATGTAGGTTGCCATCACCACAGAATGTCATTCCTCTTTGATTCAGACTCTTGGAATTGCTTCAAGTTAACTTTTAGTATTATCTTCTTCAGATCTTTTCAGATCCTCCCATTTATTATTGCCTTCCTCCTACCCCCAAGTGCCTTTCCTTTTGTTACTTACTTGTTACTATACTTGTGAACACCTATTTATCCTGTATTTACTTATCTATGCTCACTTCCTAGGAAAATGTCTGCTTCTTGAGGTCATAGACTGACTTACTTCTGCACATGTATCCTCAGTGCCCAGCAGAGTCCCTGCCCTTAATAAATGTTTACTTGCTTGCCTATATAAAACATTAGAGAGAGACAGCAATCACATACAAAAAAAAAAAAAATTGGATGTGTTTTGATGTGCACTGAAAGAGAGAATTTACTCCAAGCTGCCATGCACTTATAATTCATGAAACACTAAAATATTAGAACTTACATGTATGTGCATACACAGATCAATATCTTTCCATTAATCCTGCCCTGACTAGAAAAGAATAATTTAAATTCATCATTAAAACTATAATTTCTTTTCTTTGAGGAAAATAAAATTAGTTCCCCAAATGGGAAGTAATTCTACTGCTTTTCAGAATTATCAAAACAGGTTTATTAGGTTTATGGAAACTGAAATGGCCAAAATGATTTTCATTATTTTTGTATTACTTATTCAAAGCTAAAAAACAAGGTGAATGTTGAACAGTATTTCAGCATGTATTTGGAAAAATAAAATGCTGTTAAAAAAATTAAAAAACAGTTGAGATGGCTATGAATAATACTGAAAATTTTCCTGAATCTGGGTAGTTTATTTGGTCACTTGAAAATAGGCAAGCTTCTGTCCATAGGCATATATATATATATATATATATATATATATATATATATATATATATATATATATATATATATATATATATATATATATATATATTCTATAATTCTCTTCTTCCCTCCCTCCTTTTCTGTCTCTCTCTGTCTCTGTCTCCTGTCTCTCTCTGTGTGTGTCTATCTGTTTCTCTTTCTCATTTGTTTGTCTCTGTCTTTGTGTGTCTATCTCACAGCCTCTCTCTCTCACTCTCTCTCTCTCTCTCTCTCTCTCTCTCTCTCTCTCTCTCTCTCTCTCTCTCTCTCTCTCCCCTTTCTTCCTTCCCTCTCTCACTCCCTGTGGGAGTATGTGTGTGAGAGTGTGTGTGTGTGTGTGTGTGTGTGTGAGCACGTGCAGTATTCATCCTCTGCATTCTCTCAGAAGCTCACTACATCAGTATTGAACTTAGTGTGGATACCATCTAATTGGTTTTAGCCCTACTATAAATCAGCACTCCTGAACTCAAGTAAAGCAATAGGTTCAACATCTTAATTAGGAGAAATTACAATCCTACCATGCTTTGTAATGTTTGTATCTAAAATTATACTCTTAATGTTAATTGACTTAAAATGATTAAGTATCCAAATAGATTTTCATTTTGAATACTGGTGAATTAGAATTGGAAAATTCTCATATTTTGTAATTCTATGTGCAATTTAAGAGAGATATAGTCAGAAATGTTCTGGTATGTATTTATTTACTGAATCTCAATAATAACAAATTGAACACAGGACATAGTTTAACTTTAATCTGCATTATTAACATGTTAATTTCTGAAGCATACATGCTCACAGGGAAAATGTAAAAATTAACTCTAGCACAGTCTAAGTTGACTCAAGCACACACACACATACACACATACACACACACACACACACACACACAAACACACACACACACACACACACGTCAATGGGAAAGAACAATTTGTAAAGAAGTTCCCTCTTGTTTTGGCATGGGCCAGTCTGAGGATAGTGCAGATCTGGAGACTTTGATGTAATGTGACTTTGGGAAATCTGAGTTTGGATTTCACCCTGTGATGTACATGGAATTCCTAGCATTCAGACATGTTTAGAGGAAGCAGTAGATATCACTTAACCAAATATCCATAATGGAAATTTATTTTGGACAAATGTCTAAATTGGCTGATGCATAATATACCTCCTCTATTTCAGGAATTGCTGATATTTAGCCTTTGTCTACAGTGTGCATGTGTTTATATGTAATATGTATATGTAAATGTGAATGTCTCATTTAAAATTGGATATAAGCAATTTGGATCCATTCTGAAACAAAATTAGAATTAGAAAAAGAGAAGTAGTGAAAAGATTACTTGACACCAAAAGAAATTCTAAATAAAAAGCAGTCTTAGAAATTTGATACAGGCTGACATTTGTATTAAAAAAAGAGATGACTCCAACTCTGCAATACTATCTATTAAAAACAAATAATTTCAAAGCCCTGTGGTTAAGAAAAAAAAGAATTATATTTGAAGAAAGAATTAAAACAATTCTCTTTCCTTCAATAATAACCATGACTACAATATCACAGAATTTCAGAGTTGGAAGGAACCTTTAAGACTATTTAGTCCAACCAACATCTGAAAAAGAAACTTTACTACAACATAAATGAGGAGTTCATCTAATCTTTTCCTTGAAGTTCTCCAGTGAACTTAATACCTCCCAGACAGCCTATTCAATTTTGGGGTAATTCTAGTTGTTAGGAAGTTTCATTTAATGTCAAAACAAAATCCCCCTCTCTGTAGTTTTTTTGTCAAATGATTTCTATTTTTTAGAAACAAAATATAATTTATCTCTCTTACATATTAAGATATGTCATATTTTTCCTTTAAAATCAATTATTCTAGCTTATTTTTTAGAGAAAGCATAACACAGCGCACATCTCTTAGACAATTTTATAGTGAAATGAAATTTATTAGATTAAAGAAATAGCCACAGAAGAATCATAGAACATTTGGTTTAGAGAAAGTCGTGATAGTGACAAATTAGGTGGAATTCTTGTCTGAGAATCAGAAAAGCCTGTATTCAAATCTATTCTCAGATACTTAATAGCTGTATGACCCTGGAACAGTCACCTAGGCTCTTTCACTTTCAGTTCTCTCATCTCTAAATTATGTATGATAATAGTATTGTTATTATATATAATTGTATATTATATGTATTGTATGAAAATATAAGTAGCACTTATATAATATATGATATATAATAATATATTATATATACTATATCATGACTTAACTTAAGTAACACATATATAAAATATAATATATTATATAATAGAATAGTATATTAGATGTACTATATAATAAAATAAATAGCACCTATCTCACAGAACTTGGGGCTTAAATAAGATAATGCATGCCTTTTATTTTCTTTGCCTATTTCATTATTAGACATTATAAATTATTCTATTTTTCACTTTTATGAAGACTTCAACTCCATAGTACTAATGGGTAAATACAAGTTATATTTTTATTTTTTATAATAATAGCCTTTTAGTTTTCAAATATATGCAAATTGTTTTCAATATTCACCTTTGCAAAACCTTGTGTTTCAAATTTTTCCCTCCCTACTCCTATTCCCCTTACCCTAGACAGCAAGTAGTATAATATAAGTCAAATATGTGCAGTTCTTCTGAACATATTTCCATATACTGTGCATAGAAAAATCAGATCACAAAGGGAAAAAAAATAAGAAAGGAAAAAATAAAACAACAACAAAAGGTGAGAATACTATTCTGTGACTCACATTCTGTCTCCATAGTGCACTCTCTGCATGTGGATAGCTCTTTCCATCACAAGTCTATTGGAATTGCCTTGAATCACTTCATTGTTGAAAAGAGCCAAGTTCATCATAGATGATCTTTATATAATCTTGTTGTTGCTGTGTACAATATTCTACTCACTTCAACAAGTTATATTTTTAAAAATCAGGAAACCAGTTTTGTTCATTTTGATTTTTAATAGATTTTTGTAGTTCTTTAAGGGAAATTATACTTTATTTGTCTTCATTATCCCCAGGCCAAACACTTATGAATTGCTCATGAAGGCATCAATTAATAGATGAGGGGAAGAGGAGAAGAATATGATACAATGCAAAGGTGGTTTTAGGGTCTGAAATCTAGTTTAGAGACCCAAATCTGTCAATATTCATTTAAATTCTACAAGATTTTTCCTTTATTGCATTTGACAGTTTTGGTGTTCAAATTCAACATTATTTTATGGATCTAAAGAACAATCTTTTTTCAATGGAAGTAGGCTCTATTTTTATGTTTCTCCAATTTCACAAAGTCAGCTATTGAAATCTAAGGGTTGTGTCAATATGGTCATCATCAGACCCTTTATTGATCCCAAATCAGTCTCACCAATCATGTAAGTCACTCTTTGCTCATGAAGAATGTAGCTTTTCACCTACTCCTAAACAAAGTGATGGGTGTGTATGTTGGGGTGGGGCAGAGCATAGTTAATAAAGCACCAGGTCTGGAGTCAGGAATTCAGTGAATTCAAATCTAGCCTTCTACTAGGTTACTATGTTAACTCAGATTGTGTTAGTGAGCTATATCACCCTAGGTAAGTCACTTAATCCTATTTGCCTTAGTTTCCTCATCTGTAAAATAAACTGGAGAAGAAAATGGCAAACCACTTTTGTACCTTTGCAAAGAAAAACCTAAATGGGATCACAAAGAGTTGAATATGACCAAAATGACTGAACAAGAAGAAGAAAGAAAGCAATGAATTCAAATGTTTTAGGAAAACAAGGCAAACAAACAAACAAATAAACAAAAACAAAACCATGTTTGGAACCCTCAATTTATATGAAGACAACCAAGACATTTTAGTACACCATTAATGAGATATACTACTTTTTAGGCTAACAACTTTTGATTCTATGGGCTCTGAGTGAAGACACTAATTAAAAAAAAATGGTCTAGAAATATTGTTTAGAGGAAATAACCTACTCTGGGAATTAGCAGACCTGGGTTCTACTCTAGAACTATCAATAGCTAGACAAACCTTCCAATTTATGTTAGCTTCGAAGTTGTATAACTGGGTTAGACTTCAGTAAATAATCTCTAAATTCTAAAACCTTGCCCACATTATTTCCTAGATTGAAAAAACTACAACTTCCAGATAATTTAGCTATGTAGCCCATTTAGAAAGAGAGATAGTAATTCATTGATAAAATGGGAACAGATAAGAAAATGGATTAAAAACTAGAATCTTAAAGAATGCTTATAAGAAACACACTTGAAATTGTGAGACATACATAAAGTAAAAATAAAGAATTAGAAAATAAGCCAAATTTGCATCCTAGATTTTCAAAGAACAAATTTCAAAGGATTCTTAGAAAAGATAGGTAGGATTGATGAAACTAATAATCTAAATTCAAAAGAAAATGTTAGTCCAGAAGAAAGAAGAAATTCTCATGAATGAAATTCTAGACTTATGAACTGTTAACACTTCTAAAGTTGTAAGAATAGGGATGGTTATTTCATAAAGCTGACATGAATGGACAAAGAGCTCACTGACTAGCATGGATTTTTAAAAAGACATATACCAAAGATAAAGGAAGCATAATTAATGGATGACTGAATCTGCATGTTGTATCTTTTAGTACTAGTATCTATCATTAGTATTAAAGTTCAGAGTGAGTTGAGGATGGGAAACAATGCCAAGGAAAACAAACAAAGTGTTGGAGTTTTTGTTTTAAAACAATATGGGCAAAAATATAAAATGAGAACTTTGTGGAAGAGATTGGGGATGTTTAATCTCTAGAGGAGGTTAAAGGTCATGGTTTTTGTCTTCAGATATCAAATGGTCTGTTACAGAAATGTGATACTGGTTCTATTTGGCTGCAGCAGAGAATTAGAAGCACAGAATGGAAGCAGCCTTTTGGCACATCAGGGCTTGATGGAAAAAAAAATGTCTTAATTAGAACCATCCACAAATGAAATGGGCCATATGGAGAAGTAGAAGGTGACTTTCTATCAAAGATAATTAAACAAAGGCTGTAAAGCCATTTACCAAGCACATAATGTCAATTCTTTTTTAGATATGAGTTGCATTAGATGGCTTCTGATATCCAGTATAACTATGAAATTTAGTAATTCTGTACTAATGTATTCCTGTCTAATCAATACCCTTTATAAGAGAATTGTCCAACTTGGTCATGCATATATATATATATATATATATATATATATATATATATATATATATATATATATATATATATATATATATATATATATATATATATTTTACATGATTGCACATATAAACCTATATCAGATTGCTAACTGTATCAGGGAGAAGAGAAAGAAGAGATAGAATGAGATGAAAACTTAAAAGTAAATGTTTTAAATTGCAATTTTTGGGGGGAAAAAAAACAAGTATTATTTTTAAGAAGTACCCTCTCACATAGTTAACATACTTTATATAAGAGTCTACAAGGAGGCCACCATTAATTGCAGACATCATATGAAGGTATTAGAAAAGTGGGAAGAGATTATTTCCCACCCTGTGTAGCATGGAGGGGAATTCTGACCTTGAGGAAGGGATTTTTTTTACACCCGTTATTCATCCCATCTGGACCTACTGTTGCTTAATATTACCAAATTTTTCCAAATCTCTTAAACAGTTTTACTTGGTTATGATATAATGTTGAAATCACTGTTAATAGTTGGATTGAAAAAGAGAATTTCCAGAAGGATAGGCTGAGCTAGTGCAGAAAGTGTTGAATTGTGGCCCTAAGTTTAGCTTCAGGAGATAAGACAATAAGGACATACCACAGACTTTTAAAAAAAATCTATTCTATTTAGATGAACTTCATGGATGCTATCCTGTAAGCCTAGAATATATTCTTGAGACTTTGTCACCTCATTTAAACCTTCTTGCAAGGCTCTCCACCAATTACTTTTCATGTAATTATGGCAATATTCCAGATCTTTGAGGGGAGAGACTGTGGTTCTACTTTTGTTGTATTATCAGCCTCTAGCCCAATGGTTATTTATATGGTCATTGCTTAATAAATTTTGTTGAGTTAAATGAAATAGAAAAAATTATAAAAAGAAAAAAGCTTGTGTATTAGTAGTCAGAGTAGGTCTAATGATCCAGTTTAGTTATCCAAAAATGTAAATGTTACTTTACAGTTTTAGAACCTAAATAACCCCCACCAGGAAATCTCTAATTTTATCATTTTTCGCCCTTTCAACATTATTTTTTTAATGTCATACTGTTCATGGGCAATAGTGATTTACATGATTGGTACGACTGATTTGGGATTAATAAAGAGTCTAATAAGGATCATATTGACCCAACCATTAGATTGTGAAATCTGAGAAACATAAAAAGGCTTTTATTTCATGTAATAGTAATTGCCTCATTGTTGTAGTACAGGGTGCTGGATTTGAATTCAGAAAGACTTGAAGTGAATTTGGCTTTGGACAATCACTTGTCTCTCCAAGAAGCTAAAGATTTTTCCCTTATGAAATATATAGGATTAACTTTCACAAGCTCTAAGGTGATATCCACCTCTTAATCTATAGTCCAATAGTTCTCAAGGATCTATTGAGAAGGCAACTATCAGAACACCAAACAAACTTTGAAGGAAAATGTTACTTGGTGGCATGAAATAGTCATCAAATTTGCAAAAGCAAATTATAAAATAATAATAATAAAATTATAAAAATTACAAAAAATATATTTTTGTGTAATATAAGCCTTAATCAGCATTGCTTTAGAGTCCTTATAAATTTTCAGTTCTTTTTATATTCAAGAAATGAGACCTTTATATGAGAGACTTGCTCTACAAATTGTTTCCCAGCTTTGGGATTTCGTTCTAATCTTAATTTTGTTTATGTAAAACTTCTAAATATGATCAAAATTATCCTTTTAATATCTTATAATGTTATCTCTTGTTCATGTGTATATTTTTCCCTTCATTTCTACTTTGACCAGAAACCCTGAGGGTCTTCCTTTCCCAAATTCATTCATTTATTTATTTAGAATTCTTTGGAATTTGTGAAAGAGGACACTGTTTGCCTCAATTTCTACCTAGCCTTAATCACTGAATGGGTGCAGTCACAGTCAAACTAAGGCTTGTTGAAGACCTTAACTTAAAAAGGCCAAGGTCTCCTATTTTATCCAGGCCCCCTACAGTCATCTTGATTTATATCTTACCATTGGACCCAGATGGCTGGAGGGAAAAGTAAGGCTGATGACCTTGCACAGCCCTCTCTCACTTAAATCCAATTCACTTGTATGTCATGGTGTATGACTTGTATGTCATCTCTTTGTCATGGTCCTCTTCAAGAACAATAAAAATAACCACAACCACTTACCCCAAGAAGGCCTTCCATGTTTAAGTCTGTTGAGAATCTCTTTTACTTCTAGCTTATGTTTTCAATTAATTTTTTTTTAATTTTTTAATCTTGTTTGAATTTCAAAAACCCTTAGTAGAAAACTTTTCATTCACAAGAAGAGGCATTCTTACTCCCAGCATTTATCTACATAGCATAAGAATACAATCTATCGCATAAGAATAACAATAATATTTTATTACTTTTCCATGTTCTTTTAAGAATAAGATCAAAAATGAATTGGATGCTTATATTTTCAAGGATATTTTCAATGTAAAGGAAAAGTATAAGCATGGTCTAATATTGTAAGGCCTATGGGTAATTAGGCAATACTGGATTATTTGACCGTCTTTAACTTTGAGGCTCTGATGCTATTATAATTTCTGATTTCTCTTTAATTGATGTTGCAAGACATGCGATGCCAACATACAATTGGTCCAGTTGCAATAGGGCAGTCCAAATGGTACTCCCAAAAGTTGGCCTTGGAGTGAAATGATCTCCATAATAGCCACTTAAGAGTAGACTTAATAGAAAAGAAGTTCAAGCTGTTGACCATGGAGATCAAAATTCTCTCTAGATATATACCTTCCATTTTAACTTATTCAATTCTAATAGGCAGCAGTTTTGTGACTTGGTAAATAAGTTATGAAATGGAGTTATTTCTATTACATTTCTAAAAGCAGTTTATTTGACATTTGATCATTCAATTAAGGGAAGTATTTGCTTTTGTATATTTGTTAAGGAATGGTATTTTTGTTCTTGTTATTTAAGTACCTATACATTTAGTTTCATAGAGATTTTGAGAAGGTATATAAAGGACAGATGTTGGCTCCAAATATGCTGAATACAAACCTTAGAAGTTTAACATATAATTTTCCTATAGCTATTTTCACTTCTGGTCAACTCCCTCATCCAAAGATATTCATGTTTTGGACAGAAAATCCTGTGATGTCATATGGGTGCTAGTTAGAAGTATTTAATTTGCCTTCTGAAAAAGAAGGAAAATTATGGTGTGATTTAGATCTATAACAATGCAGTGGTCAGAGGAACCCACTACACCTTGGCACTATAATGTAGTTCAAATTCATCTTTAGAGAGTTCAAAGGGCAGGATGAAAGAGAGCAAATGCAAGTGAAAATGTCTTTATGAGTTTGTGAGAAGGTTTTGGGGTATGAAGGTGACAATATAACAAGAATAACAAACCATTTTGTATATTAACAAAATATCACTGTCAGAATAAAATATAGAACTAGATGGGTTTTAAAGAAAAAAAATTTAGGAGTTAAAAGCAAAAGAGGAAGAAAGCAGGTGCAGGAAGGCATTACAAAACATCAAGAACAGTAAATTTCATCTAATTTCTACTCTGATAGTCTAAACATAAGCATAGACTGAAGAGGGGGGAAAGTAGAGAAAGAAGAGGTGCAAAATAATGATGAAAAGGAAGAAGATGAGTGAATGTGAGTATATAGGTGACTTGTAAGGTTTCTTCCAATGAATATATTTTAGTAAAGTAGATAAGAAGGAAGAAACAAGTTGGAGAATATTATAAGAAAAGTATAATTTTTTTTTAAATAGAGCGAGATAGAGGAAAGAGACAATTTGAGGAATGGAATGAATAGAAGGAAATAGAAAATTACATGGAAAATGTAATGAGACTAGATATAGATCTTCCAGGTCTAATGTAAGTTGTTGTGATATGGGAGCCACCTGCCAGTGACTGCTGGAGGTCTAACTCAGACCTATAGAATTGATCTCTTCATGTGAGAAGATGATGATGTTACAAGAAAACTGAGAGGCAGTTGCTGTTCTCTGACCTCTCTACTGAGAGGCAACTGCATTGTCTGACTTCTCTTTTCTTCCCTCTTGCCTCCAATTTATTTCATTCCCAATCCACAAAGAACATCTGTGAAGGCTGCCTTGCAACTCCTTCAAGTATTTTCATTCACAGCTGTGAAGGCTCCTGGAGAAATATCTGCTCCTTCACTTAGGTATGGTATTTAACATAAGGGAATAATCCCTAGAAATTAGAGAAGACAGAGCAATAGGATGAAATTAAAGTAGTATTTTTGAAGAAAAAAAAAAGGAGATACAGAACAGAGGAAAAGGAAGACAAGAAAGATCATGAAAAGAGAAAGAACCTATTAGAAAACATAAAGTAAAATATTAGGAAAGGAATAGAAATTTAAGGAAAATAATCATAGGATCACACTGTCATATTTAAAACTAAATATCTTGAGAACATCAGATAAAGGAGAAACAAATAAAAAGGGGCAATCCATATTTTTGAAATACTTGTTAAGCAAATGATTACACATTAACTTGAATCAAGTGAGTAAAAGTGAATGAGAATGAATGGCCAAAGAATTGTAAATTGAGAGGATGTCTATTAATTGGGGAATGGCTGATTAAGTTTTTGTATATGATTGTGATGAGTACTATAGTAATCTATTGTATTATATTTATATGTATATATATATATTTATATGAATTATATTATATTAAATCCATATTGTATTATAAAGGGGAAAAAGCAGGTTGTTCTCAGAAAAACTTAAAAAGACTTACATGAACGGATGTAAAGTGAAGCAATCAAAAGTAAAACATTAATTCTAAAAAGTAACAAGATAATATGATGATCAACTGTGAATTATTTAACTATTCTCAATGATACAATGATCCAAGACAATGGTAAAAGACTTATGATGAAAAATGCTACCTGTCAACAGAGAAAGAGATGGAACTTGAATGTAAATATTTACTTTTGTTTTCTTGCTTTTTTGTCTTTTTTTCTTTCACAACATGAAATGGAACATATAAATATGTTTTGAATGATGGAACATATATAATCTTTATCAAATTGCTTGCCTTGTTAATGAGAAGGAGAGGGAGCAAGGGAAAAGAAAATTTGGAATTCAAATTTTTCAAAAATAAATATGAAAACAAAATATTAAATTTGAAAATAAAAATGAATAACTACCAAATTCTGATGTAGATTTTTTTAAAGGATAGAAATGGGGGGGAAAATGTTACCATATGCTGAAATAACTTAAATGTCTGAATTAGTTGCTAGGCACTTATAATTGTTTGCATTGATACTAATATTTCTGATAAAATATTAAAGTTTGAATAATGAAAATAAAGAAATACTTGGTAGAAATAAATAAAGATCCAAAACAAATACAATGCATGTAATTTAATCATTCAAGCACCTTTTCTATACTTTTCTTTCCTTTTCCATAATAATAATAATAATAATAATAATAATGAAGTTTGATAATACTTCAAAGTTTGCAAAATGCTTTATATTGATTGTCTCATTTGTATCTCATGGCATTATAAGTTAAGCATACGATAGTTATTATTATGACCATTTTATATTTAAGGCTGAGCCCGAGAGAAGTTAAATGATTTGTTCAGGCTCATAGTTAGTAAGTGTAAAGGTTAATATTTGAATCTTCCTGACTCTTTTTTGTCCTCTTCTGCATTTCTACTTCATAAAAGCATACTTTCTGGCATATAGTGGGTGCTTAATAAATTCCAAGCCCAACACTTTCTTCATTATGCAACACTGACTCTCAGTAGTATTATGTTCCTGTGAATACACAGGATTTCCTAGTGGGAATTTGTTCTTCTGATAAGCTTTATTATCACCAACTTTTCCTAATACTTGAATTTTAAAATACTATTTTGTATTTCTGCAATGATAATAGAGAGGGGAAAAAAACATTCACTGAAAATACTATAACTCAGCACATATCCCGATAATGGATCTTGCAGTTATGCAAGATTTTAAACAATTGTAGTGCATAGTTTTAAACTTTAATAATTAAAAAGAAACTTTTTTTTTAAAGCCCTCCTAACTTGTAGAGGTATGAAATCATTTCTCCTATGATTTATTTAAAACAAATACTACAGAAGTAATTTCACAGTAATGAAAATTCCATTTATTGTAGCACTTGTATCTTGGCTCCATATTTACAGATTTTTTTTCTCCCAAATATATTACATAATAAAATGGAATTTCCAGACAGAAGTTAGTATTTTACTGCTGGATGTATATCAGTAGAAACTTCTATACTTTGCATTGGCTGGTAAACATATGGTACAACTTCATGATGGGTCTGCATTTGAATTTCTATTTTGATCTTTCCCTTGCAGCCATTTGGAGATGATCAACTATATAGTATATTTTATTCCTCTTCCATTTAATTCTGAAGCTACACTCAGCACAAAAACTGTCTTTCCTGGTAGAAAAGAAGAAGAGATGACTCGATAAAAGTAGGATATTTTTCTTATTTAAAAATGATTTTTATTATTAGCTTTTGGTTTTCTATCACCCTTATTTCTGAATATATGTGTATTTCTCCCCCAAATTCCCATCAAGCCATGCCTTGTAACAAATAAATAAAGCTGAAAAAATGCAACTAAACAAAACCAACCAAGTCCCTTGTTTCATATTCTACACACATATGAGTCCATTTCCGAAAAGAAAGCAGGAAAGTAATTTATTTCATTCATGCATTTATTTGCTTATTCACTCACTCACTCACATCATTCATTCATTCATTCATAGTTTTCCTATCTCACTCATGTGAGTGAGTGCAGTGGTTACTCATAGCCTGATCTGATTGCTGATTGGCAAGAAAGCTTTTTACTCTGCTCTATTTTTGTGACCAAGTTTCCTGAAGAATTCAATTCAATAATTCCCTCTGAGTACCAAGTTATATGTAATACATTCCCATTCCCCATAGCAACTCTTCAAATCTTTGAATTAGTGCTCCTGTTACCCTTCTAAGCCATCAGAATTCTCACTTAATGCTGTTTGCTATTCTGTGAATTTTATTTATACACATTTAGTTCATTACCAAGAATTAATTTTTTCCTATCTTCCAAATATTTAAGTGAATCTATGATCTCTTTGATAGCATCTGGATAGTACAGTAGATAAGTATAGTGTACTGGGATTTGGGAAGAATTGAGTTAAATACCTCCTCATTTGATTCCTAGATCTGTCACCCTTGACAAGTCACTTAACTTATCTCAATCTGTTTTCTCAACTATAAAATGGGGATAATGTTATAGCTCCTATCTCATAAGGTGGTTGCAAAAAAGAAATGAGATTAGCTATATAGAGAGGTTATTTCATTACACACGACACACACACACACACACACACACACACACACACACACACACACATACACACACACATATATATATATATGCATGTATATATATATATATATATATATAACTCTAACTTTAAAAGTGATATACAAATGTTAGCTAAATGTTTTCTACTGATTTAAAATCATTTAGAATTTCCCATAATGCTAATTGAAAATGATTCATAGCTGCCTATTCTCTGTAACTCTCTTCCATTCATCCTTGTTCTCCCAAAAATTCTACTCAGTTTCCTGGAAAAAATGGTCATTTTCTTATAATATTGTAGTGGAGCACTCTGACTATCCATTTGTCATCCATGGCTCTCACCAAGTTAATCAATCCCTTTCCTTATTTTGTCATTCAATTATTTAATGAAATCCCTTTCTTTTGTTTTTTTTTTTTTTTCTAGAGCTTCTTGGTGGCTAGTGAATATGTTGCAACTTGCTTATACTTCTTATCATTTTCTAATTCTTAGAGACGGTGGTGTTTCAGATGTTATTATCACATAGCAACAATTTTCAAAATTTTTTGTTTATTGAAAATTTTCACATCTCTAGGTAGCACAATAGATAGAGCACTGGGCTAAGAGTCAGTATGATGTGAATTGAAAATATCTTCAGATATTTCCAAGCTGTATGAACCTAGATAAGTCATTTAACCATGTCTCCTTCAGTTTCCTCAATAAAGGAGTGAGATGGAATAATGGGATGGAGACTTAACTTTGGAATCAAAAAGACGACTTAAAATCCTTTTTTAAAAAATTTATTACAAATTTCTTGATAAAGAAATAACTGTGCATACCTTTGATCCAGCAGTGTTACTACTGGGCTTATATCCCAAAGAAATGCTAAAGAAGGGAAAATGTTTGTGGCGGCTCTTTTTGTAGTGGCTAGAAACTGGAAAATGAATGGATGCACATCAATTGGAGAATGTTTGGGTAAATTATAGTATATGAATGTTATGGAATATTATTGCTCTGTAAGAAATAACCAGCAGGGTGAATACAGAGAGGTTTGGAGAGACTTACATGAACTGATGCTGAGTGAAATGAGCAGAACAAGAGATCACTATACACTTCAACAACGATACTGTGTGAAGATATAGTCTAATTGAAATGGATATCTTCAACATAAAGAATGTCTAATTCACTTCCCGTTGATCAATGATGGACAGAAACAGCTACATCCAGAGAAGGAACACTGGAATTGAATGTAAACTGTTTGCACTATTGTCTTTCTACCCAGGTTACTTATACCTTCGGAATCCAATTCTTACCATGCAACAAGGAATTTGCTTTTACACACGTATATTGTATCTAGGTTATACTATAATACATTTAATATGTATGGGATTGCCTGTCATCTAGGGGAGGGAGTAGAGGGAGGGAGGGGAAAATTTTGAAAAATGAATACAAAGGATAATGTTATAAAAAATTACTCATGCATATGTATTGTCAAAAATTATAATTATAAAATTAATTTTAAAAATTAAAAAAAAGACTTAAGAGTCAAAAAATAAAAACTAAGTATGTCCATGGTTATTTTACAAAAACTTAAAAAAAGAGAGAGGGGAAATCCTATTGATTTCATATTCTTAGCCAAAAGGATGTGCATTCCAGAAAGGCAAAGAAACATTATCATAATAGACAGATTGTTCTAACTTGCAGATATGACAAAGAATAAAGTATTCATATATGTATTTTAAACATATATATGTACATCTATGCACACATAAATCTTTATATGTGTTTTTCTTTAATAAGACCCATTTTTTTTTCTGTTAAGCTTTATCATTCTAATTACAGAATTACAAGCACACTGTTGGTTTAATTAATGACAGCAATAGCCTTTGAATTGTAACTTCTGGTCAATTCTAGAAGGATGGAACATATTCAAGAATAAAATTCTAAAGACACAAAGGAAACTCATTTCAATGAGAAAGAAAAATGAAAGACTGAAATGGATACATAGGATCCAAGATAGAAGTAAAGAATATTGTAATATTGTAATATTGAAGAATATTATTGTAATATGTAATATTGAAAGAATATTGTAATATGTCCATTATTAGGTTAACAAAAAGTTTGGATGTATTAAAATATATATGTGCAGGAATGAGCTGTGAGTTGTAGAGGGCGGCAGATAATGGGGGAATTCTGGGTAAGGTATAAGACCCTTCAGCCCAGAGGGAATCTGCTGACAATGCTTAGTTTGGCTCCCCATCTCCCTTGGGTGCCTCTCACCCCTTGAGAAGTCAAAGAAGGTGTGACTACTTGTGTTCTACTTGAAGCAAGGGATATTTACAGTAAAGAGGAATTTACATATCAATAGTAGGGTGCTACTATAATTAACACATGCTCAGTGTGCTGTAGTGATGTAATCATACTAAGATATTTAAGGGCTGAAAGGGACTACATCTTTGACCATCCTCATGGGTCTCTGGCTTCATCACTCCTCCACTAAGATAACTACAGTGAGTGATAATGAAAATCACAAACAACTGAAATTGATTCTTTTAGTTATATTAGGAGTCAAAGGAGAATAAAAGCATGGAATTGTTTCTTTGTTATATGACAATGGGCAACAAAATATGACTGCTCTGTTCTCATTTTGCATTTTCTCATCTAAGGAGAATGAACTTTGCAATAGAAATATATAAATGATTACACCCTGATACTTGAGATTAGTAAGAAGATACAGTATGTAGTTCTTAGTTCCCTTTGATGAATTCAAGTCTCCTGGGCCAGATGATTTCCATTCTTTGGTCTCATTTTGACATATCAGATTGCTGAGTCACTAATATTTTAACAATCATGAAAAATGGAAGCAGTAAGTCAAGATTAGGAAAGGACAAATACCCTGATTTTCAGAAAAGGAAAGAAAACTATCCGCACACCTAGGCTGGAGAACTTAATTATGATTCCTAGGAAAATGCTTCATAGATCATTAATTTTAGTAATCTTCATTCAGTTTTCTGGAGGTCTCTAGGGTAGCCTTCTTTTTGGTTCAATAATCACAAGAATAGCCAGGTGTTAAAGTACAAAAGTCTTTATTACTTCTTGGTGCTCTGCTAGCTTTCTCCTAGCCTTCAGAAGGGACTTGGTTTCAGTGCAGAAAAATGCAGGAGGATAGGCTACCATAGTGGTGTGAGATGAAGTGAGTCTGAGTCCAAGGGTTTATATTTCAGCCTCCAGCCACCAGAAAGGTAGAGGATGGAATGAATCCGTGTCTCCTCCTTTGGTTGAGTTTGTCTCAGCTTTTATGCTCTACACTGAGTATAAACCATTCATTATATCACTAGGAAACCATTATTTGTTGTAAAATTAAATCAATCATACTGAACTAGAGAACTATTAAACACCATGCTAAACTAAATAACCATTGTCTCATCAATTCCACTGACTTAACATCTTGTAAGAATCCTTGTTTCAAAGTTCTGGCCCATAACAATTAATAAAAGATCTTTGGTCATCTTAGAAGGGAAATCATGATTACAAAGAGTTTAAGAGACTAATGCCAAACTAATCTCATTTCCCTTTTCTGACACTGTTGTTAACTTAGTAGATGGAAATAATATGCTGATGATATATTTTATCTAGGTTTTCAGCAAAACATTTGACAAAGTGTCTTGTACTATTCTCAGGAAGAAGCTGAGACAATAGTTTAGATGACTTGGGGTATTGCAAGTAGTGAATGATAGGACATAAAAAGAGTTTGATGAGTTAGAGAATTGGGCTGGGTTTAACAAGTTGAATTTCAGTAGGGTTGAATGTAAAATCATTTATCTATAATGATCTGTTAGCTCAACGGGAATCTGCAATATGATGTGGTAGTCAAAAAACTTGACTGTATTGAGAGACTTTACTCCCAGAAATAGGGAAATTTTAGATCTATCTTTTGCTCCTTTCAAGCCTCATCTAAGGCAGTGTATCCAGTTCTAGTTGATATATAAATAAGGAATTGATGATCCTGGAGAGTGTCCAGAAGAGGGCAGCCAGAATGGTGAAGGACATTAGGTCTATGTCATTTGGGTATCAGGGAAAGGAATGATGCATGTAAGCCTGGAGAAGAGGGCACTCAAAAAGGAGATTAAAACTAGTCACTATGGTCCACTGTTTTATACTAGTTGCTTAAATTATTTTTAACGAAAATTCAGTAATATCATTTTATCAACATCAATAATTTTTGGATTATCTGTTTTAAAAATCAAGCCAGCCTTTACATTAGAACTGGGTACTCCACCATTTCTTCTCCATAGTGAGCCAATCTTATTTATCTTTAGGATTACTTTCTCATTGAAGATCGTGAATGGGGGAGGTGAGGAGGTAGAGCCAAAATGACAAAATAAAGGCAGGAAGCTGCTCAAGCTCTCCCAGTTTCCTTCAAAAACCATATAAAAAAGCCCAAGCCTCTGAACAGAATCTGACAGAATGAATGAAACCACTTTCCAGTCAAGATAGATTGGAAAAACTTCAAGAAAGGTCATACTCACTAGGGTGAAAAGGGTGTTTAATTCAACTCAAAAAGACTCTAGGAAAGCCAGTAAGAGGGTCTTAATCATAGCAAATCAGCAACTAAAACCCTCAGTCTTGGGTCAGTAGAAGAGTAGATCAGTGGGACAGTTTCCAGTCCCAGTTTAGAAGGCAAACTCTGGGAAAAAAAGATTGTTTCCTGAAAAGAGCAGGCAAAGCCACTCCCTAAAAACACAAAAGGCACCTATGATCAAAGTTGAGGCTCATAACTGCACAGGAAACTTGGGATAGTGCCTCTATACTCCAAGAAGAGAGTTTAACTAAAAAAGTAAAAAATAAGATGATATGCCAAAAGAAAAGGAAACAAAAAACACCTTGACCATGGAAAGCTACTATGGTGACAGAGAAGACCACAACACAAACTCAGATGAGGACAAGATATCAATAGAAGAAATCTCAGAGTGATATGAATTAGGCTTAAGTTCAAAGACACTTCTTGTAAAAGCTCATAAAAGATTTTAAAAAGGCAAATAAGAAAGAAGAAAAAGTGAGAAAAGAAATGAGAAGTATGTATGACAGAGTCTATATCTTGGAAAAGGAAGGAAAAAATGATGGAAGAAAATAAACTCCTTAAAAAGTAAAATGGAAAAAGAGATTCAAAAGCTAACTGAAGAAAATTATCCATTAAAACTAGAACAGCAAATGGAAGCTAATGACTCTGTGAGACAGCAAGAATCAGTAAAACTAAAAGAATAAAAAAATGGAAGAAAACATGAAATATCTCACTGAAAAAACTGGAAAATAGATCCAGAAGACACAATTTAAAAATTATTAGCCTATCTGAAGACCATGGTCAAAAAAAAGAGCATGGATAACATTCTTCAAAAGATCATTAAGGAAAACAGACCCAACATTCTAGAAACAGAAGGGAAAAAAACTCATTGAAAGAATCCATCAGTCATCTTCAGAGAGAGATTACCCACAAGGAAAACCATAAGGAACATTGTTGAAAAACTCCAGAACTATAATCTCAAGGGAAAAAATACTGCAAACTACCAGAAAAGCTAATTCAAATGTTAAGGAGCAATAATCAGGATTACCCAGAATTTGTCACCTTCTATAATAAAGGATCAGAGAACCCAAAATACTATATTCCATAAGGGAAACAACCTAGAGTTACCACCAAGAGTTAACTACTCAGTAAGACTCAGCATCATCTTTCAGGGGAGGTTATAGATCTTTAGCAAGAGACTTTCATTCATTTCAATGGAAAAAAATCAGAACTAACAGAAAATTTAATCTATAAACAAAGGACTCAAGAGAATTATAGAAGGATAAAAAGGGGAAAATATATATTATTTAATGGTTAAAATGTTTACATCCCTAGATGGGAGAACATTATCTGTAACTCTTAAGAATAGTCTGTCACTGGGACAGACAGAATAGGCACATCACATGGACTGGGGGTATGGTTGTGAATGATCCCTGATGTGAAGACATCAGAGAAAAAGACATTAAGGGGTGGAACAAAGTCTGCATTGTAAAAGAGAGAATGTAAGTAAAATGTAAAATGTAAAAGAAAAAAATATAAATGAGACAATGAGTTCACATGGAAAAATGCAAAATATCTATTACAATCAGGGGAAAGAAAGGAGGGGGATGAGTATTGTCTAAAGCTTGATCTCATTAGTTTTGGCTTTAAGAGGAAACAATTAAATCATTCAGTTGTGTAAAGAAATGTATCTAATCCTATAAGGAAATAGGAGGAGAAAGAGAAAAGAAAATAGAGGGATAGGATAGAAGGAAGACCAGAAATAATAGGAAAAAATGTAAGAGAAGGGAGAAGGAGGAGATATAAGATAAATTAGTGAGTGGGTGGGTTAAAAAACTACTGAGAGGAGGGGGGGAGTGATGGAATATAAAGTAGTGGGCGGAGTGGGTAAAAAACACAACAAGGACAAGGTGGAATCCGAGAACAAAAGTATGTAAAGGAGAGAAAATAGGATAGAGGGAAATACAGTGTTGTAATCATAACTGTAAATGTAAATGGGATGAAATCTCCCATAAAACAGACGAGATTAGCAGAGTAGATCATAAAACAGAATCCTGCAATATGTTGTTTACAAGAAAATTATTTGACACAGAAAGACACATAAAGAATAAAGATAACAGGCTGAAACATAATTTATTATACTGCAGCTGAAGTTAAAAAAAAGTAGGGATAGCAATTCTGATCTCAGATAAAGCAAAAGTAAAAATCTAGATAAGGAAGGAAAGTCCATCTTCAAAAAGGATATGGTAAAGAATGAGGTAGTAATGATACTAAATGTGTTTGCACCAAGTGGTAGAGCAGCCAAATTCCTGGGGGACCTCAATCTTCGTTTTTTAAAATCAGAAAATGTAACCACAAAATGAATAAGAAAGAAACTATGGAGGTTAATATAATCCTAGAAAATCTAAATATGATAGATCTCTGGAGAAAATTGAATAGGAACAGAAAAGAATACACCTTTTTCTCAACAGTACACTTACACCAAATTTGATCTACACATAATTGACATGTATTGGGGCATATAAATCTTATAATCAAATACAGAAAAGCAGAAATAGTAAATGCTTCCTTTCAGACCATAATGCAATAAAAAGTGTATTCAATAAAGGGGCAGCGAAACATAAGACTAAAAAGAAAATGGAAATGAAATAATCTAGTTTTATTTCCTCATTGCCCATTCTAGGGGATAGTTTGATAAATTTGACAGATAAACTTTTCCTTGCTCTTATAATTTGCTTCTGTTGTCAACCTTTATATCTAAATAATATACCTATTTTGTCTTTATCTTGGTATATGATGTCAAAAGTTGGTCTATACTTTGTGTCCTATTGCTTTCTAATTTTCCCCAGCAGTTTGTCAAAAATGGAGTTGTTATCTTCAAAGTCTGGGGTCTTTGGTTAGGTTACTTTTGTCATTGACTACTGTGTCTTGAGTACTGGGTCTATTCCACTGATCAAATATTCTGTGTTTAAGCCACTACTAGATAGCTTTGATTATTATTGATTTATAACATAGTTTGAGTTAAGGTATTGCTAGACCACCTGCCTGTGTAATTTTTCTATTACTGTCATTAATATTATTGATCTTTTATTCTTCCAGATGAAGATAGTTTGGTATGGCACTGAATAAACATATTAGTTTAGGCAGAATTGTCCTTTCATTACAGTCTTATTCTACCCATGAACAATTGATGCTTTCACAATTCCTTTATTCCTGTGTTATCTATTTTAATAGCTATGGGTGCTGCATTTTATCAAAGGGTTTTTCAGCTTTTATTGAAATAATTATGAATTATGTTAGTTTTCATATTGATATGGTCAATTATGTAGATGATTTTTCTAACATTACATTGACCTTGCCTTTCTGCTATAAATTCTGCTATAAATTCTGGAGTTGCTGTATTTTTCTTGCTTGTTTTTTGTGCTAAATTTTTACATCAATATTCATTGGGGAAATTGATCTATAATTTTCTTTCTATGTTTCTCTGTTGTAAAAGAAGTTTAGTAGAGACTCTTATTTGCCTATTTTCCAAATGATTTTCCTAGTATTAGAATTTATTGTTCTTTAATGTTTGATATAATTAACTCATGAACCCTTATAGCCCTGGAGATTTTTTCCTAGGGAGTTCATTAATGGCTTGTTCAAATTATTTTCCTAAGCTGGGTTTTTAGGCATTCTATTTTATGTTCTATTAATTTTGGTAATTTATATTTTAATAAATATTTATTAATTTCACATAGATTGTCAGATTTATTGGCATATTATCAGGCAAAATATTTCCTAATGGTTGTTTTAATTGCTTCTTTGTTGATAGTGAGTTCACCTTTCTCATTTTTGATGCTAACTACTTGGTTTTCTTCTTTTTAAAAAATCAAATTAACCAATAGTCTATCTATTTTATTATTTTCCCTTCATAAAACTAGCTCCTCTTTTTATTTATTTGTTTAACAGTTTTAGTTTTAGTTTTATTTTCAGTCTTATTAATATTATCTTTATTTATTTTTTTTTAATTTCCAACTTGGGGCTCAATTGGGCATTTTTAATTTTTTTCTTTTTCTAGTCTTTTTAAAAATCACATGCTTAATTCATTGAGCTATTTTTTCCCATTTTGTTGATGTAAGAACTTAGATAATAAATTTTCCTCTAAGTACTGCTTTGGATGCATTCCATAAACTTTGGTATATAGTCTGAATGTTGTCAATCTCTTTAATGAAATTGCTGACTGTTTCTATGATTTGTTCTTTGATTCACTTACTTGTTAGGATTAGATTATTTCATTTCCAACAATTCTTAATCCATAAACTTCCCTTTGTTAAAGATTACTTTTATTTCACTGTCTGAGAAGAATACATTTTATATTTCTGCTTTTTTACATTTGATTTTGAGATTTTTATGCATTGTCTAGCTTTGTGTAGTATGGCATGCTGTTGAAAAATAGGTCTATTCTTTTCTGTTCCTATTCAGTTTTCTCCAAAGGTTTGTCTTATTTACTTTTCTAATATTCTATTTTCCTCCTTAGTTTCTTGCTTAATTTTTTTGTTGTTGTTGTTGTTGAATTTATCAATTCTGAGAGGGGACAGTTGAGATCCTCCACTAGTTTAGTTTTGCAATCTATTTCTTCCTACAGCCCACTTAACTTATAACACTTGTTTCATTTTTATTTAGTATCATTATTGCTTGTCTATAGTACTTTTTTCATTTAATTAGGTCTACTTTTGCTTTTGCTTTGTCTGAGATTAGGTTGTTTCTTGCCCCCCCCTTTTTACTTCGCCTAAAGCATAATAAGTTCTGTTCCTTCTTCTGTATCTCTCTTTTTCAAGTGTGTTTCTTGTAAACAAACAAGATATTGTAAGATTCTGTTTTTTTAATTTATTCTGCTATCTGCTTCCATTTTATGTAGTAGTGTGTTATATGTTGAGGCCAGGAGTAGGGGACATTATAACTCTGTATTTCCCTGTGACTACTCTAAGGCACATGGAGATCTGGATGCTGGAGGATGTCTAATTAACTTATGGCTAGGATACACTGGAGCATGTGGTGATTCCCTTAGTTTTTCCAAGGCACATGAGTAGTTAAGTATTGGTATTTCATTACTCCGCAACCCTATGGCTCAGGATTGATCTCATCTTAATTTGCTGAAATGGGGTTTGCTGTTGGCTTGATGAGAAGCTTCTGGTCTTGAATGCTATCCTCTTTTCCCCTATCTTAACCAAGGGAGTGGGAACCTTCCTGCAAGTCTATTGTCCAGATTGTTTCACCTTGTTTCCTTGCTGGTTCTGATAGTGAAGGACCTGTCTTGGGGTGCTATTTAATGTTTGTGGGAAGGTGAACGTGATAGGGTTACAGCAGTTCTCTGCTGTAATGATATGGGAGCCACCTGCCAGTGGCTGCTGGAGGTCTAACTCAGACCTGTAGAGTGTGAGAGGATGATGATGATGATACAAGGAGACTGAGAGGCCATTGCTGATCTCTGACCTTTCCACTGAGAGGCAGTTGAGTTTTCTGACCTCCCTCCTCTTCCCTCTTCCTCCAATTTATTTCATTCCCAGTCTACAAGCAACACCTGAGTCAGTAAAGGCTGCTTTGTAACTCCTTCACATATTATGATTCACAGATGTGGAGGCTCTCAGAAAATTGACCTGCCCCTCAATCTAGGCATGGTCCTTAACATTCTGCTTAGCCTGTCAATTGGGGTTCTAGAATTAGAATCACCATGTCCTTGAATCACAGTATCCCTGGAGTATTCTTGGCAAGAATACTGGAGTGACTTGCGACTTGCAATTTCCTCCTCTAGTGGATTAAAGCAAACTTAGAGATTCTATGAGTCACTTCAGTTCTCACAGCTAGTAAATGTCTGAGGCCAAATTTGAAGTCTGACTTAGTGAATAGATAATAGGCCTGAAGTCAGAAAGATAAGTTTAAATCCAATCTCTGACACTTACTAGCTGTGTGACCCTGGGAAGGTATCTAATCTCTTTTTTTATGTTTCTTCAATTACAAAATGGAGATGATAACATTTTCTACTTCACAGGGTTATTGTGAGGGTCAAATGAGATAAATTTTTAAAATACTTTGAACAATAGCCCATTGTAGATGCTATATAGATTCCTAGTCCCTTCCTTCTCTTCCCAAATTAATCTTTAAAAAATGAATACAGAAAAAAGGTTGCTTGTGGAACAACTATCCTGATCTAGACCTTTTCAACTACTATTATATTAAATTGTTGTCTGCCATTTCATATTTTACAATATCTTCTCTCTGATGCCAATGGAGAGAGTACTATACCATGCTAATGGAGAGTATAAGCCATCTTGTAAGTATTTAAATTTAAGAGATAGTAGCCCTTAATTACAATTATAACTGTCTCTTTTTGTCTTCAGAATTTGATTTAACAAATTTAATCACTCTTCTTGTACTTACTTTCTTATAGAATTTTAATCCATGGGATTCTTCCTTTCTTTTTCTGGATCCTTTGAAAGATGTTCTTCAGAAATATAACATGTATGTATACTGTATGTATATATGTACTCTAATGAGTAAGGGATAATTATATAAATTGAATGATACATAATTCAACAAACAATGTAAGCCCTTAACTATTTTAATAAATAACAAAGCAGTCCTATCAATATAGGTATTTTCTCAAAAAATTCAGATATAACATCTTTCAAAGGATTCAGAAAAAAAGTAGGAAGAATCCTATGGATTAAAATTCCCATGGAAGAAAGTACAAGAGGAGAGATAAGGTTTGTTAAATCAAATTCTGGAGACATAACGTGACAGATATAACTCTAGTGAGTAGGGGATAGTTGTACAATAGGGTGATATTGAATTCAACAAACAATTTATCTTTCAGAAAAACAAGTACAGAAGTTTGGAAGTGAAGTCACAGAATAGGGGATAGTTTGATAAATGAATGAATGAAAAAAAAGCTTTACATAAGTATTCTAACTGTTACATTCTGTGATGAGAACATTATTTGGTAAGGCTAAACACTAAATTATTTAATATTTTTTAGAAGATAATATGTACTCTTTTTTCTCTCTTAAAAAAATCATTTAACTTTTCCCTCTTTGGCTTAGTGCAAGAGCATAATTATTTGTGAGCAGGTAGGTTGTGGAGTAGATAAGAGTTTCAGATCTGGAATCAGGATGAATTGAATTCAAATTGGCTTCTTAATATGTGACTCTAGAAAGTCACAACCCTGTTTTCCTTAATTTTCTCATCTGTAAATTGAGCAGAAGGAAATGTCAAACCACTATAGCTTATTTGCCAAGAAAATCCTAAATGCAGTCACAAAGAGTCAAATATAATTGAAACTACTTGGTAACAATAACAATAATTATGTGTGGGTAGTGTAAGAAGTATAGTGTGAGTTGAAGGACTGTAGAAAGGCTTCTTATTCCCAAATTTCTTCTCTTCTCAGGTGCTGTGTTTACAATCCCAACATTTGTTTCCTTGAAGATTCTGTTAGAACATACTCAATATTGAAAATCAGATATTGAAGAAAATTAATTAAAGAAGAATCTTAAGGAATCATCTATATTTCTGACCAGAAGTAGACTATGCTCCTTTTCAGGAAGAGTAAGCCCTAAGAAGTAGAAGCTTTAATCTTGTTAGATGGACAAAATCCTTCTCTTCAGAGCCTGGATTGGTATGTTCCCTTCTAGTTTACATATCTTTCTGATATGCCCTTTATGTTTCCCTCCATATATGTGTAAACATGCTCTCCCTACTTCATCATACATCCCATGTTCAAAAATGCCAAAAAAACTCCTCCAACTGTATGTGTGTTCTTTAATATTTAATTAGCCTATGAAGCAGGCATATAGTTATTTGGCCAATTCAGGTTATTGACACCCAACTAGTTTGAACTCGATCAGTTATTATCTCGAGTTTATGGTTTTCTCAAAACCACAAAACATTTTCTGATTGATTAAATCCACCTATGCTTTCCTAGCTTCCCAATTACTTGGTTGCTTAACACTTATAATGATCACTTAATTGTTTGAGGTATCTTAACTTTCCTTAAGCCCTCACATTTTAAAATTCTTTTGGTCAGTGGTATCCACTGTCCTATACTCTGTGGAAACCAACTTTTTAGTATTTCTCACAATTCTACCCTTAGGTCTTATCCTTACTCTATCCTTTGTCTCTCTTTCTTTCTGTTTCCATGTGTCTGTCTTTCTGTTTTTTTGTCACTGCATTTCTGTATTTCTATGTTTTATTCCTGTCTCTGTCTCTATCTCCAACTCTGTCTCTGTCCCTCTTTCTCTTTCTCTTTATCTCTCTCTCTCCCTCTCCTCATGTCTGTCTGTTTTCCTCTTTCTCCCTCTGTCTGTCTCTAGAAGAGATAAAATTGTGAGATGCCCAAACACTTGAATTATGAAGGGTCACTGAGAAAGAACATGTCAAGGTCATGAAGATGCCATAATTTAGCTTCAAGTAGAGAGTAAAAACCTTCAGACAGTCTGAGGTCTCTGCATTTGCTAATCATTCATGGTATTTTTGTTTGTTTGTTTAATTCCAGAATACCTGAATAAGTTAGTCAGAAAATCCCCAAAATTCACTAAAATAAGAAGCCCGAAACACATAATAATAGATATTATACACGGTGCTTATCCTTTTGATTAATATTCCAAAACACTTAAATGTTCACTTAAATTAAACAAAACTTGATTCCAGTTTGGTTTTCTGTTTAGTCTACAGGTCATCTTTTGGGCAAACATATCAAGGACATATGTCAATTATTAGGGGGATA
This sequence comes from Sminthopsis crassicaudata, assembly GCF_048593235.1. Lineage (NCBI taxonomy): Eukaryota > Metazoa > Chordata > Mammalia > Dasyuromorphia > Dasyuridae > Sminthopsis > Sminthopsis crassicaudata. The sequence continues at coordinate 419,668,049 of NC_133620.1, read as the reverse complement.
ACTACTAAGTGCCAGTTTACTGTGACTAATGGAATAGTAATATAAAAACAAAGGCAAATTTACTTCAACACTTCTAAAAGAAAGTTAATGGTTACAAATTGCCAATGTTCTGCCTTCTCTGTTTATTATAGTACCTTTCAAATAGATCCCAAAACAATGGACTCAATTGTGTCATCATCATTTGGGTAATTTTATAGCCTTCAATAAAACTATGGGCATGAACTCATGCCAGGACTATGAGCTCATTTAATGTCTCTCTTGGGCTGATACTTCTTATGGAGTTGGCATCAGCAACTTACAGGACATATGCCAAAGGTGGAATGCAAGGTAATTGTTGATGGCCAATAGAGCTTTGAGGCAAAATTGTAAAGATGCTTAAGTTTTTATTTGGCCTCTATTTTTCTCATTGGACTTTGATCCAATTTCTAGGTTCCTTCCTACATCTACTATCTCTCTTACTTAAAAGTCTATTTCTTTCTCCTACCAAAATTCTTATTCTATAAGTGCCAAAAAATAAAATTTGAAAATTGATAGACTATTTTCACAGAGTATAAATATATTTTGGGGAGTATCTTTTAAGCGAAACCTGTTTCAGTAATCCAGGGAGCTTTTGGTAAGAAAATGTTTCCACCAAAGGAGAATAGCACTAAATCTGCAACTTACTGTCTTAAAGAGTTATCTATTATAACTGTTATCCATTATAACTCTATAACTTCCTGACATTATAGAAATGAAGATCCAAGTTCAAGTTCTAAATTTGAAATCTACTGCTTACGTGACTCTAGGCATAAAGTATTAGTGACCCAAGCAACTTCATAGTTTATTAACTCAAATAAATTATTTATACATACTTATAACCATATATCTATCTCTCTATCTATATTTCCTACTAAATTATAAACTTTTTGAGGACAGAGACAATATATTTTAATCACTACATCTCTCTCATTATTCTGTTCTTTGAATGATGACCTTTTTATTAGACAATAATAATAAAAACAGTAAAGTTTGTTTAGTATGTATATGATTCATTCATTGTTTGAGGAAATTAAAGTAGTATAAAACAATGAAAAGAAAACTGGTATTAGATTAAAAGTGCAAGGCCTGGTTCAAATCAGTCACTTGTTAATGGTGTAACTTGGGGTAAGTGATTTAATCTTGGTTCTCCTTAGTTTTAAATTTGGGATAATTACATTTGTACTATTTATTTATATAATTGTCCAAGTGAGTTAATGTAGAGTAGTTTTAAATACAAGCTTTGTAGAATATAGAACAGGTCCCACTGTAGCATCCCTTTGAAATAATACTAATTTTAAATTATATGCCAGCTCTTAACCCAGATTTGAAGTAAAAGAGTTGGCAGACTATATTCAAACTAATTAGGGTATGTAAAGTATTATTTAACATAAACATCGTCAAGCTCCTACTTTTATTTTATTTTTTTTTCACATTTGTAAACTTTGGTTTACAACAATAAATTTCTAAACATCAATAGAGTTGTGATTGCATTGATGGAACTTCTGCTTTCATCCTGGCTGCCAAAACTAGGGCAGAGCAAAGCACAAATTATGGAACATTAGCCCAACCTCAATGCCACTATCAACACCAATTGCCAACAAACTGCTGGGTGAACAGGCAAGCCAATCTTGTTTTAGGTACCCCAAGGGAGAAAGAAAAGGCAGATTGTGTCAGCAAGTCAACCACTGCAAGTACCTCAAAGCCCAGCTCCTCTCATACAGGCAGGGAATCAGCCCAGAATCCCAAGAGAATAGCAACTTTCTCTACATTCCCAGTTCAGTAGCTTTAATAAGAGGCAGAGATGATATTTGATATTGGTTTTCCTTCTTGTAAGACTAGTACTTTTTCTGTGTTACTCATTTTCAATGATCTTTACAAGACTATATAGAATGACAAAAGTGCTTTAGATGAGAAAAAAGTAAAAAAAAATCAATTCTAAAAAAAAAAAAAAAAGTAAAGGTAAGTTAATTTAAATTTGATTCCTAGAAAAATTCTGGAGTATATTACTAGTGGCATCATTCATGAAGATTTAGAAAAATTGCTAGGAACCAAAATGCTTTCATCAAGGACAAGTCATTGCAGACTAAGATAATTTCCATTCTTGAAAGTATAAGTAAAATGAGAGAATAGAGAAATTTTGCAGGATGTACATTGCTGGAAGTTAACATTCTTTGATTTTATATCTCCAACATCTGCTGCAGTTCTTTGTTTATACTATAATAGATCTTAGTATTTGTTGAATTGGATCTGATGGAAACAAATTGTGTAAATTTCAGAAAAGTATTTGACAAAATTTCTCATGCCATCCTTGGGGACTGTTCTGAGAAATTTGGAGTAGCTAACAGTCTAGTTTGTTAAATACTAAACATTTTCTCTTTGCTGAAGTGGATAGAAGCTTATTGTTTTACACTCATAGATCTGTCCTTGGTCTTCTGTTTTTTTACATTTTTATCAATAACTTAGATGAAAATTCAGACCATACTTTACCACAATATTAGGTAACACTAAGTCCTATATTTGGATTAAAAAAATTAATTCACAGTTCTGGGATCATAGCCAAAAAGGTGAAATAGAAGAATTAGCTAAGTTCTCCCAATATTCACCTCCAAGCTACTTTAAAATAATGCTTAAAATCAAATTCTGGAGTGATAAAATCAGTAAAATGGCTGAGTAAAACATTTTTTTCAATCCAAGATAACCTAGGAGATCATAAGGAGAAGTCTATAGCACTTTGGCTGAGGGAAAGTGGAGACAACACAGAGCCCAAATGTCAGCACCAGCTGATAGTCTTGGAGGCTACAATAGCTGGGAGCTCTTAATGCTGAAACAGTAATGAGATCTGGCAACTGGTCAGAAAGATATTATAGGGGATTCATGTGATATTTGGGTACAGGCATCATGCTATTTGGCTACTCCATTGTCCATACATACATTTGGAACATAGTGACATGACAGAAAGGAAGACTTTTGATCATAAGGAAACAGTGACCCAGAGGAGCAGTATCTTTTGTAGGTTTAAGGGATCAGATGCCCTTTTTAAGGATCAGAGTGAAGACCAAGTGAATAGTGCCCAGTGCCATTTTAGAAGCACCCCAAATCCCTAAGCCCCCAGAATTAGCTGAAAATATCAGTTAAAAAAAAAAGAAATTTTAAAACTTGAAACAATATCACTACCACTCCTCAACCTGGGAATAGAGCCCAATTTTAACATAAATTTCAAATCCAAAAAAAAAAAATAAACTGAAGCAAATAGAAAATTTGAACAAATAACAAAAAAGTCTGATCACAAAAAAAAACTACTATGATGACTTTGAAGCTCAAGACACAATGAAAAAGACAATATCTAAACAAGTGTAAGCAAAATCTCAAAGAAAAATGTGATCTAGGTAAAAGTTCAACAAGAATTCCTGAAAGAGCTAAAAAGAAATGCTTTTAAAAATCAAAGAGTAGTAGAGTAAAAATTAGGAAAAGAAATGTGAGTCATGTAAGAAAACTATGAAAAGGGGATTAACACCTCAGTTCTTTAAAAAGGCACAAAATTACCAACTAAAATAAAATCTTAAAAAAAAAAAAATAGAACTGGCCAAATGGAAAAAGAAGCACAAGTGCTAATTAAAGGAAATAATTCCTTAAAAATTAGATTTGGGTAATCAGAAGTTAATAACTGTAGGAAACATCAAAAAACAATAAAAAGAAAGCCAAAAGAGGGAGAATTCTGGGAAAATAGAGTAAGTCAGAAAATTCTGAGCTCTCCACATTTTCCCCACAAACAAGACAAAATAGCAACTAAAGGTGTACATAGAGAGGTTGAATAAAAAAGTAAGAGTTGAATCAGAACAGTGGTCTTCTTGGGACAACCAGAGAAGATCCAAAGAAAGATCCTAGGATAGAGGTTTGGCTCATGTAAAGTATAAATATCTCCAAAGTAGCTTCAATAAAACTGTCTGTATAGAGCCCTGGGACTAGCTTGGTTGGGAGGTGACCTCAGCCCTAGCCTCCAGAATTTTCCCCTCTGGGACAGTATGTGGAGTTTAGTGTTGGAGCAAAGGAAGATTGAGGGAACTTCTACTTAAAAAGGATGCCAAGCCCAGTTGTGCAACTGATATGGCCCTCAGCAAGAAGGAACCAGCACGTGCTTGTTAAATGCAAAAGCAGTGTAACAGAGATGCTATTGACTTTGGGTACTCATAGGAGGGCAGAGTTCTTGGTTTCAGGCCAGAGGGGAGAATTGAAGAAAGACCTGCAATCAGAGACCACCCCCAAATCCACACTCCAGGACTAGAAATGATTACACTAACAAAATCCTATTTATGTGTTTGAGTGTGTATTTATGTATGTCTTTAGGGGAGGATTCTGAAATGATCACAAAAACCTCTCCTACTCTAAAGAGTCAGCACCTGCCCAGAAACAATTTATAGAAGACCTTTAAAAAGACTTTAAAAACAAAATGAGAGAGACTGAAGAAATAAAAAATAATAAGAACAAAATATTATTAACAGAGAGTCAGCCAACTGGAAAAGGACATAGTTGAAAAGAAAAGACTGGGCTAGAACTAAAATTTTCGATTCTAAAAAACTATGTAGGTATGAGAGGAGGAAATGTCAGAGGAATTAGTGGAGGGAGTAGGACTGCTAGTTCTGCAACTCTATTCTCATTGGGAATGTGTTAAAAAGAGAATAATACATGCATGTGTATGTATCTAGAAATGTATAAAACTTTTCTAAATTCAGAAAAAAATAAGAGGCTAAGGGAATGGGAGGGAGAATTAAGTAAGGTATTTTTAGAGAAAATCCTACTCACATCAGATACGGATTAAAGCAAAAAAATTATGTACATTTGGAAGAGAAAAAAGCTTTCTAAATTTATAAAGAAATGACAAAGTGAGGATGGTTATAGAAAGGTTTATAGATTAGCAGGCATAGTATAAAGTGGGAAGAGCGAATATATGTGGAAGGCTATAAAAGTCTTTTAAATTCAGATAGAAACAAAAAGAGGGGAGAGGATAAGAGAGGTATTCTTGGGGGGTAGGTTACATAATAGGAGGGCAAGATAGTGAGTAGAATAAAGGAAAGAAATCAGGAAGGATAGGAAATAAGAGACAAAATCATAATAATATCAGGAATACAGTTTGTTAGATTAAAAATAGGGGTTATAATCATGATCTTAGGCAAAGTTAAAGCTAAAATATATTTAATAAAAAAATGACACTATGTCAACCATATTAATCTGTATTGGTTTAGACTATTTAAAATAAATTGATAGGATAAGGTTGGAATATTGCTGTCATGTAAGAAATGATGAGTTGATAAATTTAGAAAAATGTGTAAACACTTGAAATTATAAATGAAGATGTTATCCATTGCCAGAGAAACAGAATAAACAGAGTACAGTTTTACATAGATGTATATGAATGTATATATGTAAATATGTATATGATTATAGATATTTATGCTTATATATGTATATGTATATATAAAAATATATTCCTGCTTATTTATAGCTTTCTGAAAGAGGGAAAGGGGAAGAGAGGGGAGAAAGGAAATCAAGCAGAAAGTATAGCAGAGAACAGAAGAAACCCTAGAAGAAGTAAAGAAAAGTTGTATAGTTCTGAACAAATGTGTAGTATTTATTATATAGGCTTCCTTGTAATGGAATTTTTTTTTGTTTTATATTTTGAATCTACTCATATTCTGCTGTGCACATGACAACATTTTTCTTCTTTTTCTATGCTATATTTAAGTTTCAAATAAACAAAAATTTAAAGTCAAACAAATGAAAAATAAAGGAAATCTCATCAGGAAAACAACTTTCCTGGAAAACAAATTCAGAGGAGAGAATTTCAGAATAAATTTGTGCTGAAAAGTAAATACTGGCAAGTGGAAGTGAATAAAATCAACAAACATTAACAATTAACATCAACTTTACAGATCAAATCCATTTTTACACCAATAATTAGACTAAGGAAATAAGATTCATAAGCATCCCAAGTGCCCAAAGGAACTTAAATGTACCTTATCTTTCTCCTTTCTGAATCTCCTGCTTAATCCAGGGTAGACTAGCTCTCTTCTTTGTTTACATTTAGAGAAAAAAATCTTGATTAGATCCTACAAAATCATGCCATCACCCACTTACTCTAGTCAAAATTTTGTGGACAATTATATCACTTACACAGCTTCCAGAGCTGCTGTTGGAAAGGAAACTTATTGCCTTATTAGGCCAAAATATACATTTGTATACATTCACGAAGTTGGGGAAATCTATATGGGGGGGAGAAGTATTTCTCATTCAACTACCATTATGGATCCTGAAAGATGTTGATTAAAAAAATATGAATAGTGCTATTTCACTTACACATAATATAGGAGAGTAATTAAATGAAACATTAATTAAATAGCACAGTGTCAGATCATATTCTTTGGGCACAGGATATAATGTATGGATAGCATATGCAGAAATTTAAAACAAGTACATTTTTAAAAATTAATGTTAAACCAACAAGATAAAAACTTCTTTTCTGAGATGTCTAAAAAATTTGAGCTTCAGAAGAGAATTCACTGTTGACTATTCAATAGTTCACTTCCTATTTCCACTTTAATAATGGAATATGAAGAAGGAGACCAAGCAAAAGGGATCTTTTAAAAGAGACCAGAGTATATAGCATACAAACAGCATGTGATATATCACAGAATCACAGAACTCTTAAAATAGAAAGGACCTGTAAGGTCATCTAGCTCAACCTTTACGTAATTTAGGCTTTCCTTTACAATATTCCTGACAAGAAGTAATTTAGCTTCCATTTGCACATTGGAGAATTGTGGAATTCACTCTTTCTTAGAACATCTTATTTCATCTTTGGATGTTTCTAATTGTTGGAAAGTTTCTTCTTACATTCAGCATAAATATATTTACCTGAAATTTTCATCAATTCTCCCTTGTTTTGTCCCTTGAGGTAAAACTTAAATGATTCCTTGACATGATAGTCACTAAAAATACTTAAAGCCTTCCTCTATGTCTCCCCTAACTTTTCCCTAGGATAAACATCCCCGTTTTTTTTTTTAATCCCCCTCTCCCTCTATTCCCTCCCCCCGATGACAGGCAATCCCATACATTTTACATGTGTTACAATAAAACCTAGATACAATATATGAGTGTAAATACCATTTTCTTGTTGCACATTAAGTATTAGATTCCGAAGGTATAAGTAACCTGGGTAGATAGACAGTAGTGCTAACAATTTACATTCACTTCCCAGTGTTCCTTCTCTGGGTGTAGTTATTTCTGTCCATCATAGATCAACTGGAAGTGAATTGGATCTTCTTTATGCTGAAGATATCCACTTCCATCAGAATACCTCTTCATACAGCATTGAAGTGTACAGCAATCTTCTGGTTCTATTCATTTCACTCAGCATCAGTTGATGTAAGTCTCTCCAAGCCTCTCTGTATTCCTCCTGCTGGTCATTTCTTACAGAACAATAGCATTCCATAACCTTCATATACCATAATTTACCCAACCATTCTCCAATTGATGGGCATCCATTCAACTTCCAGTTTCTAGCTACAACAAAAAGAGCTGCCACAAACATTTTGGCACATACAGGTCCCTTTCCGCTCTTTAGTATTTCTTTGGGACATAAGCTCAGTAGTAGTACGGCTGGGTCAAAGGGTATGCACAGTCTGATAACTTTTTGGGCATAGTTCCAAATTGCTCTCCAGAATGGCTGGATTCTTTCACAAATCCACCAACAATGTATCAGTGTCCCAGCCTTCCCACATCCCCTCCAATATTCATCATTATTTGTTACTGACATTTTAGCCAATCTAACAGGTGTATAGTGGTGTCACAAAGTTGTCTTAATTTGCATTTCTCTGATCAGTAGTGATTTGGAACACTCTTTCATATGAGTGGAAATGGTTTCAATTTCATCCTCTGAGAATTGTCTGTTCATATCCTTTGACCAATTATCAATTGGAGAATGGTTTGATTTCTTATAAATTAGGGTCAGTTCTCTATATATTTTGGAAATGAGACCTTTGTCAGAACCTTTCACTTCAAAAATATTTTCCCAATTTGTTACTTCCCTTCTAATCTTATTTGTATTAGTATTGTTTGTACAGAAAAGTTTTAGTTTGATGTAATCAAAATCTTCTATTTTGTGATCAATAATGATCTTTAGTTCTCCTCTGGTCATAAATGCCTTCCTCCTCCACAGGTCTAAGAGGTAGACTATCCTCTGTTCCTCTAATCTATTTATGATCTCATTATTTATGCCTAAGTCATGGACACATTTTGATCTTATCTTGGTATATGGTGTTAAGTGTGGATCCATATCTAATTTCTGCCATACTAATTTCCAGTTTTCCCAACAGTTTTTTCCAAATAATGAATTTTTATCCCTAATGTTGGTATCTTTGGGTTTGTCAAAGATTAGATTGTTATAGATGTACCCTTTTTTGTCCTTTGTATCTAATCTGTCCCACTGATCTACCTGTCTATTTCTTAGCTAGTACCAAATGGTTTTGGTGACTGCTGCTATAGATTTAGATCAGGTACACTTAGACCACCTTCCTCTGACGTTTTTTCCATTAGTTTCCTTGCAATTATCGACCTTTTATTCTTCCATATGAATTTTGTTGTTATTTTTTCTACATCATTAAAATAGTTTCTTGGGAGTCTGATTGGTATAGCACTAAATAAATAGATTACATTGGGGAGTATTGTCATCTTTATTATATTCGCTCGGCCTATCCAAGAGCACTGAATGTCTTTCCAAATATTTAAATCTGACTTTATTTTTGTGGCAAGTGTTTTGTAATTTTTCTGATATAATTCCTGACTATTCTTTGGTAAATGGATTCCCAAATACTTTATACTCTCAACATTTGTTTGGAATGGAATTTCTCTTTGTATCTCTTGCTGTTGCATTTTGTTGGTGATATATAAAAATGCTGAGGATTTATGTGGATTTATTTTGTATCCTGCCACTTTGCTAAAATTCTGAATTATTTCTAATAGTTTTTTAGCAGAGTCTTTGGGGTTCTCTAAGTATACCATCATGTCATCTGCAAAAAGTGATAGTTTAATTTCCTCATTTCCTACTCTAATTCCTCGAATCTCTTTCTAGGCTCTTATTGCCGAGGCTAGCATTTCTAGCACTTTATTGAATAGTAATGTTGATACTGGGCAACCTTGTTTCACTCCTGATCTTACTGGGAAAGGTTGCAGTTTATTTCTATTGCATATTATGCTTACTGACGGTCATAAATATATGCTCCTGATTATTCTAAGGAATAGTCCATTTATTCCTACACTCTCAAGAGTTTTTAGTAGGAATGGATATTGGATTTTGTCTAATGCTTTTTCTGCATCTATTCAGATGATCATATGGTTTTTATTAATTTGATTATTAATATGGTCAATTATACTAATAGTATTCCTAATATTAAACCAGCCCTGCATTCCTGGTATAAATCCTACTTGATCATAATGTATTATCCTGGGGATGATTTTCTGAAGTCTTTTTGCTAATATCTTATTTAAGATTTTAGCATCAATATTCATTAAGGATATTGGTCTATAATTTTCTTTCTCAGTTTTCAATCGACCTGGTTTAGGTATCAGTACCATGTCTGTGTCATAAAAGGAGTTTGGTAGGACTCCATCCCCTATTTTTTCGAATAGTTTATATAGCATTGGGGTTAATTGTTCTTTAAATGTTTGGTAGAATTCACATGTAAATCCATCTGGTCCTGGGGATTTTTTTCCTGGGGAGTTGATTAATAGCTTGTTCTATTTCTTTTTCTGAAATGGGACTATTTAAGCAACTTATCTCCTCCTCCATTAATCTCGGAAGCCTATATTTTTGGAGGAAGTCATCCATTTCACTTAAGTTATCAAATTTGTTGGCATAAATTTGCACAAAGTAACTCATTATTTCTCTAATTTCCTCTTCATTGGTGGAAAGATCCCCCTTTTCATTTGTAAGACTAACAATTTGATTTTCCTCTTTATTTTTTCTGATCAGATTTACCAAAGGTTTATCTATTTTGTTAGCTTTTTCATAAAACCAACTCTTGGTTTTATTTATTAATTCAATAGTTTTTTTTTTTACTTTTTTATATATATATATGTATATATATATATATTATAATATTATCCCTTGTATTCATTTTTCCAAATTACCCCCCCCCCTCTATTCCCTCCTCCCGACGACAGGCAATACCATACATTTTACATGTGTTACAATATAGTCTAGATACAATACATGTGTGTGAATATCATTTTCTTGTTGCACAATAAACATTAGAATCCGAAGGTACATGCAACCTGGGCAGACAGATATTAGTGCTAACAATTTTCATTCCCCTCCCAGTGTTTCTTCTCTGGGTGTAGCTACCTCTGTCCATCATTGATCAACTGGAAGTGAGTTGGATCTTCTTTATGTTGAAGATTTCCACTTCCATCAGAATACATCCTCATACAGTATTGTTGTTGAAGTGTACAGTGATCTTCTGGTTCTGCTCATCTCACTCAGCATCAGTTGATTTAAGTCTCTCCAGGCCTCTCTATATTCCTCCTGCTGGTCATTTCTTACCGAGCAATAATATTCCATAACCTTCATATACCACAATTTACCCAACCATTCTCCAACTGATGGACATCCATTCATCTTCCAGTTTCTAGCTACAACAAAAAGAGCTGCCACAAACATTTTGGCACATATATGTCTCTTTCCGCTCTTTAGTATTTCTTTGGGATATAATCCCAGTAGTAGCGCTGCTGGGTCAAAGGGTATGCACAGTTTGATAACTTTTTGGGCATAATTCCAGATTGCTCTGCAGAATGGCTGGATTCTTTCGCAAGTCCACCAGCAATGTATTAGTGTCCCAATTTCCCCACATCCCCTCCAACATTTGTCACCATTTGTTCCTGTCATCTTAGCCAATCTGACAGGTGTGTAGTGGTATCTCAGAGTGGTCTTAATTTGCATTTCTCTGATCAGTAGTGATTTGGAACACTGTTTCATGTGAGTGGATATACTTTCAATTTCTTCCTCTGAGAATTGTCTGTTCATATCCTTTGACCATTTATCAATTGGAGAATGGTTCGGTTTCTTATAAATTATGGTCAGTTCTCTATATATTTTGGAAATGAGACCTTTGTCAGAACCTTTGTTTTTAAAAATATTTTCCCAATTTGTTACTTCCCTTCTAATCTTGTTTGCATTAGTATTATTTGTACAGAAACTTTTTAGTTTGATGTAATCAAAATCTTCTATTTTGTGATCAATAATGATCTCTAGTTCTCCTCTGGTCATAAATTCCTTCCTCCTCCACAAGTCTTAGAGGTAGATTATCCTCTGTTCCTCTAATCTATTTATTATCTCCCTCTTTATGCCTAAATCATGGACCCATTTTGATCTTATCTTGGTATATGGTGTTAAGTGTGGATCCATATCTAATTTCTGCCATACTAATTTCCAGTTTTCCCAACAGTTTTTTCCGAATAATGAATTTTTATCCCTAATGTTGGAATCTTTGGGTTTGTCAAAGATTAGATTGCTATAGATGTACCCTTTTTTGTCCTTTGTATCTAATCTGTTCCACTGATCTACCGGTCTATTTCGTAGCCAATACCAAATGGTTTTGGTGACTGCTGCTATATAATATAGTTTTAGATCAGGTACACTTAAACCACCTTCCTCTGAGTTTTTTTTCATTAGTTCCCTTGCAATTCTTGACCTTTTATTCTTCCATATGAATTTTGTTGTTATTTTTTTCTAGGTCATTAAAATAGTTTCTTGGGAGTCTGACTGGTATAGCACTAAATAAATAGATTAGTTTGGGGAGTATTGTCATCTTTATTATATTCGCTCGGCCTATCCAAGAGCACTGAATGTCTTTCCAATTATTTAAATCTGATTTTATTTTTGTGGCAAGTGTTTTGTAATTTTTCTCATATAATTCCTGACTTTTCTTTGGTAGATGGATTCCCAAATATTTTATACTCTCAACATTTGTTTGGAATGGAATTTCTCTTTGTATCTCTTGCTGTTGCATTTTGTTAGTGATATATAAAAATGCTGAGGATTTATGTGGATTTATTTTGTATCCTGCCACTTTGCTGAAATTTTGAATTATTTCTAGTAGCTTTTTAGCAGAGTCTTTGGGGTTCTCTAAGTATACCATCATGTCATCTGCAAAAAGTGATAGTTTAATTTCCTCATTTCCTACTCTAATTCCTTGAATCTCTTTCTCGGCTCTTATTGCCGAGGCTAGCGTTTCTAGTCCTATATTGAATAGTAATGGTGATAGTGGGCAACCTTGTTTCACTCCTGATCTTACTGGGAAAGGTTGCAGTTTATTTCTATTGCATATTATGCTTACTGACGGTCTTAAATATATACTCCTGATTATTCTAAGGAATAATCCATTTATTCCTATACTCTCAAGAGTTTTTAGTAGGAATGGATGTTGGATTTTGTCAAATGCTTTTTCTGCATCTATTGAGATGATCATATGGTTCTTATTAATTTGATTATTAATATGGTCAATTATATTAATAGTTTTCCTAATATTAAACCAGCCCTGCATTCCTGGAATAAATCCTACTTGATCATAATGTATTATCTTGGAGATGATTTTCTGAAGTCTTTTTGCTAATATCTTATTTAAGATTTTAGCATCAATATTCATTAAGGAGATTGGTCTATAATTTTCTTTCTCAGTTTTCGATCTACCAGGGGTAGGTATCAGTACCATGTCTGTGTCATAAAAGGAGTTTGCTAGGACTCCTTCATCCCCTATTTTTTCAAATAATTTATATAACATTGGGGCTAATTGTTCTTTAAATGTTTGGTAGAATTCACATGTGAATCCATCTGGCCCTGGGGATTTTTTCCTGGGGAGTTGATTAATAGCTTGTTCTATTTCTTTTTCTGAAATGGGACTATTTAAGCAATTTATCTCCTCCTCTGTTAATCTAGGGAGCATATATTTTTGGAGAAAGTCATCCATTTCACTTAAGTTATCAAATTTATTAGCATAAAGTTGGGCAAAGTAACTCCTTATTATTTCTCTAATTTCCTCTTCATTGGTGGAAAGATCCCCCTTTTCATTTGTAAGACTATCAATTTGATTTTCCTCTTTCTTTTTTTTGATCAAATTTACCAAAGGTTTATCTATTTTATTGGCTTTTTCATAAAACCAACGCTTGGATTTATTTATTAATTCAATACTTTTTTTACTTTCAATTTTATTGATTTCTCCTTTTAATTTTTGTATTTCGAGTTTAATTTTTGGTTGGGGGTTTATAATTTGGTCTTTTTCTAGCTTTTTAAGTTTCAGGCCCAATTCGTTAATCTTCTCTTTCTCTATTTTCTTCAAATAAGCCTCTAAAGATATAAAATTTCCCCTTATTAACACTTTAGCTGTATCCCACAGATTTTGGTATGATTTCTCATCATTGTCATTATCTTGGGTGAAATTATTCATTGTTTCTATAATTTGCTCTTTCACCCAGTCATTCTTTAAGATGAGATTATTCAGTTTCCAATTCCTTTTTGGTCTATTTACCCCTAACTTCTTACTGAATGTAGCTTTTATTGCATGGTGATCTGAGAAGAAGGCATTTATTATTTCTGCCTTCCTACATTTAACTCTGAGATCTTTATGTCCTAATATAGGGTCAATTTTTGTATAGGATCCATGAACTGCTGAGAAGAAAGTATATTCCTTTCTATCACCATTCAGTTTTATCCAAAGGTGTATCATACCTAGTTTTTCTAATGTTCTATTTACTTTTTTAATTTCTTTCTTATTTGTTTTGTGGTTTGATTTGTCTAAATCTGAGAGTGTAACGTTGAGATCTCCCACTATTATAGTTTTACTGTCTATTTCTTCTTGTAATTCACTTAACTTTTCCTTTAGAAAGTTAGATGCCATACCACTTAGTGCATATATGTTTAGTATCGATATGGCTTCATTATTTATGCTACCTTTCAGCAGGAAATAGTTTCCTTCCTTATCTTTTTTATCTAGATCAACTTCTGCTTTTTTTTTAAGTATCCCTCCCCCCTCCCTCCAAGTCCCTTCCCTTATTCTCCTTTTCCTTTTCCCTTTTCCTCTCCCCCCTTTTAATGAGGTGAGAGAATTCTCTATAAAACAAATATGTCAATTATTTACTCTTTGAGCCTCTTCTGATGAGAGTAAGATTCACACAGTGTTTCTCCCCCTCTCTAAATTCCCTCAGATATGTTGTATTTTCTATGCCTCTTCCGGGGATGTAGTTTCCCTTTTTTTTAACACTCCCTCCCCTTTTTCTGATACTATCCCCTTCCCTTTACTACACCCCGCCTTTTTTTCTTTTATATCAGTAAAATCAAATTATCCATGTGTACTTTCTATACACCCACAATAGAAATACAGTTCTCAAGGGTTCTGTGTACCTTTTTCTCTTTCTCTTCAGTCTTGTGGATGTAGATCAAAATTTTTGTTTAAGTCTGTTTTTTTTTTCTTAGAAACATATGGAATTCCTCTATTTCATTGAATGACCATCTTCTTCCATGGAAAAAGATGCTAAACTTAGCTGGATAGTTTATTCTTGGTTGCAATCCTTGATCTTTTGCCTTGCAGAATATTAGGTTCCAGGCTCTTCTATCTTTTAATATGGAGGCAGCCAGATCTTGTGTGACCCTTATTGTGGCACCTTGGTATTTAAATTGTTTTTTTCTGGATGCTTGCAAGATTTTCTCCTTTGTGTGTTAATTCTGCTGCTTAGCCACAATATTGCGTAGTGTTCTTTTTTTAGGGTCTATTTCAGAAGGAGTTCAATAAATTCTTTCAACATCTACTTTCCCTTCTCTTTCTATTATCTATGGACAGTTCTAGACTTCCGGCCAAGATGGCGGCGTGGAGGCAGACAGCTGCTTGAGCTCCATGTTTTCTCTCAGAACTTACTTCATGACAAGCCTCTGACTTAATGCTTGACCCAGAAAGAAATCCACAAATTATCACCAAGAGAAGACATCCTTGAAAGTCGCCAGAAAAGGTCTGTGTTTGTTCGGGGGAGGGTCAATCAGACTGGGCGCAGACTGAGGGCAGACAGCCAGAGCAAGACAGGCAGCTCACACAGCTCAGACCTGAGGGGGAGGGGTGTGATCTCTGCCGTTTCTGCGAAAGGGCTTTTGCCCCAGTGTGGATGCTCCGTCTTGGCAGCAAGCCAGGAGCAGCAGAGAGGGTGTAAACACCGGAGGTGAAGATTTAAACCCCAGAAAGCCAGCATCTCTCAGAGCCCGGCCACCCCCAACCCCCACCTGGACTGACTCGGTGTGTTCTCGGAGCCTCAGAGCGCAGACTCAGTACAGTCATTGCTGTTCTGTTAGTGGCTCTCTGCTGCCCTACCCCCAGTCTGTAGAGGAAGCCCATTAATAACATCCAGCCCTATCCCCCCCAAAACAGACCAATTGTTTCTCTTGTCAGTTTGTTTTCTTTGATTCCTACTCTGACAAAATGAACAAAAAATTCAAAAGGGCTCTAACCATTGACAGCTTCTGTGTGGAGAGGGAGCAGACTTCAAATGCTGAGTAGACTAGGAACAGAATGTCCCAGATGTATCCCCTGGGAGGGATATAAGCTGCTCCTCAATACAAAAGAACCTCATAGAGGAAATCAAAAAGGCTCTCACAAGAGAGCTGGAAGAGAAATGGGAAAAGGAAAGGGAAGCTTGGCAAGAGAGCCTGGAGAAGTCATCCCATGTATTCAAAGACAGAATGGATAAAGAAATCAAATCATTGAGAAACAAGATTAGTGAGCTGGAAAAGGTAAACAACTCCAAGGAAAACAGGATTAGTGAGCTGGAAAAGGTAAACAACTCCAAGGAAAACAGGATTAGAGAGCTGGAAAAAGAAATCAGCTCTCTAAAAAATAAAATGGATAAAATGGAAAAAAATTCCATAGAAGATAAAAACTCAATTGGACAATTACAAAGAGATATAAAAAAAGTGAGTGAAGAAAATACATCATTGAAAATTAGACTGGAACAAGTAGAAATGAATGACTCAAGGAGAAACCAAGAGGGAGTCAAGCAAAACCAGAGAAATGAAACAATTGAAAAGACTGTCAAGTACCTTACCAGAAAGACAACAGACCTGGAAAACAGATCCAGGAGAGACAATTTGAGAATAATTGGACTCCCTGAAAAATGGGAGGAAAAAAAGAGCTTGGACACCATTTTCGAGGAAATTATCAAAGAGAACTGCCCAGACATTCTGGAAACAGATGGTAAAATAGACATTGAAAAAAATTCATCCATCACCTACTGAAAGGGACCCTAAAATCAAAACGCCAAGAAATATAGTGGTCCAGTTCAAGAACCATCAGACAAAGGAAAAGATATTGGAAGCTGCTAAAAAAAAAGCAATTCAGATATGGAGGATCCACAATAAGGATAACTCAGGATCTAGCAGCGTCCACGTTAAAAGAACTAAGGGCCTGGAACATGATATTCCAAAAGGCTAAGGAACTTGGTATGCAGCCAAGAATAACTTCCCAGCAAGAATGAGCATTGTTTTCCAGGGAAAAAGATGGACATTTAACGAAATAAATGAATTCCATCTATTTTTGATGAAAAAACCAGACCTACATAAGAGGTTTGATCTTCAAATACAGAACTCAAGAGACTTCTAAAAAAGGTAAAAAGAAATCTTGAGAACTATACTTCTGTCAAAAAAATATGTAAAGAACATATGTACAATTTGTCTTAGAAACTAGAGGTGGAAAGGAGATTATATCATAAAAAAGTATAAAGTGGTGGTACTACATCTCATAAAGAGGCAAAGGTAACCTATTATATCTGAGAGAAAGAAAGGAGGGAGATGAACATAGCGTGTATCAATAGACATATTCGATTCATGGTGAAACTTCCTCCACTTCATTGAAAAGTGAAAGGGAAGGAGTAAGCTAAGGGGAAGGGAATACAGTAATTTCGAGGAAAAGGGGTAAAATAAGGGGAGGATCTTTAAGGTGGGGGAGGGATCCTAAAAAGGGAGGGCTGTGAAAAGCAAGTGGTGTTTACCAGTTTAATACTGGATAGGAGGGTAAAAGGGAAGGAAAGGGGAAAAGCATAAGCAGGGGTTAATAGGATGGCAAGCAATATAGAATTAGTCCTTCTAACCATAAATGTGAATGGGGCAAACTGCCTCATAAAGAGGAAGCAGTTAGCCGACTGGATTAAAAGTCAGAATCCTACTATATGTTGTTTACAGGAAACACACCTGAAACAGGATGAGACATTCAAACTAAAAGTAAAAGGGTGGAGCAGAATCTATTATGCTTCAGGCAAAACCAAAAAAGCTGGAGTAGCCATCCTCATCTCAGATCAAGCAAAAACAAAAATTGATCTAATTAAAAGAGATAAGGAAGGGCATTATATCCTGCTAAAGGGAAGCATCAATAGTGAAGCAGTATCAATATTAAACATGTATGCACCAAGTGGTGCAGCATCTAAATTCTTAAAAGAGAAATTAAGAGAGCTGCAAGAGGAAATAGATAGCAAAACTATAATAGCGGGAGATCTCAACCTTGCACTCTCAGAATTAGATAAATCAAACCACAAAATAAATAAGAAAGAAGTCAAAGAGGTAAATAGAATACTAGAAAAGTTTGATATGATAGATCTTTGGCGAAAGCTAAATGGAGACAGAAAGGAATATACTTTCTTCTCAGCAGTTCATGGAACCTATACAAAAATTGATCATATACTAGGGCATAAAAACCTCAAAATCAAATGCAGTAAGGCAGAAATAGTAAATGCATCCTTTTCAGACCATAATGCAATCAAAATAACATTTAATAAAAAGCCAGGGGAAAATAGACCAAAAAATAATTGGAAACTAAATAATCTTATACTAAAGAATGATTGGGTAAAACAGCAAATCATAGACATAATTAATAACTTCACCCAAGAAAATGACAATAATGAGACATCATACCAAAATGTGTGGGATACAGCCAAAGCAGTAATTAGGGGAAGTTTTATATCTCTACAGGCCTACCTGCATAAAATAGAGAAAGAGAGGGCCAACGAATTGGGTTTACAACTAAAATTGCTAGAAAAGGAACAAATTAAAAACCCCCAGACAAACACAAAACTTGAAATTCAAAAAATAAAAGGTGAGATTAATAAAATTGAAAGTAAAAAAACTATTGAATTAATTAATAAAACTAAGAGTTGGTTTTATGAAAAAACCAACAAAATAGACAAACCCTTAGTAAACCTGATTAAAAAAAGGAAAGAGAAAAAGCAAATTGATAGTCTTGAAAATGAAAAGGGTGAACTCACGACTAATGAAGGGGAAATTAGAACAATAGTTAGGAGCTACTTTGCTCAACTTTATGCCGATAAATTCGATAACTTAAATGAAATGGAAGAATACCTTCAAAAATATAGCTTGCCCAGATTAACAGAGGAAGAAGTAAGTAGTCTAAATAGTCCCATCTCAGAAAAAGAAATAGACCAAGCTATTAACCAACTTCCTAAGAAAAAGTCCCCAGGACCAGATGGATTTACAGGTGAATTCTACCAAACATTTAAAGAACAACTAACTCCAATGCTATGTAAACTATTTGAAAAAATAGGGATTGAAGGAGTCCTACCAAATTCCTTCTATGACACAGACATGGTACTGATACCTAAACCAGGTAGATCGAAAACTGAGAAAGAAAACTATAGACCAATTTCCTTAATGAATATTGATGCTAAAATCTTAAATAAGATATTAGCAAATAGACTTCAGAAAATCATCCCCAGGATAATACACTATGACCAAGTGGGATTTATACCAGGAATGCAGGGCTGGTTTAATATTAGGAAAACTATTAGTATAATTGACCATATTAATAATCAAATTAATAAAAACCATATGATCATCTCAATAGATGCAGAAAAGGCATTTGATAAAATCCAACATCCATTCCTACTAAAAACGCTTGAGAGTATAGGAATAAATGGACTATTCCTTAAAATAATAAGGAGCATATATTTAAAACCTTCAGTAAACATCATATGTAATCTGATAAACTAGAACCTTTCCCTGTAAGATCAGGAGTGAAACAAGGTTGCCCACTATCACCATTACTATTCAATATAGTACTAGAAACTCTAGCCTTGGCAATAAGAGCCGAGAAAGAGATCCAAGGAATTAGAGTAGGAAATGAAGAAATCAAATTGTCACTTTTCACAGATGACATGATGGTATACTTAGAGAACCCCAAAGACTCTGCTAAAAAGCTATTAGGAATAATTCAGAATTTTAGCAAAGTGGCAGGATACAAAATAAATCCACATAAATCCTCAGGATTTTTATACATTACCAACACAATCCAACAGCAAGAGATACAAAGAGAAATTCCATTCAAAATAACAGTCGATAGTATCAAATATCTGGGAATATATCTACCAAAGGAGAGTCAGGAATTATATGAGCAAAATT
The DNA here is from genome assembly GCF_048593235.1 of Sminthopsis crassicaudata. Classification (NCBI taxonomy): domain Eukaryota; kingdom Metazoa; phylum Chordata; class Mammalia; order Dasyuromorphia; family Dasyuridae; genus Sminthopsis; species Sminthopsis crassicaudata. The sequence goes on along the minus strand of NC_133620.1, from coordinate 419,648,542 downwards.
ACAAAACACTTGCCACAAAAATAAAGTCAGATTTAAATAATTGGAAAGACATTCAATGTTCTTGGATAGGCCGAGCGAATATAATAAAGATGACAATACTCCCCAAACTAATCTATTTATTTAGTGCTATACCAATCAGTCTCCCAAGAAACTATTTTAATGACCTAGAAAAAATAACAACAAAATTCATATGGAAGAATAAAAGGTCGAGAATTGCGAGGGAACTAATGAAAAAAAAGTCAGAGGAAGGTGGTCTAAGTGTACCTGATTTAAAGCTATATTATAAAGCAACAGTCACCAAAACCATTTGGTATTGGCTAAGAAATAGACTAGTTGATCAGTGGCATAGGTTAGGTTCACAGGACAAGATAGTGAATAAAAATAGCAATCTAATCTTTGACAAACCCAAAGATCCCAAATTTTGGGATAAGAATTCATTATTTGACAAAAACTGCTGGGAAAACTGGAAATTAGTATGGCAGAAACTAGGCATGGACCCACATTTAACACCACATACCAAGATTAGATCAAAATGGGTCCAAGATTTAGGCATAAAGAACGAAATCATAAATAAATTGGAGGAACATGGGATGGTTTACCTCTCAGACTTGTGGAGGAGGAAGGAGTTTGTGTCCAAGGGAGAACTAGAGACCATTATTGATCACAAAATAGAACATTTTGATTACACCAAATTAAAAAGTTTCTGCACAAACAAAACTAATGCAAACAAGATTAGAAGGGAAGTAACAAATTGGGAAAAAATTTTTATAGTTAAAGGTTCTGATAAAGGCCTCATCTCCAAAATATACAGAGAATTGACTTTAATTTATAAGAAATCAAGCCATTCTCCAATTGATAAATGGTCAAAGGATATGAACAGACAATTTTCAGATGATGAAATTAAAACTATTTCCACTCATATGAAAGAGTGTTCCAAATCACTATTGATCAGAGAAATGCAAATTAAGACAACTCTGAGGTATCATTACACACCTGTCAGATTGGCTAAGATGACAGGAACAAATAACAATGAATGTTGGAGGGGCTGTGTGAAAACTGGGACACTGATGCATTGTTGGTGGAGTTGTGAAAGAATCCAACCATTCTGGAGAGCAATCTGGAATTATGCCCAAAAAGTTATCAAAATGTGCATACCCTTTGACCCAGCCATACTACTACTGGGCTTATACCCCAAGGAACTACTAGAGAAGGGAAAGGGTCCTGTATGTGCCAAAATGTTTGTGGCAGCCCTTTTCATAGTGGCTAGAAGCTGGAAGATGAATGGATGTCCATCCATTGGAGAATGGTTGGGTAAACTATGGTATATGAATGTTATGGAATATTATTGTTCTATAAGAAATGACCAACAGGAGAAATACAGAGAGGCTTGGAGAGACTTACATCAACTGATGCTGAGTGAAACGAGCAGAACCAGAAGATCATTATACACTTCAACAATGATACTGTACAAGGATGTATGCTGATGGAAGTGGATTTTTTCAACATAGAGAAGAACTAATCCAATTCCAATTGATTAATGATGGACAGAACCAGCTACATCCAGAAAAGGAACACTGGGAAATGAATGTAAACTGTTATTTTTACCTTCTGAATCCAATTCTTCCTGTGCAACAAAAAATTCGGTTCTACACACATATATTGTATCTAAATTATACTGTAATATATTTAACATATATAAGACTGCTTGCCATCTGGGGGAGGGGGTTGGGGGAGGAAGGGAAAAAATCTGAATAGAAGTAAGTGCAAGGGATAATGTTGTAAAAAATTACCCATGCATATGTACTGTCAAAAAATGTTATAATTATAAAATGAAATAAAAAATTAAAAAAAAAAATCTATGGACAGTTCTCTTTGATAATTTCCTGTAAAATAGAATCTAGGCTCTTTTTATGGTCATAGTTTTTGGGAAGTCCAATGATCCACAGATTATCTCTCCTCAATCTATTTTCCAGGTCTATAGTTTTTCCCAGTAAGTATTTGACATTATTCTCCAGCTTTTCATTTTGTTTTGTTTTGTTTGACTGATTCTTGTGTTCTCAATGAATCATTCATTTCTATTTGTTCCATCCTGAATTTTAAGGAGTTATTTTCTTCATTCACAGTTTTTAGTTCTTTTTGTAAATGCCCAATTTTGTTTTTAAATGAATTATTTTGCTCTATTGATTTTTTTTCCATTTCCCTAATTTTTTTAGAGAATTATTTTCTTTTTCCAATTCAGAAATCCTATTTTCTTGAGACTTTTTTGTCTTTTCCAGTTCAGAAATCCTATTTTCCTGTGATTTTTTAACTTTTTCTAATTCACAAATTTTGTTTCCCTGCATCTCCTGTGAATTCTTTATTTTTTCCGACTCCAATTTCAGAATGTTGTTTTCTCTATCATAGCTTCCCTTTCCTTTCCCCATTTTTCTTCAAACTCTCTTAACTTTTTAATAGTCTCTTCTAGGAGAGAGTTATGTGATAGGGGGCAGTCATCGTTCCCCTTTAGGCTGTTATCTGCTGACTCTCTGCTGTTAACTTCCTTGGGGTTGGATACCCGCTCTTTCTCTGTGTAGAAGGAGTCAATGGTTCTTTTTTGCTTTTTACTCATACTTAAAAAAATCTTTTGGGGTCTGTCCATGGGGTAGGAAATTATTTATTTATTTCTTTGCCAGCTTCCTCCCAGACTGGATGGATGCAGCGGCCCCTGCGCCTGAGCTGAGAGCTCTGGGAGAGAGTTCCCCACCCCTTCCCTGGAAGTACCTCAGAGGTGATTAGCAGGATTGTGCTGTGAGGGCTCTGTGTCCTAGCGGCTTCCCTGAGGTTTAAGACCGAACAGTAAAGGCAACACAAAGCCCAGCCTATGCATCCCTGTGGGGCGTGGATGTCAGCAGCAGATGACGTGAAAAGCCCCTTCGCTCAAACTGGAAGTGTCTTCCCAGAAACCGCGGTCCCTAGTTCAAAGGTTCTGCTTCTTTGGGACTTCCTGGGGCTGAGTTCCACAGCCTCCAGCCAAGCAAGGCACTATGTGTTACCTTCGGCTGTGTCTGCCCGCTTTTCCATCTCTTAAGTACTCCCAGGTGAAAGCACAGACAGCCTAAGTTGGCCACACCCACAGTGGCGAGATCTGCTGAGTCACCCCCAGGCTTGGGGAAGATCCAGTCTTTGGCTTTAAATTTTAAAGTGGCTTTGATTTTCTCTTCTGAACTGCTGTTTTATAAGCAGAGAAGAGCTAACAGCCTGTGCCAGATTCTTCTATCTCAGTGGCTTCTCTGATCCCAGAGCCCTCCCCAGCTCGATTGGCGCAGCATGCCAGCACCCAACTGTCTGTGCTGGCCTTTCTTCTTCCTTCCCTGGGAACTGATATTTCCTGTTGAAACTCCAGATTCTCTTCAGCTGGTAAGTCGTACTTCCAGTCTTTGTGGATTCTATCAGTCCAGTGCTATTTTTGAGGCTGATTTTATCTAATTGGTATTGAGGGAAGAAGGGAGCTCACAAAGTCACTTGTATCTTCTCTGCCATCTTGGCTCTGCCCCTCATGCCCATTTCTTTCAACAAATCTTTTGCCTTGCTCTGTAGTTTCCCTTTCAGATATCAGAATAAAAATTGCTCAAAAGGAAAATTGAGATTCAGATGCCATATTGTGAGGGGTAAAACATCCTGTACACAAACAAATAAAAATATGTTCCAAATAAATACATAGTCATTTAGTCATCAAAGTACTAAATGTAAAAGGATGGTTTCTTATAAGAAGCAGTCCTAACTTAACCCTTTTCAGAAGCCAGGACTTGAGGCAAAGAAAGAGAAAAAATGTGCCATAGTTATGTGTTATGAGAATGTATTAAGAGAGAATGACATGCTCAGGAAACAGTAAGTAGTATACTGTAGCTGGAACATTTAGTATGTGAAAGAGAGGAATGTACAGTAAACTTGGATAGAAAGGCTATTACCAGCTTGTTAAGGTCTTTGAATGCCAAATAGAGGAGTTTTTATTTTATCCTATAGATAATATAGACCTATTGAAACTTCTTCAACTAAAGAATAATTCAGTTAAAACTGAGCTTCAGAGGTTTAATTGTCTTTAGGTGTATGAAGAATGGAATGGATGAAAGAGAGACTAGAGGCTAGAAGACTAATTATGGTGTTACTACAATAATCAACTCTATCAATCTCAAAATTCTAGAAGAAATTTCACACATACATAGAAAAGCCTTATCATAAATTAGACTGAATACTTTGGAGCTTAGGACACAGCTAGAACTCTGGGTCCACATTAGTGGTGGAAGTAGAGTAGCACAATAAAAGCTATAATATACTAGTTTAGAATGGGACAATTTAGGGAGAAAGATAAATGAGTTATGTTTTGTAAACGTTGAGTTTAAGAGTTTACTGGACATCTACTTCAAAACATCTGAAAGGCAGTTGAAGATAGGAAATTAGAGGTCAGCAAAGAGTTTGAGGTATCATTGTTTTTAATACTCAAAAGCATAGAATTGGTAATTAAAGCAATGAAAACTAATGAAGTTATTCTTGGAAATTATTGAAGAAATAATATAGGGAGAAAAGAGAGGTGGACTCAGGGACAATTCTAACCTCAGGCTTAAAAGTGTGATATGGATGAGAATCTAGAAGAGGATATTGAGAAGTCATCTGATAGACAAGAGGAGAAAGATAGAGTATCTACTTAACTCCCTCCAGGTCTATGTCTTTTGGAACTGTCCAGCTCTTCTAAGGGATAGTTCTCCAAGAAACTTTGAAAACTTTGGTACGTCTTCCAAAGTGTAGCCAGCATCAATGAAAGAACCAACATCTACTAATCTCTTGAGCTCACAAAGTCACCTGCACTGCAGATGAATATTTCCATCTTGTGATAGATGTTAAGTCACCTAAGTTAAAGTGAAAACAAAGCAGAAGAAATACCCAAATAAACAGGCTTAAAGTTACCTGACTGGAGTCTTAATCTAGAATGGAAGCTACCAAGAAGGAATGAAATATCATTTCTTTTACTGTCCACTTTTCCAAGAATAGATGTGAATAGACTTGAAATCATCTGTAGCCAAGAAAAGATGCCTTAGTGTTTATGAATCCATTCACAACATTTCTTTCTGCTCAGCAATCAATAAAGAGGTTATTTTGTCATCCCCCAAATTCATTAACATTGAGTCACACATGGCTACCTAGATAATGTAGCCAGAAACTTTGTTATCCAATGTTTCCAAGCATTTGGCACATATAGTTGGCTGAAAATAGTTAGGGCTGCATTGAGAATTTTTTCCATTAGTAGATAATTTTAAATATTTTAATTTTATAATTTATAACATTATTTTAACTAAGCATCGCCATTTTTTCTTAGGCATTTTGCCATAGCTACTTTGAGGCTTGCATGTTTAAAGTAATTTTACTGATAATCATTAATGTAAGATGCTATTTTAAAATGAATTAATTCAACATAATTCAGTAACATCAATTTAACTTTAATATATTGTATGAACTTAAAGAAAATGTACTGAGGATTGACTTTTAAGTGAACAAATATTTCTGTACACCAAATTAAAGATAGCTATCTCAATGTGCTTTTTAAAATAATATTGTTTTAGAGGAATGCACCCTATTTCTCCCATTGTCTCTTCTTAGAGTTGAATGAAGATGCAGTCTGTTTTATGAAATTATGGCATATAACTTTCGGAAGCAAATTATGACTTTTATTCCACAATCCACCCCACACTTCTACATTTCAATTGATTACTGTGAGCTTTTCAAGCTTAGAATGATAGAATTTAAATACTAAAGGGGTGGTGCTGTGTAAACCAGGGCTTATAAAGCTTTTCCCTCTCACAACCCTTTCTCATCATAGACATTTTTACATAATCCCAGGTATCTAGGCATATAAAATAGGCATACAACTCAAATAATTACGGATGATAAGTCATAATTTCATAATTCCACATTCAGTTAACTGAACAAATATGGGATTGTAACATTTTTAAGAAGCTTTGAGGTAAACAACAATAGTTTACATATAGTTAGTGGAAATTCAAGATGAGCATGATTTTGCATGCTTCTTTAAATCCCTGACAGATAAGATGACTTAGTGGATAGAGCCGAGGTTCTGGAGTCAATGAGACCTGAGTTCAAATCCAGTCTCTAACATTTTAAAGCTATATTACCCTGGGTAAGTGACTTAATTTTTGACTGTCTCAGTTTCCTCTTCTGTAAAATGTTGATAACAATATCACCTACTTCTTCAGATTGTTGAAGGATAAATGAAATTTTGTAAGGTACTTTGAAAAGCTTAAACTGCTATAAAATACAAGTTATTATCATTATTGTTATTATTATTATCATCATCACCATCATAATCACTGTACTGAACTTTTAGTTCACTAATCATCTAGATTTTTTCTTTTTCAGTTGAATTGTCCTGTCAGGATATAGATGCTTCAGTTAAATGTCTTGTCTTCTTGAAGATGATTTCTTGAACCCAAGTGCAAAACTTAATCTCTATTATATCAAATTGTACTCCTCCTACTCTTTGATCAATCTATACTAGACTATTTGCTATTTCTTGTAAACGTTCCTCCTTCACCTGATACCTTATCTAGAATTTTCTTCCTTCTTCCTACCTCTGATGTTGTGATAGAGGAGACATCTGCCAGTGGCTGCTGGAGGTCTACCTCGGACCTGCAGAATGGATCTCTTCATGTAAGAGGATGATGATGAAAATATAAGGAGACTGAGAGGCAGTTGCTGTTCTCTGACCTCTCTACTGAGAGGCAGTTGCGTTGTCTATCCTCTATCCTCTTCCCTCTGCCTCCAATTTATTTCTTTCCAGTCCACAAGCAATACCTGTGTCAGTAAAGGCTGCTTTGCAACTCCTTCAGATGTTATGATCCACAGCTGTGGAGGCTCTAGGAGAACTGACCTGCCCCTTCACTTAGGCCTGGTCTCTGAGACACTGGGTTCCTCTAGTGTCAGATCAGATGCTACCCACATCAGAAAGGCCTTCTCTGACCACCCCAACTTCTTGTAGTGCTTTATGCTTTAAGATTCTCTTTCATCAACTCAGCATATATCTTATTTGCATTGTTATTTACTTTTCTCCCTGTAAGAATGTGACCTCTTTGAGTACAGTGACAGTGTTTCTGCTTTTCTTGGCATCCCCATTGCTTAGCATCCCCGTTGCTTAGCACAGAGTCTGACACATTGTCATCAACTAATATTTGCCGATTGTTTGAACTTATTAATTTTGGCTCAAGGTTCTAAAGTTCCGAAATGGCTTGACCATGTATCATTTGTAAATCTAATAATCATGTCATGTATAACTTCAAATTACTTGCTTAAAAAAACAACTATACAAGGTCAAGCACAAAACCATAATTGACTTCACCTGAGTTGATTTACTAAGCTGATATATTATCATATAAAGTAAAGTCAGCTTGATTATAGAAGGTTAATGGCTACGTGGGAATTTTAAAGTGGTATTTGAGTTGAATACAGTACTCTTAGTAAAATCATCTAAGGAACAGTTTGGAATTTGTTACTTCTTACATTTCATTTGTTTCTTAAGCATAACTTGGTTTAGTTTGGAAGTCTAAGCAGGATGTCTTGGAGATTCAGGGGTACAGCACAGAAAAAAGGATAGGAATGGTAGAAAACTTGACTTTAGAATTGTAGACAATGCTTAACTTATGCTCAGCCAAGGTAAGCAAGAACTTGTTTTAGTCCAACTTGTGCTCAGCCTGACCCTACTCTGCTGCTTTCTGGTTTCACTACCCTGGAATTTGTGGGTCTTTCCTTTCCCTAGCTCCAAATGGGTCTATAGTTCATTTTGCAGAGGATAAGAACAAAATGAATTTGAATCTGAGTCCTTTGCACTTTTGTTAGATATTTGCTTTTTTGTTGTTTAAGTACAGTGGATTGGTGAGAGCTTTCATCCAAACACAACTTCTCTCAAAACCAGCCATAATGAGACTATAAAAATCAATGAACATTAAGACCATATTCTCCTGAGATTTCTGGACTAGTCCTTTTCCTTTGGCCAATAGAGAAAGCATTGATAGGAGCTGCTGAGTTTTGACTGCCTCTTCAGAGCAGGGGGAACATATCTTCCAGTTGCAAAGGCACAGATAGGCCTCTGAGAAGCCTGGGTCATGAGATTTAGAACTGGATAAGATCTTGGAGAAAATGTAATTTGAGGATTTCAGTTTAGAGGGACCCTACAAAGTTAAATGATTGGTCCAAATTCATAATGACAGCCAGTAACAAAAAATGGGATTTGAATCCAAGTCTTTGGATTTTCAATGCTTTTCCCAAAACATCACAATGCTTCTCTGCATGCATTTAATTTCAAGTGATAAGGGAACAATATCTTGGCTTTTTCAAATTTCATTTACACACACACATATATATATCATTATTCAAATTTGCATTGTATATTTCCATTGAACTAAAGCTAATTACCATCCTTTATATAATTATAACTTTGAAGAATATAATTACATGAAACTACTTCAAGCAATTGGTTATTTTCACATTAATTCCTGGTGTTATCTATTTGTTTGAAAGTATATGGAAAAAAATACAATAAAAATTTATTACTACTAAATATTCAGAGGAATACAAATATACACATAATTCAGGCTAATACTTTTTTATGCTCTCATTTATGTCACCCAATACCCCTATGAGATAGTTTATATATTATACTTTTTGAAATTAAAAACAAAAAAAACAAAAAAACAAACCTGGCACTCAGATTTAATTACTTGCTCATTTTACTTAGACAATGAATGTCAAAGGTGAGATTTGAATCCATATCTTCCTGTCTCAAACAAAAGTTAACACACACATTGTGTTTTAAGATTGTTTTTTACAAGATCTTTATAATACCCTTGTCATGAAAGTACTATTATCAGTGCCATTTTATAGATGAGGAAACTGAGGCCCTAGGGATAGTAAATGATTTATGAGTTACATGATTTAAGTGTCTATTGGGATTTGACCCAAGACCCTTTGATTCCAATTTCAGTGCTCTGTGTGCTTTGCTTTAATCCATGTCTTCTATGCCATGATATGATATATCTCTGGACTAGAAGCAGTGGGAAGCCCAGAAAATTAAAAAAGTCCTGGATTTAGAGCTGAATTTATCTTAGAGATATATAAACTAACTTCATTTTCAAACTATACTGGAATCAAGGAAATTTAAGTAGCTTGCCTAGGATATCACAGGCAGAATTAGAGCTGTGAACCCAGGTTCTCTGCCTGTAAATCTAGCATTCTTTACATTTTATCATTTTGCTTATTAGAAAGCAATACTTGAATTGTCTGTATTATAACCTCCTCAGTGAGACAGAAGTAGATCAATTATTTTTTTCCCTATGCCAAGTCAGTAACATTTCACATTCCTCACTTGGCAGGCATCCCATTATTCCTGCAGGTGACTGTTTATAATAGTGTTGTTGGAACAATAATGGTTAGACCTACACTAATCTTTTAAATCTGAATTAAATCATATTCACAGAACTGGTTTACATAATCCATTTATCAGATTAAGGTTTATACAAATCAGGAAATCTTGAAAAATCAATAATATAAAATAAACATTTTCTAAAAGATGTGACTACTTCAAGAGTATTTAGGTCTAATCCTTCTTATTGGGGTAAAACAAACTATTAGTAAAGTACATATTTTAAGATTTTATAGAAATTTCCATTCAGAAATCATTTTTACAAAATGTTGTGATGAATGATTTTTTTTCAGTTTAATCTTTTCCAAAATATATGTTTGTTGGAGACACAGATGGCAATCATTTTTGTAACATTAAGTAGCTGACTTGTGTGGGGAAAGTCTAATGACTAAATCACAGTAGAAAAAAATGAATGGATTTAAATATGATGTGTTTCACATTCCTCCAGTAAGTTTTCTAAATAAGTACCATAATTAATATTTTATGGCAAATTAGCATTCAATTGATCACTTTCCTCCTAAATTAATAATCTGAGTATTTCATTCTTCCTTTGGACATATTTTCTTAATATCGGGATCATACTTTTTTTTAACCTTTCATTTTCTGTACATTTGCAGACATGTAGTAATAGTAATTTTGTTATTAATTTTGCTGTTGTATTCATTTATGTCAGATTCTTTGTGACCCTATTTGAGATTTCTGTGACAAAGATACTGGAATGGTTTGTCCCTTCCTTCTCCAGTTCATTTTACAGATAAGGAAACCAAGGTAAATAGGATCTAATTATCTGTCCGGGGCCATGTGGCTAATTAAGTATCTGTAGCTAAATTTCTTCCTTCTTCAGATTTGGTGCTCTATTCACTGATATAAATGCACATTTATTTAAGTGGACTTCTGATCACATTATTACTTCCTCCTCTAGTGTACATGATAACCCCTCTATGTCTTCACATTTTGCTAGCTTTTTTCTACAACTTTCCATGAGTATCCCATTCTACAGAGGAACTGTGAAAATTGTAATCAACAAGCATTTATTAATTACTATCTTTCAGTTGGAGAAAATGATTTCTCAATGATTCAGACATCTAAAACTATTATAGTATTTGTTCTCTTCAAGGGCAATATAGGGATACAAGGAGATCTTATTTCATCTACTCATATCTACAATCTGCATATAATATCATCTATGCCAGCTTCTCCAGTCTTTTCCAGACTTTGTGCTTAAAAGTCCAGGGAGAAAGGATATTCCAGTGATGATTCATAACCCACTAAATCCAATTACCTACCTTGCTTTCCATACACATCCTTAGAAAAGGCATTAAATTAGCATATAAACTTCAAATTTGGCTTCAGACATTTACTAGCACTTGACTCTGTAAGCCACTTAGCTTCTGTGCCTTTCACTTTCCCAGTTGTGAAATAGGGCAACTACTTTCCAGAATTGCTGTTAGGCTCAAATAAGATACTTATAAAGTGTTTAGCAAATTAATACATCCTATATAAATGTTAGTTGTTAGTATCATTATGATGCTTGATGATGGTGTCATTATTCTCCACCTAATACTTATATATTCATATAGAAACTTCAACTTACCTACATGTACACCAATCAAACTAGGAGTTTACCATAGCAATGGTATCACAGGTTTAAACAAAACAACAAAATCTATGAACCTACTGATTTCATTTTAAGGCAAATTATTTAAAATCATGTTCTTATTATTGCTAATAAAATCATTTGCATATGCAAATAATACCAAAAGAGGATTGTATGTAAACCATGAATTTCTATTATGCACAGTTTTGTTACAAATATATCATAAGTTTAACATGGTAGTTCAAAAGGGTTCTGCTTGTCTATGTTCAATCTTCCTTCTTTTATCTTACATGTATTATTTTCATGACAAACTTTCTTTTTCTTCTTTTGTTTCAGAGGTATTGTCATTAACTCTTATCTTCACTCCTGGGAAAAATAACTTCCTTTATGAAAAAAAATTAAGAAAAACAAAACCCAACATTGATTATGTCCTATATTTAGCTCTAAAAGCACATTCATCTACTTATGGATTATATGAATGACAATTCTGATTGCTATAGTGAATAGTTTATCCCCTCAACTCTGATAATAGATCTTATTTTTCAAAATATTTGAAATTAAATTGATTGTGTACAATTGAACAATTGAATTATTTTATATTTTTATAAAATCATTTGAAACTGCTGCTTTTTATTTTTTTCATCATTCCTATATTTAGGTATGCTGCTAAATGTTTAACAACTAATTCTCAAAAACAAAGTATACATAATATTTTTAAGTTAGCATTTGCATTAACATTTTCTCCATCACTTTCTTAAGCATAGACAATCAATGTGATAACGAATCAATTCCTGATTTGTAGCATTTGCCAATTTCTGAGACAGAGGTGCTCACACTAAAAATTTAACAACTGTCTGTCACAAAAAAGTCTGAGCTTGAGCCAGCATACTAGGACTAGTAACTTATATTTTCAATGTTTAAAAGTGTTTCTGAAAACATTTTTTCCAATGTGTCCTTTAGAGTGAGAAATAAAAATGTTGTGGCATGACAAGTTGATCTCAGTTTTCAGTGAATGATTTAAGTTTTTTTTTTTTTTTTTTTTTTTTTTTTTTTTTTTTTAATGCTATTTCTCCAGTCAAATGATAATCCCTATGGAATTACTTTTGCATGTCCTTTCCTGTGTGGAGTTACTACAATGAAGGTTAACATATCCCCATATGTTTGAATTTCTGATATTCTTCTAGATTAATATATTTTTCCAAGTCTTATTTTCCAAATTTTCCATTTATGATAGTTGTCATTACTCTGCTTCAAATTAGTTGATATTTTATTTCTTTTTAAAATTATTTTTATTAAAGTTTTTTTTTATTTACAAAGCATATGCCTAGGCAATTTTTTCAACATTGACCTTTGCATAACCTTTTATTTCAAATTTTCCCCTCCTTCCTCCACCCCCTCCCCTAGTTGGTAGGTAGTCTAATATATGTTAAATATATTGAAATACATGTTAGATCCATTATATGTATACATATATAGTTATCTTGCTGCACGAGAAAAATTGCATCAAGAAGGAAATAAAAACCTGGGAAAGAAAATAAAATGTAAACAAACAACAAAAAGATGGAGAATGCTATATTGTGGTCCACACTCAGCTCCTAAGGTCTTCTCTTTGGGTGTAGATGGCTCTCTTCATCACTTAACAATTTGAATTAATTTGAATCATCTTATTGTTGAAGAGATCCACATCCATCAGAATTGATCATTGTATAGATAGTCTTATTGTAGCCATGTATAATGATTTCCTGGTTCTTCTCATTTCACTCAGCATCAGTTCATATAGGTCTTTCAAAACCTTTCTGAAATCATCCTGCTGGTCATTTCTTACAGAACAATAGTATTCCATAGCATTCATATATTATAATTTATTCAGCCATTCTCCAATTGATGTGCATCCATTCAATTTTCAGTTTCTTGCCACTACAATAAAATAATATAATTTCAGGATATGCTTGGGAACAGATACTTTAGTAAGTGCTAAATTGCTTTTGTTTCCAAACAACCAGAAATAACAAAGATTTGTGTGATTAATTCATCACCAAAATGCTTCATACTTAAATGAATTGAACATTGACCACATTCTGGAAATTTAAATAATTTTCCATTTTTGTGCCAGTTGATGCTAGAGTTAATGATACAATGTCATGAAGGAGGGAGGACACATCATATACTTCATTCACTTCCCAATAATTTAATAAGCCTTTCTTATGTGGCAGTCAATGGGTACAGAAAGAAAAGAAACAGAATATTGCTCTCAAGATCCTTTCATATCCTTTCATTTTGCAATCTAGACTGATTTTAGGATTTGTTATTGATTATCCCTTGCCACTTTTTTTTGAGATCTCCCCTTCATGCTTTTCCTAATTATATTTATTCATTTTTGTTTTAGTAATTCCTATTACTTTAGTTCTTCTCAAGCCAAACTCCTATTCTATAGTCTCTTGGTTCTCTGATCACACTATTTCCTTAGCATCTTTGAAACATTTTCCCCTAAGTATTGCATGGTTGCAAATATGCAATAAACATAATATGTCTTTTGGCACATAAATAGGATGTTTTTAGTGGTCTACGAGTGATAGTCTTGAAAAATAAACCTTTCATTTCAATGTAAACCCTTTATTTTGAGGTGTCACAGCAGTGCAATTATTGTTTCTATTTCATGGCAACATAATGGCAGGACTGCTTGCCACAATCTCATTTTTTTAAAATTAATTGTATGAAGAGCAATAACCAAAAAACCAAAATGTGCTCCATGTAAATGAGTCCTTTGCTAATATTGGAAGGCTAGTTCCCTTAAGAATAAAGGAATCCATAGCTTTAGTTTGCGATAACAGAAAAGATTGCTATGATAGAGACAATCCAAGATAAAATTACTGCCCAAAAACTTATTCCTTAAAATAAATTATAATTCAGAAATCTTTTAGGAGGGAATCAATACAGGTCTTCTACTCCATGTTTTTCATTTTAAACATGAAGATAACAAAAATAGCTTTCTCTCCATATTTTATATGGCTGAAGATATATATTCTGAAAAAAGTTCATTTTGATCTCTCTTTTCCCAACTTTGGAAGGGTATAGGTTAAAATATCCCAACTAACCTCTACAAATTTTTTCAGAAGTCTTCTTCCTGCTAGATGGCATATTTCAACAAGGTTACCACAAGAATGTATTTTCTATTAAGGTGGAATCCTTGGGGAAAAGAAATACAAAAAGCAATATAAGGTGTTAAACTAGACAAGAAAATTAGTTTTGTTGCCCAGTGTAAAGTGTCAAAGAAGACAACAAAATAAAGGAGTAAAAGGTCTATACTCTGGGTAGGTTAAAGGAATCTATTCTGTAGTGGTTAAATCAAATATTGCCAAGACTTTTTTTTTTTTTTGTCTCTGTTATAATATTTAAGTATACCAAATGAGCTAGAGTTGGTTTGTGAAAAATCCTGAACACTTCCCCCAGTTATCTGATCCATGTCTTATCTTTCTTAGATATGTTTATTTTTCAACACCTAACACATAATATGCAGTTAACAAATGCTTTTGCATGCTCTCTTTCTTTTTCTCTGGCACTCTGTCTCTGTTTTGCTCTTACTTTCTCTCCCTCTCTATCAATTACCTATCTGTCACACTTCTACATAGAGTAGGGAAAGTCTCTCATTCTTCTGATGACTGGTCCAAAATAACTCCTTGTGCTCTTACTCCTTTGAATGCCTGTCCATTAATATCACTTCAATGCATTATGGAAATGAATTCCTGAGTTCCAAGGGCACCTAAGTAGTGTGGACTTTCAGTAGAATATATATGTCCCTTGAGAGCAATATTTCTTCTGTTTCTTTTCTTTCTGTACCCATTGACTGCCACATAAGAAAGGCTTATTAACTTACTGGGAAGTGACTGAAGTATATGATGTGTCCTCCCTCCTTCATGATATTGTATCATTAACTCTAGCATCAACTGGCATACAAATGGAAAATTATTTAAATTTCCAGAATGAAGCATTTTGGTGATGAATTAATCACACAAATCTTTGTTATTTCTGGTTGTTTGGAAACAAAAGCAATTTAGCACTTACTAAAGTATCTGTTCCCCAAGCATATCCTGCAATTATATTATTTTAATTGAGGACTTACTATTTTTGAAAACTATTTTAAAGACCAGACCATGCAAAAGTTCTTTTCCTGAAATATATATTATTTTTCAAAATAATTCCCCTTAAAAAACATACTGTTGACTACTACATTAAAACCATTTATCCTCTTTTAATAAAAAATTAATTCCACAGATGTTTATTTATTTAAAATTTAAATGCAAAATAAAAAAGAACAAAACAGAAGAACAAAAAAAAAGACATAAAAGAAGAAAAAAAAACTTTGTCACATAACCAATGGAACATAAGACAGTTCAAATTATGTAACAATAAATTTCCATTTCAAGAAAACATATATAATATTAGAAGACTGTATTTATAACTGTTTATCTTTCCTTTGCTTCCTTGTAAATTTTCTTTTATTCTCTGCTGTACATGTTATACTTTATTCTTTTCCTCCCTTCCTCATGCCTTCCTTCAAGCAGGCTATATTTAACTAGGGATATATTTATGTATACATACACATATACATGCATATGCATGCATATGTGTGTATTTACACACATATATGCATATAATTACATAGATATACAGTATACATGCACATACATCTAAAACAATATTAATATGGCTGACTCACAAAGTAGACTTTTCTCTACAGGTACTTAATGTGATTTCTGTGTATATTAAGACACTTTTAAAAAACATAAGTTCATGTGTTGTGACAGAATAGTATAATAAAAAGAACATCGAATTTGAAAATGAAACAATCTGGTTTGCATCTCATTTCAAACATCAGCTCTGTGGTTTTGGATAATTAATTTGCAAATCCTCTGAACCTTAAATTTCTCATCAATAAAATGGTTATGTAATAGAACTCTAATCACAAGGACTAATTATGTTATGAAAGCCAAATGACATATGCAAAGAACTTTGAACACCTTAAGATGCTATATAAATGTTTGTTATCATTTAAAAAAAGCTTGGAATACCTCAGCAGGAAAGGCAATCTGGGAAAGCAGAAGATTAATGGGCTTCTAGGCTCAACTAAGTGATCTTGAACAAGTGATTTCACTCCTATGTCTGATAATTAAATCTCTGCTCCCATAACTTTCAGATACCCTCTCATTCTAATATTTTATAATTGCTCTCATATTCTGGCCAATTATAAAATTTTTTGATTCTAAATTACTTTTGTGGGCAAAAATATTGAAGTTGTTGAAAAAAGTAATGTTTTCACTAAAGTATCTAATAAATTTTTAAAATGTGAAAAAATAAATTTTTTTCCTCAATCACCCTTTCTCACAAATATATTGTTATACTTTTACTTTCCCAATTCCTCAAGACAATGTTTTCAAGTAAATACAACTCTAGATTTTGAATCAGTAATATCTGGGCTACAAATCTACTTCATATTCTTAGTAGCTATGTAATTCTTAATATCAACTTACCCCTTGAAGCACAGTTTAATCATTTGCAAATTGGGTATAAATAATACATAGATGGATTGGCAAGTCAATTAATAATAAAGAAAAGAAGGAAGGAAGGAAGGAAGGAAGGAAGGAAGGAAGGAAGGAAGGAAGGAAGGAAGGAAGGAAGGAACGAAGGAACAAAGGAAGGAAGGAAAAGAAATAAGAAAGAAAAGAACTAGTGATATAAATATAAGCAAGATAATTTCTGCCCTCAATGGATTTACATTCTATAAAGAGGTATATGAAAGCAAAGAGTCTTCAGTTGCAGGAATTACCAGGGGGTGGGGGTGAGAGTGGTGTGGGAGAGTGCAAGAAAACAGAGTGAAGCCAGAATGCTGCTTGAATCTCCCAATTTCCCTTAAAAACCACATGAAACTAATTATCCAAACAGAGTCTGACAGAATAAAACCACTTTCCAGCTCAAGATAGATTGGAAGGACTTCAAGAAAATTTAGTCTCACAGGGGTGAAAGGGGTGCTCAGCCCAGCTAAGATTAAGTCTGGGAAAATGATTGAAAAGGTCTTGAATATAGAAGATCAGCAATTGAGGCCCTTGGTCCTGATTTAGTAGCAAGCAAATCAGCAGGGCAGTCTGTAGTCCCAGCTCACAAGACAAATTCTGGGTAACCAGGCTATTTCCTGGTAAGAGCAGGTAAAATTACGCCCTACTGTGAACAAAACAACAAACTCAAGGGACCCTTTTGCTCAAAGCCAAGATTCAGAGATGTACAGGAAGCTTGGCAAAGCATCCCCTTTAACCCAGGAATAGAGCTCAACCATGAAATAACAACAGAAGAAACAACAAAGGGAAAAAAAAAAAGAAAATGAACAATTAACAGAATTGATCATAGAAAATTACTATAACAACAGGGAGGATCAAAACACCAACTCAGATGGGGACAAAATGTCCACAGAGGAAATATCAACGAGAGATATGAGTTGGTTAGCTTTACCTTGTAAAGCAGAATTAATCAACTAGGAAAAGTTATACAAAAGCTAACTGAAGAAAATCATATATTAAAAACTTGTATGGACAAATGGAAGCTAATGACTCTATGAGGCATCAAGAATCTGTCAAAAAAAAAAAAAAAGAATGAAAAAATGGAAGAAAATGCACAATACCTCATTGGGAAAATGGCCAATCTGGAAAATAGATCCAATAGAGATAATTCAAAAATACTGGTCTAATTGAAGGCCATGACCATCAAAAGATACTGACTGAATAGTATTCTACAAGAGATCATCAAGGAAAACTGCCCTGATATACTATAACCAGAGGGGGAAACAGTCATTGAAAGAATCCATTGATCATCTTCAGAAAAAAAGATCCCATGAGGAAAACCTAAGAAACTTTGTTGCAAAACTCTAGAACTATAATCTCAAGGAAAAAATACTGCAAGCTTCCAGAGAAAAGCAATTTAATAGCAAAGAACAATAGTCAGGATTACCCAGGATCTGGCAGCTTCTACAATAAAGGATCAGAGAAGGCCTAGAATAACCTATTCTGGAAGGCAGAGGATCTAGTGTTACAGCCAAGCTGGGTGTTACCTACCCAGCAAGACTGAGCATTATTTTTTAGGGAAAGAGATGAATTTTCAGTGAAGTAAGAGAATTTCAATAATTTCTGTTGAAAAATTCAGAACTAAACAGAAAATTTGATCTCCAAACACAAGACTCAAGAGAATAGAAAGGTAAATGGGGAGGGGGAATACATATATTACTTAAAGGTTAAATCATTTATATCACTAGATGAGAAAATTATATCTGTAAATATTGAGAATTGTATCTATTATTGAGGAAGTTAAAAGGGGCATCACATAGAGAGAGTGTGTGGTTGTTGCTGAACTCTGATGTGATGCTATCAAAGAAAAATATATTGAGAGGTGGAATAAGAATTGTATAGGGAAAAGAGCAAAGGGGGAGGTAAAGCAACTGAGGACATGATGGGTTAAAAAGAAATCATTATTAAAGAGTGACAGAAAATATATGCACAGGGGAGAAAATAGGATAGAGGAAAATACAGAACTGATAATCTTAACTGTGAATGTGAATGGGATGAACTCTCCCATAAAATGGAATCACATAGCAGAATAGATTTTTTAAAATCCTATAATATGTTGTTTACAAGAAACACTTTTGAAACAGAAAGATACATAGATACATATAGAGTGAGGGTACAAGACTAGAGCAGAATTTAGGAATTCTGATCTCAGATAAATCAAAAGTAAAATTAGATCTAATTAAAAGAGATAAGAAAAGAAACTACATTTTGTTAAAACAATGATGTAGTAATGATACTAAATGTATATGCATCAAATGGTACAGCATTCAAATTCTTAGAGAAGATATTAAGTGAGTTACTGAATTTTCCACACTCAGAATCAGACAAATCTAACCACAAAATAAACAAGAAAGAAACTAGGGAGATTAAAAGAATCCTAGAAAAATTAGATGTGATAGATCTCTGAAGAAAACTGAATAGTAAGAGGAAGAAATATACTTTTTCCTCAGCAGTACATGGCACCAAAATTGACCATATATTAGTTCATTAAAACCTCATAATCAAATACAGAAAAGCAAAAAATAGTAAATGCTTCCTTTTCAGACTATAACACAATGAAAATTATATTCAATGTAATTGAATATAAGGGGCCAGGGAAAGATAGATTACTAATCAATTGAAAATTAAGTAATCTAATTCTACCTAAGAGAAATCTACCTAACAATTCTACCTAACAAGAAATCACAGAAATAGCCAACAATTTCATTCAAGTGAATGACAATAATGAGATAACATATCAAAACCTTGGGATGAAGCCAAAGCAGCTCTTAGAGTACATTTTGTTTCTCTAAATAGTTACATAAATAAAATAGAGAAAAAGGAGATCTATAAATTGAGTATGCAACTTAAAAGAGGTAGAAAAATAACAAATTAAGAAGCCCCAATTAAATAAATAAAAATTAGAAATTCTGGAGATACAAAGAGAGATTAATAAAGTTGAAACCAAGAAAAGTATTAAATTAATTAAAACTAAAAGTTGGGATTATGAAAAAAACAAAAGCAAATAGATAAACCTTTGGCCAATTTAATTAGAAAAAGGAAAGAAGAAAACCAAATTACCAGTATCAAGAATAAAAAGTGTGAACTTACTACCAATAAAAAATAAATTAAATCTATAATTAGTAGCTATTTTGTCTAAATGTGTGCCAACAAGCCTGACAATCTAAACAAAATAGCTGAATATTTACAAAAATATAAATTGCCCATATTAGTAAAAGAGGAAATAAATTATTTAATGGATCCCTTTTCTTTTTTTAATTGTTTTATTTTTTCCTGGTTATACATGTATATTAATTTTTAAATGCATATTTTTTTATGAATCATGTTGGGAGAGAAAAATCAGAACAAAAGGGAAACACCATGACAGAAAAATGAAGTGAATACATCATGTGTTGATTTACATTCAATCTCCTTTGTTCTTTTTCTGGACGCAGATGGTTTTTTCTGTGCAAATCTATTGGGATTTTTTTGGATTACTGAATCCCTGAGGAGAATCAAATTTTTCATAGTTGACAATCTTGCTGTTATTGTGGACAATACATTCCTGGTTTCCCTGTTTTTCTCAATATCAGTTCATGTAAATCTTTCCATGCCTTTTTAAAAATCAGACTATTCATCATTTTTGTAGAACAATCATATTCCATCACTTTTGCATACTATAAGTGGTGGTATATTTTTACAGCTAGTGTTTCTGATAGAGGTCTCATATCTAAAATACATAAAGAATTATGTCAAATGTATTAGAATACAAGTCATTCCCCAAATGATAAATTGTCAATGAATATGAAGAATTTTTAACTGACAAAATTAAATCCATCTATAGTTATAAGAAAAAAAATGCTCTAAATCACTATTGATTAGGGAAATGCAAATTAAAATACCAACTTGTAATGTGCTGTTGTCTCCAGAAATTGCCAATGGCTCTTTGGGAGGAGATCTGCTGTCATTAACTGCTGCCAATTCGGACCTCATGTAGAGACTCTTTCTCTCCCTCCAGAGAGCCACCCCAGGTCTGGCCCAGGCAAGACTTTCAATCTTGCCAGTGTCGCCTTCTTTTATCCTCCCAGAGAATGGGCGTGGGATAATGCAAGGGCTTCTGGGAAAAATTACTTCAACCAATGAACTTGCCTAATATCTCATTATCTCATTAGCACTTATTAAGAACCTCACACCAACTCACACCTCTAGGGTTGTTTAAAATGACAGAAAAAGATGATTAATTTTAGAGGGATGTAGGGAAACTGTAACACTAATGTATTGTTGGTGTAGTGTTAAAACGATCCAACCATTCTGGAAACCAATTTGGAACCAAAGGGCTCTTTGATCCATCAGTGCCCATGGAAATCATAAAGGAAGGAAAAGGACCCACATGTCCAAAATTATTCTAGCAATTCTTTTTGTTGTAGCAAAGAATTAGAAAATGAGTAGATGCCCATCAATTGGGGAATAGCTGAATAAATTGTGGTAAATGAAGGAAATGGAATATTATTATTATATAAGAAATGATGAACAAATTGATTTTAGAAAGACCCTGAAAGATTTACAGAAACTAATGCTGAGCAAAACAACCAGAACCAAGAACACATTGTACACAGTAACAGCAAGATTATGTGATGATCAACTATGAAAGGCTTGGATCTTCTCAATGATTCAGTGATCCAAAGGAATCCCACTAGACTTTAATAGAAAATACCATCTGCATCTGGAAAAAGAACTAAGAAGACTGAATGTAAATCAACACATGGTATGCTCGTTTCTTTTTTTCTGTTTTTCTTTAATCTCTCACGTGGTTTTTCCCTTTTGTTCTGATTTTTCTCTCCCAACATGGTTCATAAAGAACTGTGTATTAAAAAATTAATAAACATAGATAACCATAAGAAGTAAACATAATAATAAAAAAGCATAGGTTCTGAGGATGAAATGATGTTGGACCGCAGAGGAGAGAGACGAGAGAGAGAGAGAGAGAGAGAGAGAGAGAGGGAGAGAGGGAGATGAGGGTAAGGTGAAGTGTAATATTGGTCCTTCCCAAAATGGTATCACAGAAAGAAGTCACAGTGTGGAGAGGAGAATTCTAAAGTAGCTATGTAGTCATGCAAGAAGACCAGGGTTTGATTTGGAGTATTTAGAGAAACACATGGCAACACAGAACACATGTAATAATGATGAATAGTCTTTGCTGTATACATATATACATATTCTTATGCAAAGACTATCTGAAATATTTTGATATTACCATCATATCACAAATATACAATTTGAATTTAGAAAATTTAGTTTCTTATATTATCCTCTCTGGAAAACATGTGTATTTAAGTTTGGTAATGAATATGGCACACATAGATAATCTTATCTGTCTGGACTTCTTATTTATCAGATCAAGGGAAAAGAGAAATTTTCCATTCTGAATTTTAAGTTTAAGTATTTATAAAATATTGATATCAAAAATGAAAAGGTTTTATTCTCAAATGAATTATGATTTCTGTCACTTCAGAGCTCTTTTGTGAATGCACACACACATAGTTTTTATTTCATTCTTGATTTTCATCATCATATAAAGTTATGCACTCATTACAACAACCAAAAAAGTCACATGATTATTGATCTTGGAATTTGGAATATTTTGTGTACTATTTCAATGTGGTTTTTCTTATTTGTTCCAAACAATTATAATTTTCTCATGTTTACAATGATCAGATGTTTTTCTACTTTTTTTATCAGCCTTACCTTACACAGGCTTTTCTTAGAAAAGTTCAATTCATTACAGTATCCCCATAAACCAGCTACTCTGAGGCCAAAATCATCTTTTGTGATTTTTTTCTGGACTTCCTTTAGTTTTTTTTTTCCCTCCATACTTGTACCAATAATGTCCCTAGTGGAAAAATAGAATGTTTCAGGTGTGCACTTAGCAGACAGGTGTGCCCAGATAATTTTCTTGTTTTATGTTGTAACGTTCTTTCAAAACCTATAGAAATTCAATGCTCTAGGAACTCAGAATTCGGGAATGATAAAAGTGTGGGCAAGGAAGACATTTCTAAATTTAGCAAATGTGTATAATGATACCTATCTGCTCTGAATATTTTGATGAATTCTATTCCATTTGGTACCCAAAGAATATATTTAGTAGCCACTCTATGTATGAATCATCATGCTAGGTCTGAAGGTTAGAAGAGGTGGCTAGGTGAACTTCAAGGAGTTCACATTCTCCTAGAGTCATACAAATGTTGATAACTATATACTGTCTACTGTCTACAAATCAATCATTCAATTAAAATATTATGAAGTTTTTAATATATGCCAAGTACTCTATTAGTTACTTGTAACATGCCCTCCTGGCAGTTACTAGTCTGCCCTAGGCCCAAAGAGTACCTTTGATCACTGACCTTTGCAGTGTCAACTCTACCCAGCTCGCCTCCTCTGAGGCCTTCAAAGGTCTCTGGCCACGATCTTTTGAATCTATAGTTTAATAACCGGTAGCACACTCAAGAATAGCCATGTGTAATCTTAAAAGCCTTTATTATACCTACTCACATAATGCCCTGGCTTGATGCCCTGACTTGTTGGTTCCCAAGTGAACACCTGGTCAGAAGACCCACGTGTTCACTACCAAAATCCTTACCTCTTTTGGCTACCCATCTTGGCTTGGCCACCCAGGCTAGGGAACCAGGGTAAAGAGCGCCAGGTTAAAGAGAGCGACTGCTGCCTGCAGTGGGCTTATAAAGGGCCTGTGAGGTCACACACACAGCCAACCAGTGAGAGAGTCACCCATTATGAAGCTATCTCAATGTGGCCAAGATCCCACCTACAAGGCAGTCCTAATATCCACAGAAATTTCTTTGGGCCGCAATCTCCCGTTGCACTGTGTCGGCCCATTTAAAGGGCCCTTACAATTCCCTTCTCTTGTTTTGTGGGAACCGCACATCTCATCAAGCTAAACTTTTAGCACCAACTATAGTTCACTTGATCCATGAGATGACAGAGTGTTATGCCCAAGGAGGTACAAAGCAGCAGATCAGTAAACAGAAGTATGACAATGAGAACTAGGCTCAACAGTGGCCCAAGTGTTCAACCCATTCATCAAAGTCATACTGGAGATAATAAGCCAAAGAGGTTGGATGCCAATGAGGTAGGATGTCAACACTGAGGTGGGAAGTCAACAAGGTAAAACATCGCAATTCTAGTTAACAATTAAATATCAGTGAGGTAGGTTGTCACAATTCTAGTTACATTTATCACAATTCTAGACAAATTCTAGTTTCTCACAATTCTCTATTGCACTTGTCACAATTCTAGAGCAATTCTAGCTTATCACAATTCTCTATTGCACTTTTCACAATCCTAGAGCAATTCTAGTTTCACAGGTGCACATAAGCAAAGTCATGTCCAGTAACATTGTCTCAATAACAATAGCAGGTGGGTGTGTTAGTTTTTCACCCATTAATTTAAAAGCATAGTCCTTCAAAAGAAAGCATAAGGCAAAGCCTCTCCCCAGGCCACCATATGGCAAGTAGCCATGGGAGGAGCAAGCAGGCTCATTGTCCATTTACAGTCTTTATATTGAATATCACCCAAAACAGTCCATTTCAGCTGCAACACTGGAACTGTGTCTGATGTCTCTGGTGTCACGGTCAGGAGGGACATTGCTGTCATCAGTGTCTGGAGGGCTGCGGACATCTGGCTGTTGTCTGGTCCTTCTCTTGGATCCCCAGGTTACAAATGTCTCTGGTGGGGATGAACTCTACTGCTGGATCTGTACCTAGGAAGAAATGTACCCGGGGCCCAACTTGGGCCTTTCCAAATGCCATCCAGGCCTTTCCACAACAAAGTGGAAACAAAGTTGTTGTCAAAAAGATTAACAAAAGTCAGACAAAAGATAGTCAGTCTGTCACTTAGCTGCACTTTCTGTGTATGCCTGAAGTGCATTGCTAAGGTAAAATGCAAAGAATTTAAAAATGTAAAACCAAAATAATTTAAAAGTGTAAAACCGAAATAGATTAAAAATGTAAAACCAAAATAACTTAAAATATAAAATCAAAATAGTAATGTAAAATCAGAAGTGTTTAAAAATGTAAAATCAAAATTTAAAAATTGCAAGCAATCACATATATGTATTGCCACATCTTGTGCATATCCCAAAATTCCCTTCTCTTGTTTAGAAGAGAAGATCTTGGGGATATAGTCTGTGCAGTAATGCCTTTACTAGTAGGATTATAAGAAATGCCAATGGAATAGGCAAAGTCTAATTCAATGCAAAAACACCTAAAGGCAAAATATTTGTAAGCCAATCCATAAACTGTCTTAAATGCATGTGAAATTTCTACAATGGAAGAATGGTTGATCACATGTCTAGCTGCTTCTCCAGATTGGAATGAAGCCATAAAGTCCATTGGTCTTAAAACATTAAATTTCAAACCATAAAGGTTTTGTCCTATAGAGAGTATAGGAGAGTGAAAGAAAGATGAGCTGTGTAGCTTTTTGCCATGCTCTTAGCTTCCTCTTTAGTTATCACAATTTGCAAATATAAGATTCTAGCAGCCTGATTATAAATGATTGGAAGGTCCACTCTGAAAATGGACATGTAGGGTATATTTATCTGAGGGCTTTATCACTTGCTCTCCAAGTTCTTAAAAGAGCTGATACCTTTTCAGTGGCCTGCCACTCATACAGTTAATGAAAAAAGAACACTCGGCTATATCCCTGAATTCTTTTGCCTAAAAATCAAAGTTTGAGTTTCTGATACAGAATTGTACTTCAGGAGTGTGAATCAATAAATCTGATATTACTTTTCCTTCTGGGTCAAAGATCACACACTGTCTATTTATTCTAGTGATTAAAACAGCAATTTTCCAAACCATTCTAAACATAAACACTGTTTTATAATTACTAGTAGGGGTTGGGAAATCAGGCCCACCTGGGGAAGTGAAAAATCCATGAGGTAAGAAAAGAGGAGTTCCAACTCTCCAAAGATGATCCTAGTAGTTTTACAAGTATAAAACTCAACTCTCTCTAACTGTAAGGTGTCTTAGAAATTAACTGAACTGTATTTTAAAATTTTTTCTGATTATAGTCAATACCCCACAATTCCTTTTTGCTTGGGCCATAAAGTCTACTCCTGTCTTTTGAAATGAAGACACAGGAGTTTTAAATGGATTAATGGGCAGTGCTGATGATATTATCACCCTTCCTTTTCCTCCTCCCCCTTCTCCCTTGGCCCACAAAAGTGAGGCTGAGGGAAGAGGAATTGGAAAATTCCCCAAAGGCTGATTTAAAGTCCAACCTGAGCTTTGCACATAAAAAGAACTAAACTTCTTCTCAATGGAAGAGTAATCAATGGATTCCTTAAAATAATAATGCACAAGGTAAACCAAAAAAATGCTAAGAAGAATTTCTCCAACTGAAGTCCATGTGGTTCGTTTATTTCCCTCCTTAGCTTCAGCCACTGGTTTGAACTCTTCCTGTTCTATCTGTAGTAACCTAGCTTTTTCTTCTTTCTCTATCTCAATCTGTAGTTTAACCTGCAATTCGAGCAACTCTTGCTGTCACATTTTATACTCTATACTGTCATACTTACACATTAGCTCTAGGTTGCTCCCTCTCCAAGGTATATTTAATGGGTGTGGGGAATAGCCTTCTGGGAGCTTGATTACAAGCTTCCTGCTGTTCTTCAGTGGTGATCTCTGTTAAAAGATCTTCCATCTGGCTCTTTAACCTCTTTATATAAGCATTATGTTCAGCTGTGTCCTTGAGACTGATCCCAGAGTTACCTGGGTCCATATTGCTTCTCTGCCTTCCCTCCTAAGTGGCGTTTCTACCGGATCTTTCAGAATCTTAATTCTGAATATTAAATATTTTCAAAACCTGATAATTCCTGATGTGTCCACGGCCCTTTAAATGGGCCGACACAGTGCAACGGGAGATTGCGGCCCAAAGAAATTTCTGTGGATATTAGGACTGCCTTGTAGGTGGGATCTTGGCCACATTGAGATAGCTTCATAATGGGTGACTCTCTCACTGGTTGGCTGTGTGTGTGACCTCACAGGCCCTTTATAAGCCCACTACAGGCAGCAGTCTCTCTCTTTAACCTGTCGCTCTTTACCCTGGTTCCCTAGCCTGGGTGGCCAAGCCAAGATGGGTAGCCAAAAAAGGTAAGGATTTTGGTAGTGAACACGTGGGTCTTCTGACCAGGTGTTCACTTGGGAACCAACAAGTCAGGGCATCAAGTCAGGGCATTATGTGAGTAGGTATAATAAAGGTTTTTAAGATTACACATGGCTGTTCTTGAGTGTGCTACCGGTTATTAAGCTATAGATTCAAAAGATTGTGGCCAAAGACCTTTGAAGGCCTCAAAGGAGGAGAGCCGGGTAGAGTTGACACTGCAAAGGTCAGTGGTCAAAGGTACTCTGGTGGGTCTAGGACAGATTGATAATTGTAACTGCCAGTAGTGCATGTTACAGTTACTGGGCCTCCAAAATAAAACACAAGTAGTCTCTGATTTCAAGGAGTTTATTTACATTTTGATGGGAGATGATACAAGTATATACATATACATATATATATGTATATATATATGTATATATTCACAGAGCATATGTGTAATCTTAAAGGTGAAGGCACTAGCATTTAGGGAGAAAACATTCCTACAAGTTTAAATAGGCAGACAGACAGAGATCCCAATTATATGGAAAACAATTGTAACACTCATTTTTTTTTTTTTAGAATTTAGGATTCCAAATTGTCTCCTTTTCTCCTGCCCTACTCTTCTTGAGAATGTAAAAGTTTGATATTGATGCATTGGGTCATGCAAAAATATTCCCATATTAGTCACTATGCAAAAAAAAAAAAAAAACACAAAAACAAAACACTGAAAAATAAAGCTTAAAAAATGTTTCAGTATGTATTCATGGTTCATCAGTTCACTCTCTGGAGGAGAATAAGATAATATTTTTCATCCTGGGATTTTAAAGAATTATAATGATTTAGGATTTATTTTACATACTGCAACTTTGTTAAAGTTATTAATAATTTTTACTAGTTATTTATCTAAGTATGCAAAATAAATAATAGTTTTGTTTCTTTGTTGCATACTTTCATTCCTTCATTTTTTCTTCTATTTTTTAGTTGCATTCCTAATTCATTGATCTTATTTCTCTCCAATGTTTTATGTTTTATACACACACACACACACACACACACACACACACACACACACACACATACATATATACAATTAGAGATATGAATTTTCTCCTACATATTGATTTGGCTGTATCTCACAAATTTTGGATTGTTGTCTCATTGCTGTTATTCATTTTAATTAAATTATTTATTTTTTCTATGATTTGATTTTTAAACCATTCACTCTTCATTATCAGATTATTTGTTGTTGCTGTTGAATTCATTCAATTATGTTATTCTGTAATCCTATTTGGGATTTTCTTAGCAAAGATGATGGATTGGCTGGCCATTTTCTCCCCCTACTCATTTAACAAATGAAGCCACTGGAGAGACTTACATCAACTGATGCTGAGTGAAAAGAACAGAACCAGAAGATCACTGTACACTCAATGCTGTATGAAGAGGTATTCTGATGGAAGTGGATATCTTCAGCATAAAGAAGATCCAACTCACTTCCAGTTGATCAATGATGGACAGAAATAACTACACTCAGAGAAGGAACACTGGGAAGTGAATGTAAATTGTTAGCACTACTGTCTATCTACCCAGGTTACTTATACCTTCAGAAGCTAATACTTAATGTGCAACAAGAAAATGGTATTTACACACATATATTGTATCTAGGTTATATTGTAACACATGTAAAATGTATGTGATTGCCTGTCATCAAGGGGAGGGAGTAGAGGGAGGGAGGGGATAATGTGGAAAAATGAATAAAAAAAAACAAACAAAAAAAAAAAAAATCAAATGAAGCCATTGAGGCAAACAGAGTTAAGTAATTTCCTCAGAATCATATAGCTTGCAAATCTTTAAGGCCAGATTTGAACTCAGGCCTTCTTGACTTTAGGACTGGCATTTTATCCCCTGAGTCACATAACTGTGTAGATTATTTAGTTTCTAGTTAAGTTTTAATAGATTATATCACAGCCCTTTATCAAATGCATTGTTTGATGCATTAATGTCTGAAAGGGGTACATTTAATATTTCTTCTTTACTGTATTTGGTTGCAAGGTTTTATGCTTATACACACATACATACACACATATGTGTATATATATATGAAGATATATATATGAAGATATATATATATATATATATATATATATGTCTATATATCCAGTTATATGGATCTATTTCCCTCTTTGAACCAATTTAGATATGAGAAAGTTTAAGCATTATCCCCTTCCGTTTCCCCCTCCACTATAAAAGGTCTTCCTTGCACACCAGGAAAAAAAAATGTTTAAAAGAAGTTATCTCTATTACTTTAGCATATAGCAAGATAAACAGTTTAACTTTACTGAATCCTTTATCATTTCTCTTTCATTTTTTATCTTTTTATACTTCTCTTAAGTTTTGCATTTAAAAGTTAAGTTTTATATTCAGCTCTAGTCTTTTCATTAGAAATGTTTGAAAGTCCTTGGTTGTAATCCCAGTTTTTTTGCCTTCAAATATATCATATTGAAAGACCTCTGCTATTTTAATGTGGTAGCTGCTAAATCTTATGTGATCCTGTCTGTGGCTCCAGGGTACTTAAATAGTTTCTTTTGGATCAAGTGAAATATTTTTTCTTGGGCTTGGGAGATCTGGAATTTGGATACAATATTCTTGGGAATTTTCATTTTGGGGATCACTTTCAGGGAAAAAATTGGTATATTTTCCCAATTTTTATTTTATCTCTGATTCTAAGCTGTCAGGATTATTTTCCTTGATAATTTCTTGAAATTGGATGCCTAGGCTCTTTCTTTGAAAATGGCTTTCAGGTAGTTCAGTAATTTTTAAATTGTCTCTTCTCAATATGTTTTCCATGTCAATTATTTTTTGCACTGATAATTTTCACATTTTCTTCTATTTTTTCATTCTTTTGATTTTGACTGTTTCTTGATGTCTCATGAAGTCTGACAGAGGAGTTTATATTTGATATTTAGTCTAGTAGGAAAATATTGGATTATAATGAATGTGTCTATGACGGAGTGATACAGTAGAAAAGTCATTTTCATAATTATGTGGAGATTGGAGTAGAATGGGAAGAGCCTTCAGTTAGGAGAACTAATAAGAAAACCAATATAATAGTCCAGACAAGAAGTGACAAGAGATTGAAATAGAGGATTGTCTGTGTGAGTAGAGAGAAGGGGATAAATACACAAAATGTTTTGGAAGGAGATTCAATAAGACTGATTTGATATTTGGGATAAATGAGAATAAGGACTTGAGGATGATATCATCTTATGAATCTGATTGACCAGAGGAATTCTCTCCTTTTACTTCTTTGAATTCCTACATTCTTTTAAAAATAAACTCAAATATCATATCCCTACATAGAATGCTTTGTCTTTATTTCCCATTTTATAAGATATTGCATTTATAAGGTGTTTAAAAATGATTGTTTGTTGATTGACAAATTCAGTTCTGTCTTACCCTGTCATATCCTATGTTCTGCTGTACCTTGTTCTATCATATGTTATTATGTCCTACCTTATTCTGTCCTATTCTACAAGAAAGAGAAATATAGAATTTTTTTAAAATCTGGAAACCCAATCACAAATCTCTCTTGAATTCACTTCCTTAACCTTTAAAATGAACATAAACAATATTATCTTTATCAGAATTAGTCTTTTTTTTTGATGATGAAGGAAAATTATCTTTGAAATACCTTTCTGAAAGAATTTCTTATGACAATGATGAACTCAATTTCAGTATACAATATAGTTCCAAGAAGAAAAAATATGATGGGATTTGGAAAGGTAAATAAATAGGGAAAGTGAGCTCTTGCCCTATTATTGTATCTTTGTGAAGAATACCTTCTGCATGAAAACTGCCTTCACCTATAGAAATGAAACTCATCTATAACTTTTTGTCTTAAATTTGAATTTCCTAATGACACTGACATGAAAATTGAGTGTTTTAACAATTACCACACAGTATGTATAATACAGACTCAGTCCTTGAACCCTTTCTCTTATATGCAAAAAAAAAATTAGTTTGTTTTTGAAAACAGTCTGAAAATAGTCATCCAAACACACCCGCCACCATCTATTGCCCATCTAGACACTTCCATATACCAGTAAGGATTTCTGAATCTTTTAGATATGTTTTCAGAGCAATGTACTATTATCTAATAAAACCTTATCTCACCAAGCAAGAGTTTAAAACTAGTGTATTCCTGAAGTTCAGTTTATTCTATTAACAATCATTTGTAACAGTTAATATGAATTGGCCACAGTTCTGTTAAAACTCTGTTAACCTTCAAACCCAGCTGTAAAATATGAAAAGTAGTTGGGAGATTTTCATTTGCCTGAATAAGATGACAACCATTTGCTGAAGCTTCTGTCAAATCACAATAGTCCATCAGTCTGAGAGTTGAAATAGACAGATATGCTCTCCACAATTCCCTTAACTTGATTTTCATGGTTGAACTAGAAGGAAACTTGTCTCATTTCTAATTCAAAAATAGTGGGGGAAGAAGAGGATGCTAGATTTCCTAACGCTATCAGAAACTTATCTGAATGACAGCCTAAATTGTTCAGTTAAAACATTATGTTTTTATTTTTAAATTAAAAAATAAGTATTTTTTATTATAGCCTTTTATATAAAAAAACATATGCATGACTAATTTTCAACATTGACCCTTGCAAAAACTTCTGTTTCAGCTTTTCCCCTCGTTTCCTCCACCTCCTCCCCTAGATGACAAGTAGTCCCATACATGTTAAATATGTTAAATACAATATGTTAAATACAATATATGTATACGGATCTATACAGTTATCTTGTGGCACAAGAAAGATCGGATTTAGAAAGCAGGTAAAAATAACTGGAGAAGAAAAAACAAAAATTCAAGCAAACAATAATAAAAAGAGTGGAAATGTTATGTTGTGGTCCATACTCATTTCCCAGTGTTCTTTCCCTGGGCGTAGCTGGTTCTGTGCATTACAGATCAATTGGAACTGATTTGGATCCTCTCATTGTTGAAGAGAGCCACGTCCATCAGAACTGATCATCATATAGAATTGTTGTTGAAGTATATAATGATCTCCTGGTTCTACTCATTTCACTTAACATCAGTTCATGTATGTGTCTCCAAGCCTCTCTGTATTCATCCTGCTGGTCATTTCTTATAAAACAATAATATTCCATGGCATGCATATACTATAGTTTATTCAATCATTCTCCAATTGGTGGGCATCCATTCAATTTCCAGTTTCTAGTTACTACAAAGTTACTACAAACATTTTTGCACATATGGGTCTCTTTCCCTCCTCTAATATCTATTTTGGATATAAGCCCCAGTAGTAACACTGCTGGATCAAGGGGTATGCACAGTTTGATAATTTTTTGAGTATAGTTCCAAATTGCTCTCCATAATGACTGGATCTGTTCACAACTCCATCAACAATGCATCAATATCCCAGTTTTCTCACATCCCCTCCAACATTCATCATTATTTTTTCCTGTCATCTTAGCCAATCTAACATGTATGTAGTGGTATCTCAGAGTTGTCTTAATTTGCATTTCTCTGATCAATAATGATTTAGAACACTTTTTCATATAACTAGAAATAGTTTCAATTTCTTCACCTGAAAATTGATTGTGTTTTTAAAAAGTTATTTATCTACACCCTCTGTCACACATATCTCTGTCTATGGACATGGAATAGCACATAATAGAGCACAGTGTATAGTAAATAACTATGATGCTAGAGATATAATCAGAAAGTCCTAAGTTCAAATACAGTCTAGCTATGTGACTTTGTCTCAGTTCACTTAATCTTCCTAACTCAATTTCCTAATCTGTAAAGTAAGGATAAACACACCTCTTTCTCAGAATTTTTGTGATGACAAACTTAAATTATTATATAAATGTTATTATCATCATTATCATTATCATTATTATTGTTTTTAAAATTTCTGTTAAGGAAGGAAGAACACTTTATATATAAATGTCTAGAAAAGAAGTGACTTGATGATTTATTTTTCATGTTTATTGTTATTTTTTAAAATTACTGTTATTTCTGGATGAATTTCCTCTCCCCTAATGAATAACTCCAGTTAAGCAAAACAAATCACCACTGTTCATGAATGCATAAATCTTTTTGTACATGAAGTCTATTCCTTCTCTTATGAGCATCGTTTACGACACTCATATGCTTCAGCATTAATCTGACTTAAAATAACAATTGGTGATTTCATTCATAAGAGTTTTGAAGTTGTATGTCAATGATTTCTTTTAAAAACATGCTTTAGGACCAAATTTCTTGAAGCCTAAAAGTTAATTTGAAAATGGAACTTTATAAAATTTTTCAATGATGGTACTAAAATTCTGAGAATATTTTACAGAAACAAATTTCATGATTTAGAATGTGCAGTGAGGTGAGTATATGTAGTTTAATGATATATTAAACTCACCTACACAGTCATTGCTCCCTTTCTTAATCTTCTTTACATGTAAAAAAGATCTCCCTACATTAATTTTGCTCTATCTACATTAATTTTGAAATTCATGAAAGAAGTTGGCTGTCTGACTAAATGTATGCATTTGTCAATATTTTCAGAATTCAATGGATCTGGAATCCATTTAGCTCTTTGAGGTCATTTCCTCATCTGTAAAATGAACATGTTTATTCACCAACCTTGGTGATCACACCTTTTTATCCTGTGTGCTTTTCTGTTTAAATGTTTCCTAATAAAAAACTAATATTTATATATGTCTTAAAGCTTTCTCAATACTTAACATTATCTCATTTGAACTCTATACTAATTCTCTGAGATAGGTACTATATGTATTCTTATGCTAAAGATAAACTGAGGCTCAATGAATTTAAGTGAATTGCTCACTGTAAAGTATGATTTGAACTGAGAACTTACTGACTCCAGGTCCAACATACATTATTTCCAACTGCCTCTATTTGCTATCTGTGTCACCTTGTGTAATTCATAACATCCTTCTGACCTTTAGCTTCAGTAAGAGAAGTTTGAACTAAAGGCAGTTAAAATCCCTTCCATCTCTATATTTTTTTTCAATAAGTCTACTATGGAGTACATGGGCAATGGAAGGGTAACTTCTAGTTCTGTCAATGTTTCAAGAATACAACACTGAGTTCAATAACAACACTAAGATTATCTAGCTGTTCTCTCTGTTTCATTTTGTGAACTTACCACCTCCTTTGGAAGTCATACACATTCTTTAAGTTATTACATTCATGTACAGATCTCAATTTTTCTTTATGAGATAATTTAATAGCTAAGACTTAGATAATACTTAGTCTGTGCTAGTTTCTGTGCTAAGAACATTACAAGTGTTCTCTTATTTGTCATAACTGCCCTGAAAGAGATGTTATGATCCTATTTTACAGATGAGGAAACTGAGGCAAATAAAAGTGAAGTGATTTGTCTAGGATCACATAGCAAGTAAGTATATGGGGCTAGACTTCAACTCAGATCTTATGACTATAGAAAATTAAAAGAACAAAGGATAGTTTACCTCTCAAATGCATAGAAGAAGAAAGGCTTTGTGGCCAAATAAAAAATGGAGTACATTATTGAGTAAAAAAATGGATAATTTTGATTATATTAAGTTTAATTTTTTTGTACAAACAAAACTAATGCAGACAAGATTAGAAGGGAAGCAATAGACTGTGAAATTTTTTTTTACATTAAAGAGTTTTGGTGATGGCCTCATTTCTAAAGTGCACTTTATTACTTTATATAATATATATATATATATATATATAAAGTATATTTTATTATTTTATGTAAAGTATATAAAATAAAATTTATAACAATTCAAGCCATTTTCCAACTGATAATTGGTCAAGGAATATTAACAGGCAATTTTCAGATGAAAACATTAAAACTATTTCAACTCATATGAAAAGGTGCTCTAGCTCACTATTGATCAGAGAAATACAAATTAAGAGAACTCTGAGATACCACTACACATTTCTCATATTAGCTAAGATGATAGGAAAAAATAAATGATAAATGTTGGAGGGAATATGGGAAAACTGGGACACTAATATATTCTTGATGAAATTGTGAACTGATTCAACCATACTCTAGAGCAATTTGGAACTATGCTCAATAGGCTATCAAACTGTATATATTTTTTGATCCAGCAGTGTTTCCAAGGCTTATAAACAAGGGAAAAGAATCCATATATACAAAAATTGAATGGATACCCATCAGTCAGAGAATAGTTGAATAAGTTATGGTATATGAGCACTATAGAATATTATTGTTCTATAGGAAATGATCAGCAGGATGAATTCACAGAGGCCTGGAGAAACTTACATGAACTGATGCTGAGTGAAATGACCACAACCAGGAGATCATTATACATGGCAACAGCAAGATTATATGATGATCAATTCTGAGGGACATGGCTCTCATTAACAAAGAGATGATTCATGTCAGTTCCAAGGATCTTGTGATGAAGAAAGCTATCTGCATCTAGAGAAAGAACTATAGAACTGAGGTATACCACAACATGATCTTTTCCCTTTTTTGTTGCTGTTTGCTTGCATTTTGTTTTCTTTCTCATTTATTTCCTTTTTGATCTGATTTTTCTTGTGCAGAATGAAATGTGTGGAAATATGTACAGAAGAATTGTACATGTTTAACATATATTGGATCATTTGCCATCTGGGGAGGTGGTAAGGGGGGAAGAGAGGAAAAACTTAGAAGTGAATGCTGAAACTTATCCATATATATTTTTATTTGAAAATAAAAAGTTTTAATTAAAAAAATAAAAGAAAAATTCCCGTTACATTAAAAAATAACTGAAATTTCTAGTCATATGAAAAAGTGCTCTAAATCACTATTGATCAGAGATAAATGAAAATTAAAACAACTCTGAGATACCACTACACTGAGATACATACATTCCCAGATTGGCTAATATTATAAGAAAAGATAATGATGATAAGAAAAGATAATGATGAATGTTGAAGAGTATGTGGGAAAGCTGGGACACTAATACATTGTTGGTGGAATTGTGAATTGATTCAACCATTCTGGAGAGCAATTTGGAGCTAGGTTCAAAGGGGTTGGGGGAAGGGAGGGAAAAATTAGAGCACAAGGTTTTGAAAGGGTGAATGTTGAAAGTTATCCACACATATGGTTCAAAATTTAAAAAAAAAGTTTCAATAAAAATATTTAATTGATA
Source organism: Sminthopsis crassicaudata (assembly GCF_048593235.1). NCBI lineage: Eukaryota > Metazoa > Chordata > Mammalia > Dasyuromorphia > Dasyuridae > Sminthopsis > Sminthopsis crassicaudata. The sequence continues at coordinate 419,612,544 of NC_133620.1, read as the reverse complement.
TTTCAGTATTTTTTAACATCACTCTCATTTCCTCAAATCCTTTCCCTCATTCATTCTCAAACCCTTAAAAGTAAGATAATGGCTCTTTCAAGATGTTAATTTGCTATTTTATAAATTTCTTAAGTAGATAAGTAAATAAAAACCTCTTATTTTTATTCCAAATATTTATTTCTGTCTGTCTGTCTCTTTTTGGCCTGGTATTATCTCTTTCCTTACTTCCCTCCCTTTCCCTCTATATCTGTACACATCTGCATCTCTTTCTGTGAGTAGAATTCCATACTTTTGAATCCTATCAAAAGGTTACCAAACCATTTTTTAAAAATCCAATAGACCAGTTCTGTTCAGGTTTTTTTAAAGTAAAGAACAGCCCTTTGCCCTGTCTTATTGACATTCCAAAAGTTGCCTACTAACCTCACTGTGGTTCTCTACCTAGATCACAGCTTCATGAATTGAACTGTGGCCCATTTTTCAATATCCCTCACAGAAAATCAAGGTAAACAGCTTAGATCAACCTGAACTTTTTCAACTCACATTTCAGCCTTGTGAGCCACCACTATGGAATGTTTGGGATGCTATTAATACAGGAGCTTTATGACTTTACAGGAAAGTATTCTTTCAGCTTAGAAAAGGTAAAATGCTTTATTTTTATGCTGCTAAAATAGAGGGGGAAATGTGGCTTCAGCAATAACTAGTCGAAGCAGCATAATTTTCTCTTGAATGAAAGAAGAGTTATTTTAAACGCTATAATTTGAAAATATATGTACTTAGGTCAAAAAATTGTATGCTGGTAAATGTTAAGTTCTGAGGGATATGAAAAAGTATATATTTGTATGCATATGCACCATGTAGGAAAGAAGATATATTATTCATTATTCAATTTTGCCTAAATCAACAACAAAACACATTTTGTATTCAGTGACCAATTTTGTACATTTACCAAAATCTGGAAAGATAATAAAAATAACTTTATTCTTCATATAGTATTCCTACCCTTTGTTATCAAAAAATTAAAAGAATTTTAGAAATTTAATTCAATAAGAGTGGTTCTACTGAAGTCCTGGTAGTGTCTTTTTTCAGTAAAATGGTTGTTGTATTTTGATTAAGAGGCCCTATGTTCAAAATGAATTTCTCTTATTTACAACCTTCATGATCTTAGGCAAAATAATTAACCTATTTTCATTTTTCATTGTATATAATGAGGAGGCTTGTCTTAGATGAATTTTAAATTCCTTTCCAGTGGCAAATCTATGATGATTCAACATGATCTAGAGATGGCTCTGGATTCTCAAAGGTTGTCTTTAAAATGTAAACTCAATGTCATTGTACAAAGATGAAAAGGCATAGAGAAACACATATATTAGCAAAAAAAAGAGCATTAGTAACAGCTTTATCAAAAAAATTTTGACTACAGAAATCTTCTATGATTTTCTAGCAAGTTTTAGTAGGATTGATAGCTGCATCACCACATTATATTTGAATCTACAGAGGCTTGGCTATGATTGTTAACGACATTTCCAGAATCACTATTTCAGAACATCCCTTATCTGCATGTTTAATTTCATTCCCCAGTCTTTTGAGTTCTATTCTACAACCTCTTTGCCAGACATTTATCATCTTCTCCACCTCCTCCCCCTAATCTTGTCTAGTTCTGGAACCTTGAACCATGATCAATACAATTCTGCCTTTGTTTCTATAAAAGATGTAAAAACTTATTCCCCTATGATGCCATATCCCTTACATTTTTTGAGCAAAATGTCTGTTGTCTCTAGCATTAGGATGTAAGATTTTTGCATTTAGGACTGTTTTGATTTTTGTATTTGTATCCCTAGAAATTATCAATTTAGGGCACAATAAACAATCACCAAATGTTTTTCTATTCAATCATTCTCTCATTTAAGTGTACAGAAAAAGTGGAATGGGAAGATAAAATTAGATAAAATGTGGTCTCTATACTTATGACTAGTCTAGTATGGGAATATAGCACAAAGATAATCATAACATATAAGTGCATCAAGGAGATTCAAAATAAAATGTATGTGAGGTCTAAAAAGATTGAGGGATCATGCAAGATGTGAGAGATAGAAACATGAGTTTTATGTTATAAGAGGAGGACTTAAGATCATGGTTTCTCTAAATAACAGAAATATATTACTGCTGTCCAATCATTTTATTTCAAAATATTACTCACATAGTGGCTAAATTTAAAAGAGAAAAAAATTAAAAATTAATCTGTATATAATTTTAAAAAATCATAGAGGGTAATCAACTAGATTTCTTTTAGTACCAAAGATAAAAGAAGAAATAAAAATAATCTACCAATAACCTCCTAAGAGAAACTCCCAAATGCAAATCTTTAGAAATATTATAGCCAAAATCTAGAGCTCTTAGGTCAAGCACAAAACACTATAAGAAGTTATAAAGAATAAATTCAAATACCAATGTACTGCAGTTAGGATCAAACAAAAATTAGCAGCTACCACTAGAAAGGACTAGAGAGCTTCAGATATGGTCTTCCAAAAGGCAAAGGATGTAGACTTATTATCAAGAATTACTTAACTAAGAAAATGAAGCATAAGTCTCTGGGAGAAATTAATCTTTATTGAAATATAGAATTTCCAACATTCCTTGTGAAAACACCAGAGCTGTAAATTGAAGTGCAAACATGGGAGTCAAGAGAAAATAAATCTGAATGAGCCATCAAAAATTAACTAGAACAGATTGTTTAGATTCTACTGATAGGAGATGATACAAGAGTTCTTCCAGAACCCTATAATTATCAGTAGTCATAAAGTGAATATAATTAGAGAACCTGGCACTGATCATGCCATTTTGATGATCTTAAAAATGCAAGGAAGAGGAAGAGCTATATAGTTATGAAGGGAGAGAAAGAATGAGAAAAATGATTTCTCATAATAAGAGTTCACAAGTTTAAATTTGTATAATGAGGAAAGGATCCCATCCAAAGTAACACTTGAAATTTACTTTTATTTGAGGGTCAAAGGAGGGGAAAATATATATTAGGGCTGAGTAAAGGAATATTTAATTCAAAAGGGCTAAAAGGAAAGTGAGTGTGTGGAGGAAGGGGAATAAGAGTAAGAGCTAAGATTAAGAGAAAAATCATGACTTAGATGATATAACTTAGAAGACTGAAAAGGAGTGGTAAAACTAAGAAAAAATTAATTTAGAAAAGAGTCATGAAAAGCTATAGAGAAAAAAATCTCGGTAAGAAGAGGGTGATTGACTGTCAGACAGTATGAACTATAATAATGTAAGGATGGGGCATGGCAACAGACCATAGAATAAGAGGATAAGAGATTTGAGTGCTTAGGATAAGGTTCATCTTTCCAACCATCAACTTGTTCATTCATTCATCCTTGCATGTATTAAGGGAATGTATTGTCAAGCAATAAGAATACAAATACAAAAATAGATATTTTCTGTTCTGTCTTAGATCTACAATATTTCCCAGCAAAGAAATATTAATAAAAATACAAAAGTAATTAATTGTGATGGAAGATATTGGCGATTGGCCAAGATCAGGATGTTTCTTCTTTAATTTTAATTTATTTTTAATTTATGTGATAAAACAAGAATTATCATAACATAAATGATTTAAAAGATGATTCCACACAAACTGCAAATATATTACATGCGAATTGCTATTCCTTTTAAAAATATTATAAAGTTATCCCATAAATTTCTTTTTTTCCCTTTCCTCTCCACATCCTACGTCCCCCCTACAAAGTAAAAAACATTATATTTCAGGCTGTGTTCAGACTTCATTGGTTCTTTCTCTGGAGGCAGATAGCATTTTTCATCATGAGTCCTCTGGGTTTATTTTATAATTGTATTGCTGAGAATAGCTGTCCTTTAAAGGTGTTTATCATACAATACATGTTATCCTTCATTCTATATCACAATCTACATCACTCTACATGTAAGTCTTTCCAGATTTTTTCTGAAATTATCCTATACTACCTGTTCAGCCATTTTCCAATTGATGGGCATCCTCTCAATTTCTAATTCTTAGACATTACAAAAATAACTTATAAATGCCCTATTTTAGAAACTAGAGGTGGAAAGGAAATTATATCATAAAAAAGTGTAAAGTGGTGGTACTACATCTCATGAAGAGGCAAAGGTAACCTATTATATCTGAGAGAAGGAAAGGAGGGAGATGAACATAGTGTGTATCAATAGACATATTCGATTTATGGTGAAACTTCTTCCACTTCACTGAAAAGTGAGAGGGAAGGAGTAACCTAAGGGGAAGGGAATACAGAAATTGTGAGGAAAAGGGGTAAAATAAGGGGAGGAACTTTAAGGCGGGGGAGGGATACTAAAAAGGGAGGGCTGTGAAAAGCAAGTGGTATTCACAAGTTTAATACTGGGTAGGGGGTAAGAGGGAAGAAAAGGGGAAAAGCATAAGCAGGCGTTAATAGGACAGCAAGCAATATAGAATTAGTCATTTTAACCATAAATGTGAATGGGGCAAACTGCCTCATAAAAAGGAAGCAGTTAGCAGACTGGATTAAAAGTCAGAACCTACTATATGTTGTTTACAGGAAACACACCTGAAACAGGGTGATACATACAAACTAAAAGCAAAAGGGTGGAGCAGAATCTACTATGCTTCAGGTGAAGGCAAAAAAGCAGAGATAGCCATCTTCATCTCAGATCAAGCAAAAACAAAAATTGATCTAATTAAAAGAGATAAGAAAGGGCATTATATCCTGCTAAAGGGTAGCATCAATAATGAAGCAGTATCAATATTAAACATATATGCACCAAGTGGTGCAGCATCTAAATTCTTAAAAGAGAAATTAGAGAGCTGCAAGAAGAAATAGACAGCAAAACTATAATAGTGGGAGATCTCAACCTTGCACTCTCAGAATTAGATAAATCAAACCACAAAATAAATAAGAAAAAAGTCAAAGAGGTAAATAGAATACTAGAAAAGTTTGATATGACAGATCTTTGGTGAAAACTAAATGGAGACAGAAAGGAGTATACTTCCTTCTCAGCAGTTCATGGAACCTACACAAAAATTGATCATATACTAAGGCATAAAAATCTCAAAATCAAATGCAGTAAGGCAATAATAATAAATGCATCCTTTTCAGACCATAATGCAATCCAAATTACATTTAACAAAAAGCCAGGGTAAGATAGACCAAAAAATAATTCGAAACTAAATAATCTTATACTAAAGAATGATTGGGTAAAACAGCAAATCATAGCCATAATTAATAACTTCACCCAAGAAAATGACAATAATGAGACATCATACCAAAATGTGTGGGATACAGCCAAAGCAGTAATAAGGGGAAGTTTTATATCTCTACAGGCCTACTTGCATAAAATAGAGAAAGAGAGGGCCAACAAATTGGGCTTGAAACTAAAATTACTAGAAAAGTAACAAATTAAAACAAAATAAAACAAATTAAAAAACCCCAGACAAACACAAAACTTGAAATTCAAAAAATAAAAGGTGAGATTAATAAAACTGAAAGTAAAAAAAAAAAAAACAACTATTGAATTAATTAATAAAACTAAGAGTTGGTTCTATGAAAAAAACAACAAAATAGACAAACCCTTAGTAAACCTGATTTAAAAAAGGAAAGAGAAAAAAGCAAATTGTTAGTCTTGTAAATGAAAAGGGAGAACTCACCACTAATGAAGAGGAAATTAGAATAATAGTTAGGAGCTACTTTGCTCAACTTTATGCCAATCAATTCGATAACTTAAATGAAATGGAAGAATACCTTCAAAAATATAGCTTGCCCAGATTAACAGAGGAAGAAGTAAGTAGCCTAAATAGTCCCATCTCAGAAAAAGAAATAGAACACGCTATTAACCAACTTCCTAATAAAAAATCCCCAGGACCAGATGGATTTACATGTGAATTCTACCAAACATTTAAAGAACAACTAACTCCAATGCTATATAAAGTATTTGAAAAAATAGGGATTGAAGGAGTCTTACCAAATTCCTTTTATGACACAGACATGATACTGATACCTAAACCAGGTAAATCAAAAACTGAGAAAGAAAACGATAGACTAATTTCCTTAATGAACATTGATGCTAAAATCTTAAATAAGATATTAGCAAAAAGACTTCAGAAAATCATCCCCAGGATAATACACTATGAACAAGTGGGATTTATACCAGGAATGCATGGCTGGTTTAATATTAGAAAAACTATTAGTATAATTGACCATATTAATAATCAAATTAATAAAAACCATATGATCATCTCAATAGACACAAAAAAGCATTTGATAAAATCCAATATCCATTCCTACTAAAAACCCTTGAGAGTATAGGAATAAATGGACTATTCCTTAAAATAATAAGGAGCATATATTTAAAACCTTCAGTAAACATCATATGTAATGGCGATAAACTAGAACCTTTCCCTATAAGATCAGGAGTGAAACAAGGTTGTTCTCTATCACCATTACTTTTCAATATAGTACTAGAAACTCTAGCCTCACCAATAAGAGTCAAGAAAGAGATTCAAGAAATTAGAGTAGGAAATGAGGAAATCAAATTATCACTTTTTGCAGATGACATGATGGTATACTTAGAGAACCCTGAAGACTCTACTAAAAAGCAATTAGAAATAATTCAGAATTTTAGCAAAGTGGCAGGATACAAAATAAATCCACATAAATCCTCAGCATTTTTATACATTACCAACACAATCCAACAGCAAGAGATACAAAGAGAAGTTCCATTCAAAATAACGGTCAATAGTATAAAATATTTGGGAATATATCTACCAAAGGAGAGTCAGGAATTATATGAGCAAAATTATAAAACACTTGCCACAAAAAGTCAGATTTAAATAATTATAAAGACATTCAGTGCTCTTGGATAGGCCAAGTAAATATAATTAAGATGACAATACTCCCTAAACTAATCTATTTATTTAGTGCTATACCAATCAGACTCCCAAGAAACTATTTTAATGACCTAGAAAAATAACGACAGAATTCATATGGAAGAACAAAAGGTCGAGAATTTCAAGGGAAGTGATGAAAAAAAAAATAAATGAAGGTGGTCTAGCTGTACCTGATCTAGAACTGTATTGTAAAGCAACAGTCACCAAAACCATTTGGTATTGGCTAAGAAATAGACTAGTTGATCATTGGAATAGGTTAGGCTCACAGGGCAAGATAGTGAATAAAAATAGCAATCTAGTGTTTGATAAATCCAAAGATCCCAAACCTTGGGATAAGAATTTATTATTTGACAAAAACTGCTGGGGAAACTGGAAATTAGTATGGCAGAATCTAGGCATGGACCCACACTTAATACCACATACTAAGATAAGGTCAAAATGGGTCCAAGATTTAGGCATAAAGAATGAAATCATAAATAAATTGGAGGAACATGGGATGGTTTACCTCTCGGACTTGTGGAGGAGGAAGGAGTTTGTGTCCAAGGGAGAACTAGAGACCATTATTGATCACAAAATAGAACATTTTGATTACACCAAATTAAAAAAAGTTTCTGCACAAACAAAACTAATGCAAACAAGATTAGAAGGGAAGTGACAAATTGGGAAAACATTTTTACAGTTAAAGGTTCTGATAAAGGCCTCATCTCCAAAATATACAGAGAATTGACTTTAATTTATAAGAAATCAAGCCATTCTCCAATTGATAAATGGTCAAAGGATATGAACAGACAATTTTCAGATGATGAAATTAAAACTATTTCCACTCATATGAAAGAGTGTTCCAAATCACTATTGATCAGAGAAATGCAAATTAAGCCAACTCTGAGATATCATTGCACACCTGTCAGGTTGGCTAAGATGACAGGAACAAATAACGATGAATGTTGGAGGGGCTGTGGAAAAAAACTGGGACACTGATGCATTGTTGGTGGAGTTGTGAAAGAATCCAACCATTCTGGAGAGCAATCTGGAATTATGCCCAAAAAGTTATCAAAATGTGCATACTCTTTGACCCAGCAGTGCTACTACTGGGCTTATATCCCAAGTAAATACTATAGAAGGGAAAGGGACCTGTATGTGCCAAAATGTTTGTGGCAGCTCTTTTCATAGTGGCTAGAAACTGGAAAATGAATGGATGTCCATCCATTGGAGAATGGTTGGGTAAATTATGGTATATGAATGTTATGGAATATTATTGTTCTGTAAGAAATAACCAACTGGAGGAATACAGAGAGGCTTGGAGAGACATATCAACTGATGATGAGTGAAACAAGTAGAACTAGGGGATCATTGTACACTTCAACAATGATACTCTATGAGGATGTAGTCTGATGAAAATGGATATCTTCAACATAGAGAAGAGCTAATCCAATTCCAATGATAGACAGAATCCTCTACACCCAGAAAAGGAACACTGGGAAATGAGTGTAAACTGAGAGCATTGTTTTTTTTTTTTTGTTTTGTTTTGTTTTGTTTTGTTTTTTTGTTTCATTTTGTTTTGTTTCTCTTCCCAGATTATTTTTACCTTGTGAATACAATCCTTCCTTTGCAACAACAACAATAACAAAATTTGATTCTGCACATATATATTATACCTAGGATATACTATAAGATATTTAATATGTATGGGAATGCCTGCCATCTAGGGGAGGGGATGGAGGGAAGGAGGGGAAAAACTCTGAACAGAAGGGAGTACAAGGGATAATGTTGTAAAAAACAAAAACAAAAACAAACAAACAAACAAAAAAAAAAAAACAATTACCTATGCATATGTACTGTAAAAGAAAATGTTATAATCATAAAAATTAATAAAAAATATGGTAAAAAAATAAAAAAAAAAACAATTTACTGATGAAAAGAGCAGCATCCTGTGAAAAAGGAGTCAATAGTGGAGAAAGTGGAGCGCTCTAATTTCTCCTTTGAATTGTGGTGAGTCTGATATTCACAGCACACACAACTGTTTATACAACAGGAAACAGAACTGGCATTCACACCAGCCTGGAGTTAACATTATGTGTTATTTGACAACCTTATTGTGATCCTGAGGAAAAAAATGAGTAAGATCAAGATTGGCAAAAAATTATTTTACCAAAATAAACTATGAGAGATGTAATTTTTAATGCTGATCTCCTTCCCACTAACTAAAAAACAATACAAAATTTTCAAATGACAAAATGGAAACCCTACACCCTACTGCTAAAGTTGTTCATTTTTTTTAAACCTCTTTACTGCAAACATTAAAAAACTTCTTATAAAAATTTTAAAAATGCCCTATTTTAAATAGATTCCCCCCATTTGACTTAAGATATATTACAAAAGAATTAACAAGTTTTAGTAAATTATTTTTAAAAATCTGAAGGGTAAAGAAAAATGAAGAGTTCAGGACTACTCCAAAGTTGTGGATTTAGGTCCTTAGAAAAATAGTAGAGTTTGCTGACACTACCTTCCAACCAGCCAGAAACAGTCTTCTCAGTAACTAATTCAGGAAGAACTATGGGTCAAAACATCAGTCATCAATCTGAGGGGCTGAAAGAGATAATTTTTGTCTCTGAAGTATTACTCTCCCCTACTTTTCAGAGAATCTGAACAGAAGGATGTTTCATAGTCTTTGAGACGGGCATACTTAATATCAGAATCAGGATCCACTATTCTTTGTACTAAACTCAAATATCCAAATGCTTTTGTGATTTGTTGATTTTCATCTTCCATACAAAAATATAAATCACATTTCATCCATACTCATCCAGTGAAACTCTTGCTCATATCCTCCCACATTATAACAGCTCATTCTTACATAATGGAGGCCTTCCTTCATTTTTCCTGGTATCTCTAGACTACCTATGGATAGTCAGTACTATCTGTCATGCATTCTCATCACCACGTGACCAGTTCATCATTTTTGTCTCTCATGCACTTCTCTGGTCACTTCCTTTACTCTTGTTTTTAAAATACCTTATTTGTTATATATTATACCCTTCCACGTATCTCTTCATTGCTTTCTGTGTGATATTCACTTTTGGTTATTCATAAATGGTTATTTTTCATGTCTTGTGGATTCAAAGCATATTGGTTCCACATTCATCTAAATATAGTCTATTCTTTCTCCCCAAATATGGTTTGTATAAAACCTGGATAGGCCCTATAATCAGTCTGTCAGTACTATCGACACATCTTAAACCCAGCCTTCAAAGCAGCAATATAAGTAACAACAACAGCTTCCCCACAAGGCAATCCCAGGTGCAAAGCAGCTTCAGTAGAGTTTAGTATCACAGTTTGGAAAAACAAGCCTTGGAAGGAGCCAAGCATGGTGGGTGGTCCTATTGCATTTCCAAGTTATGGAGCTGTGCAAGGGACTGCTTTCAATAAAGGATGGGAGCTAGAAAGAGCCATGGATTTAGAATAAAAGATTTGGATTTAAATTCCCGTTCTGTCATGAACTGCTTTGTTACTTTGGGCAAATCACTCTACCACTTTGGGCCTTGATTTCTTCATCTGTTCAGTGGAGTGGAAGATTTTATGCTAGATGATTTTTGAGTAGAATTTCAGTTGTAATTCTATAATTTTGGCTGTCATTTCTATGTTAATCTTGTCTTTAATTGTGAAAAGTCCAATTTATTGTTTGTTTGTAATTTGAAATTTCTGTATTTCCTAACATTTTCTTTAAGTTAGGGTTCTGCTATTTATTAACTTTTGACTTTGTTCAAGTCAATTATCCCCGCCCTGGTTCTCTGTTTTCTGATTTGGAAAATGAGGACATTGTACTGGAATCCCTCTTCAGTTTCTAATTACTGTTTAAGATGTACATGGATGGGGCAGCTGGATGGTGCCATAGTTGATAGAGCACTAAGCCTGGACTTAGGAAAAGTCATCCTCCTGACATCACATCTAGCCTCAGACACTTTGCTTACCTAAGCAAATCATTTTAGCTCTGTCTACCTCCCTTTCCTTATCTGTAAAATGAGCTAGAAAAAAATAGAAAATCACTCTAGCATCTTTGCCAAGAAAAACACAAATGGAATCATGAAGAGTTAGGCAGGATTGAAATGACTAAACAAAAACTACACATATGTGGATAAATACATATATTTATTACATTATCTCTCTGTGCATTTAGTTACATAAATCTATTATGAGCTGTCGTCATATGGGAAACAAATCGTATCATATGTATATTTATGTGTATATTATATATGTATATATATATATATATGTATATATATATATATATATAATTTCATATACAATACATAAGAATATAAAAACTCAGTATGGTAAAGTAGATAGATAGCTGACCTTGAGATCAGGGCTGGACTCAAGCAACATATACTGACTGTGTAACACTGGCAAGTCTGCCAACTTCACAGTGCTTCCAGGCTAGTCTCTAAGATTATAAATTGTGGAGCAAGAACTAATCTGCATGTGGTAAGAGAGAATCTCCTCACTAGGAATTCCCTATACCAATGAAATTGCAAGCCTGATCAAAGAAGATTACAAATTTATAACTTTGTGTGTGTGTGTGTGTGTATACACACATACATATATATATATGCACACATATATGTATACACATATATACATACACACATATATAATACATATATATGAACATAAACATATATGTGTATTTACCTATATATAACAATGTATATGTGCATATGTTGACAAATGTAGGTAGATGTTAGATAGATTATTTTTCAATAAGAACTTCTTTTAATAGTGTGAATTATCCCAAAGTGACATGGTCTTAATTTTATTTCTTTATCTATTAATATGTAACAGGTAATCAAGGAAAATTCATTATTAGACAGATAAACAGATACTTGCAATTTGGATTGGGTTGACTAATGTATAAAATGAGGTATTTAAAATATATGAGCAACTCAAAACATCCATTTTTGTTACATTAATATTTTACTGTGGTTCCTATTAGTTAAATCTTTTGCAGTTTTTCTTTTCATAAAGCAATTTATCCCATTGCACTTTTGATATACTAAGAGTCAGCAGGAGTTTTGGGGAGTTTTGTGGAAACTGCAGCTGACATGTAAAGGCCAGCAGACAATGCAGAAAAAAAAAATGATTTTTACTTAAAATTGACCTACATATAGACTTTGACTAAATAGTTAACCCAAATTTTATAAGGTATTTTACACACTCTATAAAAGAAAAAGAAAAAAAAACCTCTTTTTCTGGTACAAAGGGAGAATCAAAAATTTTTATTTGGATTTTCCACATCACTGGGGGTACAGTGGGGGGAGTAGGAGGTGCTGTACCTCTTACTCCTGTGATATAAAACTACTCTATTCCTACTCTACTACTTTATAGCCCCTCAGCTCCCAGGGGTTGAATTTCCACGGTACTTTGTATCAGATGACCAGAATGATTTCTATCCTCCCCTGTTCCAGATCCCAAAGTGGAGACTGAAATCAATTGTTTCTGCTACCACCATAACCCTGAATTATATTAACATATGCTTTCTTGAGAAGGACATTCATTTGGTCATTACCTTTGTTGTGGAATAATATCAGATAGAATTTCATTTGATGCATCAAAGTTATAAGAAAAAATCTAAAAAATGTATATTATTGAAGGTAGAAAATACTTTATATTTATGTGTAATGAGGATTCAAGCTTTCTCCTTTTTAAATTGTGGGAAATGACACTATTCATACCTCCCTAATCCTCTTGAACTGCAGCTGTGCTATTGCAGGTAAACACTGAAAGATTATTTAGTCCAACCTCCTTATTTTACAGATGATGAATCTTAGATCCATAAAGGTTGAGAGGTCCAAGAAGCACTGTTGAGTTATTGACTGCAAAATCTATTGGAATTTTCAAGAGTATATAATTAGGTATCATTATTAGGTTTCATATTTTTTTTATGTAGACAATTCTGTCAGTATCAAGCTTTTAACCTGGAAGTTTATCAAATTAGTGCACAAAAGTAAATAATATTCTTTTCTATTGCATTTTGGGAGACTGAGGCAAAAGAAATATATTTCTCCATAGTAACTGAATTAATAATAACATTTAGACTTTTTCAAAAGGAAACTTTCAGAAAGTTTGATGAATATATTAACTACAACCAACTTCTATTCTAACCCTAGAGACTTGACCCAAGATTCAGCTAGAATGAGAGATATTGGAGGAGGGAAATGATTCAATTGAGAGTGCAATTTTCTGATACCACCTAAGGAACCTAGTTTATTTCTGGTAATAGCTTTGATTTATCTTCAAGAGGGTCACATAAGAACTGGATTAAACTAAATTTACAAGACTAATTTAAAGCCCATTTAATATACACGATTACCATAGAAACCTTTCCATCCTCTGAGACCAGAGAGAATTAATGGCAGAATCAGACCCTTTAACTCAACCCAATCTACTGAGTTAAAGTTGGAACCCAGCCATGCCTCTGGTGCTATAGAAAGGGGGTGATATTTGAAGGCCACATATCTTGACTGCTGTGTTATGCTGTGCCTTTCTTATTAGTTACATCACTCCTTTGATACACTAAGAAAGTCCATTAATACCATGAAAAAATATTGGAGGACACAACTTCCAATTTACCCTAAGCCATCATATTTTCTGTCTTGTGTGTTCTAGTCAGCAGTCTTAAATTCCTTCAATGGGTGGGGGTTCCACATTCTAAACAAAGTCAAGTTTATCCTTTTGACCATCTAAATACCCTCAGTGTTATTTATTTTTAGTCTTCCTAAAAGCTAGTACTGTAAGTTGTCTGTAATAGAGGAGGAGGCAGTTAAAGACTTCTTTTCCATTCTCATCCTTTGATCATTTTAATATTTTTTTTTAATCTTACATTTTGACAGGACTTAAAGTCTTGTCATTTTCCATCCCTCATCTCCCCCAGGCATTTTGCCCAATGGAATTTCATTCTCTTTACTGCAGCACCAAGGTTCCATTACTTTAATTTTTTTAAGTTGGTTTGTCTTTATTTAAGCAAAGTATGTCTCTTGAGGTTCAGTCATATAATGTACACATGTTGCTAAACAGACCAATCTGTGGTCTGGAATTTCTACCATATTGACTGCATGCAGAGCCCAGCCTTCTGTCAATGCCTTTTAGTTCTGCCTTAAGGGCTCCTGACTTTCCACATTCCAACTATGCTTGTGCAGATAGGAATGTGAGTTAGCATGGGCAGGAATGACAAACTGAGGGAAAATTAGCTATTATCCATCTCAGCATGTGAAAATCCAACCTTTATAATATCTGTATTTCACAAATTACTGTGCATATACACTCTCCCTTATTTCACATTCCCTCCCTAACTTCAATGTTATTCCAAATATTTTAAAACTAGCCTAAGAGAGAAATAATAAATAGGAGCCATGTTCTCATCTGTGCTGGTGACCTGATGCTTGGTCTTCAACCACACACTGAGCATCTCTGTGCTTGGGTGTGTTGAATTCATAATTCTAAAAGCCACCAACTCCAGTCTTTTTGAAATGGCCTATTACACAGAAATTAAAAAATAAAATTCTGAATACAGGATGCACATACTGTGGTTATTACTGTAAAGTACTCCTAGGTTTATAATTCCTGTCCAGACAAACCCACATTCCTGTCTGCAAAGGCCTAGTCGGAATGTCTAGCATTAGAATTTCACATTTTGTACAGTCATTTCTATCTCATATATTTAACCCACAAACCTATTATAGTTGAAAACAGCAGCAAATCTGTTTTAAATTAGGTGACACACTTATGGTAGTAATAAAGGCCACAGTAAAATCAAATTCATATGTATGTATATATAAATTATATACATATATGTGCATATATAATTGTGTACATAAATGCAAATAATTCACATATGTGTATGCATGTGTGTTTATGTATGTGTATATGCATATATGAAGAAATATGAGACAAAATGCTTCAAATTTCCACATTAATCATCTATTTTCAGCAATCATTTGGTGATTCAGAGGTGAACTTGGGGAATAAATATAAACATGATAATTATAATAATGAGAAAAAAATTGTATGGTTTATACATAGACTTGTAAGATTCTTTTAGTGAAGAGATAGGACTATATGGGCACCAATTTTTTTCCTAGCTCTCAGATTCCGATTTTGTATTTTATAATTCAAGCAATGGAAGATATTTAAGGAGATATGGTCATGTCAAAAGCCATACCCAAATATCTGTTAATTTTAAGTCATTGCCAATAAAAATGTTAAAGTTGAACAGTCAAAAATAAGAAAAAGGAAGTATGAAGTAGAAGGATATAATTCTCTGTGTTGTACTATGCCAATTTACTTAGCAATAAAACATCTTCCTGAGTCACTAATAGGCAAAACTGACAGAAGGGAAACACCAGTTAGTTTTCTCATAGTCAGGATTTCAAAATGAGAGGAAAAAGAAATTATTACCAGCCCAATGGGAAGAAAATGGAACTTGGCACTTTGGAATGCTGAAAAAAATGCTCTTCATACAAATACAAACAGCAACTAATTGCTTACAAAGCAACCCAATTCTCCATTTTGGAATATCTCTTACACTTTAAGAAGGAAGACTTCACCTCATGATATTTGCCCATGAAGAAAAGGTTACATTTCTTCAATAGCCAAATTCTACATTTTGTTTTTTCTTTGATACATGCTATCAAATGAAAAATCTGTGAGTTTATAAATGTAGGAAACTACCGGTGAAGGAACTCTTTCCACTATTACAGATTACAATATGTCTATGATTTAGGTAGTCTCATGCAAATAAAGGTTAAAGAGATTTTATAGGAGTCACTCAGTTAGTCTCAATTTCTTAACATCCTCTTTCTCTGTTAGGATTCTTACAAGGTGCTAAGTCACTGGAATGGATAAATACAATAATTATCTAATTTAGCATGGTTCAGTATGACTGATCTGATCCAACAAGGAGATGTTATAGGCCAGAACTTGAAGCAAGGTACTAAGTGGAATTGAGGAGACAATGGTTAAATCTAATTTAGTGTTGATTTAATCCTACAACAAATAATGGTTTCCTAGTGATGTAATGATTGGTGTGTACTCAGTGGGTATCATATAAGCAAGAAACTCTCAGGACCAAGGGGATCTTCAGGAGGACTTTGAGAGATTCAGAGTCAAGATTCGTTCCAACTTCTACCTTTGTGCTGGCTAGAGACACTGGGAGGACAAGAGGCTGAAGCTGGCTGGAGAGATTCAGAGGGAGCTCTTGGAACCAAGGAGAGAGATAGGCCTCTATTAAAGCTAAACAGGCCCAGGAAAATATTCGGGACTTTGAAGGACACAATAAAGGATCTGGATAACTCCTGGCTGCATTTGGGATTATTGAACTGAACTGAACTGAAACTAAGGCTGCCTCCAAAGTTCACCAAGAAAACTGCTCCCAGAGAATGATTACAGTTTAGAGAAGAGAACATTACATTTCTCTACTCGAATGAATGAATGAATGAATGAATTTTTTCTTTGTATTTCTGGCAACTAGCATAATAACCTGACACATAATAGGTAGCAAAGTAGCTCAGTGCATAGTTCACTGATCTTAGAATCAGGAAGACTATTCTTTATAAATTGTAATTCTATCGCAGATACTTACTAACTGTGTGATCCTGTTTGTCTCAATTTCCTCATCTGTAAAATGACCTGAAGAAATTAATGTCAAACAGTCCTCTATCTTTGCTAAGAAAACTCCAAATGGGGTCACAAAGAGTTGGACATAACTGAACAACAGCAACAAAAGAAACACTTTTTGAGTAATGTAGAAATGGAATTTAACTTTTCTCCCTGATGACCAGCCTTGTATTCTATCCAAGATCCACTTGTATCTATTTATGCCAAACTGTCTCTAATAGAAACATTACCAATAAAACATGCCTATCATATTATTTTAAGAACCACACCAATAAATTGCTAGTCAGATTAATCTCTTTCTTGTTGAATTAAATCTGATGATATAATCTTGCCCTTTAGAGCATGGTACCAACTGCTTCATTTTTTTCTTTTTCGTATTACTATTTATTATTATTAGTATTATTATTATAGCTTTTTATTTACAAGATATATGCATAGGTAATTTTTCAGCATTGACAATTGCAAAACTTTTTGTTCCAACTTTTCCCCTCTTTCCCTCTACCCCTTTCCCCAGATGGCAGGTTGACCAATACATGTTAAATATGTTAAAGTATAGGTTAAATATAATATATGTATACATGTCCAAACAGTTATTTGCTGTACAAAAAGAATCAGACTTTGAAATCGTGTACAATTAGCCTGTGAAGGAAATCCAAAATGCATGCAGACAAAAATAGAGGGATTGGCAATTCTATGTAGTGGTTCATGGTCATCTCCCAGAGTTCTTTTGCTGGGTGTAGCTGGTTCAATTCATTACTGCTCTATTGGAACTGATCTGGTTTAACTCATTGTTGAAGAGGGCCATGTCCATCAGAATTGATTGTCATATAGTATTGTTGTTGAAATATATAATGATCTCCTGGTCTTGCTCATTTCACTCAGCATCAGTTCATGTAAGTCTCTCTAGGCCTTTCTGAAATCGTCCTGTTGGTCATTTCTTACAATACAATAATATTCCATAATATTCATATAACACAGTTTATTCAGCCATTCTCCAATTGATGGGCATCCACATAGTTTCCAGTTTCTGGCCATTATAAAGAGGGCTGCCACAAACATTCTTGTACATACAGGTCCCTTTCCCTTCTTTAAAATCTCTTCGGGATATAAGCCCAGTAGAAACACTGCTAGATCAAAGGATATGCACAGTTTGATAACTTCTTGAGCATAGTTCCAAATTGCTCTCCAGAATGGCTGGATGTATTCACAATTCCACCAACAATGTATCAGTGTTCCAGTTTTCCCACATCCCCTCCAACATTCTGCATTATCTTTCCCTGTCATTCTAGCCAATCTGGCAGATATTATAACTCAAGTTGTCTGGGCAATTCTCTAGCTCAGAATTCATACCTTTGGTTCGGGCCTTTAAAGGGAGTTTACACCTTTGAAATTCTGAGGGAGAGTTTTCATGTTTAAAGGAAATAATTTCTTAAATATATAAAGAGCTGCATCAAATTTATAAAAATACAAGTCATTTTTCAATTCAAAGAATATGAGCAATTCTCATATGATGAAATTAAAGCCATCTATAGTTATATGAAAAAGTACTCTAAATCATTACTAATTAGAGAAAGTTAAATTAAAACAACTCTGAAGCAGCACCTCATACCTCTCTGATTGACTAAAATGACAGGAAAAGTTAATGATAAATGTTGGAGGGAATGTGGAGAAACACATATACTAATGCATTATTGTGGAGTTGTGAAATAATCTAACCATTCTGGAAAGCAATTTGAAACTATACCCAAAGGGTTATAAAACTATGCATGCCCCCTGACTCAGAAGTATCATTACTAGGTCTGCATCCCAAGGAAATCATAAAGGAGTGAAAAGGACTCACCTGTGCAAAAATGTTTGTAGCAAGCTCCTTTTGTGGTAGCAAAGAATTGAAAAATGAGTACATGCCCATCATTTGAGGAATGGATGAACAAGTTGTGGTATATGAAGATAATGGAATATTATTGTTCTATTAAAAAATGATGAACAAGCTGTGTTTAGAAAGGCCTGGAACAATTTACATGAACTGATGCTGAGCAAAACAGGGAGAACCAGGAATAATTTCTTTAAAATTTCAGCAAGATTGTGTGATGATCAACTATGAAAGATTTGATTTTCCTTAGTAGTTCAGTGATCCAAGGCAATCCCAATAGCTTTGGATAGAAAATGCCATCTGCATCCAGAAAAAGAGCTAAAGAGATTGAATGTAAATCAACACATGCTATGTTCATTTCTTTTTTCTGTGTTTTTTTTAATCTCTCTTATGGTTTATATGTGTGTGTGTGTGTGTGTGTGTGTGTGTGTATGTATGTATGTATGTATGTATACATGAGAGCACAATTGGAACTTGAGTTAAGGATAGGCTTAGGCAGCAGGAGTTACATAGACAAAAATAACAAAGAAATATATAGTAAGATACAGTTGCATAGTGATCTAATCAGATCATCAAGACAAAAATCACAGGTCAAGGAATGGGGACAATCACATCATTATCTTATCAGGTTATACTTAGGATAGACCGTTTTCCAGAAGGATTATAGCTATATCAGATTTAGTAACTGGGATTAGGGAGTCGACATGAAACACTCTGAGTTGATTGTGTTGCACAGCAGGAAGATGTTGGCACAATACCTTAATATTGCAAGGAATTTCTGATGTGCCCAACTTAAGACACATCTATTTTGTCTTCTGCTCTGATTCCCAGGTCAGTCTCATTTTCTCTGAATAATAGTGAAGCTTGAGCAACTCAAGGTGGTTAGTAAAAATTACTAGCTTTCTCAATTTCATAATATTCAAAAAACATCTCTAATTATGTGCCCTAGAATAATGGTATCAAACTTTTTTTAAAAAAGAGATTTATTTATTTATTTTTGGTGAGGCATTCAGGATTAAGTAATTTACTTAGAGTCTCACAGCTAGCATGTGTCAAGTGCCTGAGACTGGATTAGAACTCAATTTCTCCTGACTATAAAGCTGTTGTTTTACCCACTGAAATACCTAGCTACCTTCCCTCTTTTATCTTTGATTTAAAATTAAACTAAATACAAAATAAGAAAAGACAGAAAAGAGAAAGACAGCAAAAAAAGAAAAAGAAAACAAAAGAAAAAATTGTTATGTGCTCAGCAGAATATCAGGAAGGATTCAAAATATATAACAATAAATTTCCATTTTAAGAAAAAATATATAACAATAGAAAAAAATATATTCATGAATTTCCATCTTTGCTTCCTTCTTGGTTGTTCTTTTGTACTGTGCTGCATATTTTTTACTTCATTCCCCCCCCTTTATATGCATCAGCACCTTCCCTAAGTTGGGCACCATTAAGCACAGATGTATAGACAACTTAGTTTAAAAAGGCCAAATCTACCATTTCATCCAGGTCTCTCTCCAATCATCTTGACCTATATCTTGGCCACTGCATTCAGATGGCTCTGTAGGGGGATAGGCAGATGATCTTGCACAACCTCCTCACTTAAATCCAACTCACTTGTATGTCATGCCATTCATTTAATTTGAAAATGTAATATTATATGTGTTTATTATATTTTCATTTGTTTTGTTAAATATTTCCCAATTATTTTAATCTGGTGGCTTTCTGTTTGTGTGTTTAATATTTCTGTTCTAAAATTTTATCAGGGATTATAGGATCATAGATTTAGAACTGGAAAGGAGCCTAGAGATCATTTAGTCAAACCACCTCATTTTCATATGTGATCTGCAATATCACAGAAGTAATGAGCATTGAAAGGTGATTTGAATCCAAATACTACCACTTGATAAATCTCTCCTCATCCTGCTTGAATTTCAACTTCTTATTAAGAACTTTTTCCAGGCTAAAGATTAATCTCCTTAGCAGAGACAACCAATTGAGAAGATTGTATCTCACTTCCACCCTCATCAGTTGTCATCTATATATTTATTCTGGGAATAATATAAGAAAACCAAACAAATAAATCAATAGTACCAATTTCCATGTCCTTGGCTTTTCTTGGCAGTCTAAGATCAGTTTGAGCTTTACAACTTATGACACTATTTTTATAGGACCATGACACATTTTCATGTTCACTATTTGTTACATCATACTTGCTAAGTTTTCTCTATAATTTTAAAAAAATCCAAATTAGTTGATGAATTACCTGTGTATTTATATAGCAATTTTAGACTACTCCTCTTTTTCTTCCTCATTAGAATTTTATTGCCTGAGAGATTTAAATCCATCCCTTCTCTGATAGAATTTTAGGGAAAGGCATCCCATGATAGTCTTTTTCAGATGTGAAATCTGTTCTAATAAAATTCAAGGTTTATGTAAGATTATGCCCTCTTTTCTTCTTCTTTTCACAAAATCTATAATAGAGTGGTCAGATTTCCTCAAGATTTCATGATTTCTACTTCCACTACTTCTTTTTGTAGGGAACAGAAATCATGTTCTAAATTAGTAATTTCTACAATTTGTTTCTACATCTTTTGAAAAAAGACATTACCACTGTCAAGAAATCATTGTGTTTTTTTTTTCTTTATTAGTTATAAGGATAAAAAAGATTAACCAAGATAAACATTTCAATGGACAAAAAAAGAGTAGATAAAAAGGGATTATGTGTAAAACTCTGAATAAACATTAGGTAAAAGGTAAAATCAAATTAGTCTTTTTTTTTGGATATCCTAAAATTAACAGAATAAATCCAACACTAAAAGAATTAATCCAACATTCTACTTTTCTGTATCCCAACATGAATTACCCTTTGCTTTTTGACACATTTTCCCTTTATGTATTATTCATTTTTAATAATATTTTTCTCAATTAGAAAAAAAATCACTTTTATGTATTTCTGTAAAATCTGATACTATGATAGAAACATTGCCCTACAAGTTAAGTTTAGAAATTTTTTCTTAAAAGGTATTGGTACCATCTTCACATCTTAGTTGAAATAGTAGACTAAAGATTCAGGCTATTGATGTCACTTCCTTATAATGTAGGTACAAGACAGTTACTAGGAGTATCATGGGCTCTCAGACTCTTGGCAGATCTAAGAGAGCTTTGCTTAGCCAAATCAACTTCAAGTAAAGTCAGTGCTTATTCTTGTGTAATTTCATTTTTTTGCAGTAGCTAAATAAATCTCCTTTTACTGACTATTGGATGAATTGAATTTCTTCTTTTTCTTCTTTATTTTCTAGAAATGAATCTAAAATACCAAGGGATTGATCTGAGTTATGCCCAGTCCAGAACTATTGATGTACACTGGTGGAATTGTAACATAATGTATCATAACCTTGCAGAAAGGGATGCTCCCATTGACTTTTGCTTTTGTTGTTTGGAGACACTTCTAAGGATGATAGCTATCAATAGTGAATTACTACCCACTTTGTTGAGATTAGAATTAAGCTTCCTGTGGCTATTCAGCATAGAGAGACCTAGGAATAAAATTTTTCCTTAAAAACTTAAAGATAATGCAACAAAGGATTTTAGATTCTCTGGCTATTTTGGGCTTTCTGATTCTACAATGTAAGCCTCCATCAAGTTCTACTAAGAAGATCTTCAGAATTCAATTTACTTTCAAAGAATCTTGGAGAGATTGAATCTTTTAGAATAGAAAAAGTTATTTCCACTTCTTTTATCAAAGAAAAAGTCAATAGAACTTTTTGTTGTTACCTATGATATTAGATGCCTAATTTTTGCTAAAGGGCATTGCTAAAAACTTTAGAGGAGGACTTCTGAAAAGAGAAAATTACAAGGTTTAAGGGAGTCAAATTGGTTTTAAATAGCTATTTTGAAACAATAAATTTGAAACAGTAGGCCTCAGTCCTATAACTATATATTCATTTAACCAGCCATTATGGAGTGATATGAGGAATCCTAGTTGGGAGATAATGAAAACATGAGATCACTAGAATTTTAAGATTGTTTAACAAGAAAGTCAAAAAAAATGAAGCTGTTTGTTTTTATTTTTTTAATTTGGAATTTGGGAGAACAACCACAATTTTGACACATGGTTTTTATTAATTCTTTGGTTTAAATTAAGGGGAAAGGAACTTGAAAAGGCAATATTAAGTGTTCCCCAGGAACCTATAGACATTTCTGTCATTGGAGCTATGAATAAATTTGCCAATTTTACCTATTTCAATTTGCTCATAGTGCTGCTTATCTTTTTAAGTATTTACTCTCACCTTACAATTTGAATTGTGAGTTTTCTTCTCTTAAACAATGAATGAAAGACCCCTGAAGAGCATTAAACACAGGCTGCAGGAGAATTTTTCAAAAATACATCAAAATGATTAATTGTTGTACATAGAAAATAGAGCACATTAAATAACCTAGAGCAATTTTTGGAATTGTTCCTTTTTACTGTTTTGGGGAATCTTCCCTCACTGAAGAACCAGACAATCAAGCTCCAAAAGCTGCAGTACCCACAGCATTATGCATTATCACCTAGTTCAGGAGAACAGTGGTAAACCATAGATACTTTCTTCATGAAGGAGCAATCAGAGTTTTCATAATGTTACAAAGCTAGGCAAGTTCAGTATTATTCAGGTGTACTGCAACACTGTCCCATATTAGTACAGAGTTTCTTATGCCCTTGGAGTGGTGATTGTCCCTTCCCTATCACAGAGTTAGCAGATGACCCTAGAAAAAATGTATCCATCACCCATGGTGATGGTTGGGGCAGCAGGAACTAGGCTTTTGTGATAGTTGACAGGAGAGGGCAGCAGGCAGAGAATGGGTCTCAGTGGCAGTGAAACAAGTAGTTCCAAGTGGCAGATCAGTGCCACAAGAAGGAATATTGCTAATATGAGTAATGCCATGTATGGTCATATATGTAGATTGCCTTTTGCAATAGCAAAAAAAAAAAAAACACGTTAAGTTACTATATCCCATTGGTTATTGTAATTTTAAAAAAGATTGACCCTTTCACATTGCTATCAGTAAAATACCCAGTGATCATTGTACAATTTCTTCTCAGGGAGAGCTTGGAAAACCAAAGGACAGAATTGTTGGGCAGAGACATATAGACTGGTAACAAGGAAAAGGTGATACTGCCTAACCAGCCTCTATAAAGGACTAGCAGTATGGGACATTGCATATTTAAGATTTTTAGATTATTTAGAATCATTTTTTTATATTATTACAGTCACTGTACACATTGTTCTCATGATTCTGTTCCTTTGACATCATCAGCTTATACATGTACTCCATGGTTCTCTATATTTGTGCCCTCTATCATTTATTAAAGAACAATGAAATCCTATCATATTCACATTCTTCAGTTTGTGCGGTCATTCCCAAATTACTAGATACCCACATTGTTTTCAATACTTTCCTACAACAATAACAAAAAATGTTTTCATACATATTGGTAATTTCCTCTGTCTCTGTGCCTACTAGTTCTACTGTAGCAAAGGATAACAACAATTTAGTGCCATTTTGGATACAGTTCGAATTACATTTCAGTATTGGCCATACCAATTTAATTATACCAAGAGTGCATTTCTGGAAAATATAATTGCCCTTTATTTTATCTTTGAAAATCTAATGGACATGGGGAAAAGTTCATAACTGTGCCCTCTTATAACTGCATTGCTTTTGATTTGGGCAAAAACTTTTCAATATTATAGAATCAAAGTAGACTCCCTTCTTTGGTCAAGAACTCTTTCCCTAACCTTAGTTCTATTTTCTTAGTTCATTTTACAAGTGATATTGTCTTTTTAGATATATATCCTATAATCATTTGGTGTTTATATATTTGTTGTGAAATGATAGTCTAAATCAAACTTCATTTAGACTGTTTTCCAATTTTTGGTGTCAAAAATGTTTAATGACTTGAAGATCTCACATTTCTACTCTATTATATGACCAGTCTAAGTCTGCAATCTATTTCACAAATTTCCCATCTGTTTCTTCTTTCTAGCTTATAATATATTTTGATGTCAATATCACTTCTCTTTTTGTCTCACACATCTGTTTCCTCTTCATGGTTCCTGAATTTCCTGCCCTGAGTATGTCTTCTTAATAAATAGCATTACTCTGCACATCCTTCTTCATAGTAAACATGGTGATCACTTGGTAAATCTATAAATAGTTTAATAAATATTTGGTTATGTCCACTGATTACAGTGAACTTTATTCTAAGCATTCTAAAATGTTTTCACTCAAAATAATTAATAGTAAGTTGAGGACACTCAATATTTGCACACAAAGAATGAGCAACTTGTATTTGCAAGTTTTCTGCTGTTTAAATAAAAGCTCCAAAATACAGACCACATAAACAAACATTTGATTTCAATATCTACCACAATTAGTTGATATCTCTAATTTACAGTAAATGGTCATATACTTCAGACATTATTTTTCTTTACTGGTCTTAGCAAATAATCAGGACATGGGAAGATAATCAGGGTTTTCTTTATGATACTAAATATCTGACTTCTATAATACCACATTTTCAAAAGGAGAGAAATTGTCAGTGATATAACTATACTTAATGGAAAGATTAAGTGGGTTTTTATTTTCATGTTTAGAAAAAATCTGTGTTTTTGTTGGTTTCCTCAAAGAATTTCCTCTAACAATTCAAATCAATTTTCTGCAAGTTACAAGTTAAATGTCACAGGTAGGACCCGAACTCAAATCTTCTAAGACAAAACCCCAGACTGATTCCTCATACAGAGTGCATATAATTTCATTGTTAACTCTTTTTAAAAATTAATTCTTGCATCATTTCTTCTGGAAATTGTAACTAATCTTACAGGTTTTACTTATAGATATTTTGAGATTATTTTCTTCATCAAAATTTGGTGTCATGATATATTTTGTTTTGTTTTAATTATGATTTCTTCCAGTTTAACTTTTCAGATTGATACTTCGTATTAAGCACAAGTTTTGTATACTTTTAGAGGGATTATTGTATCCTTGTAAGATTCTACACTGTCTTATCCAGAGTTCTACCACTATGTTCTTTGGATACTGAGTGCTGCATTCTTCAAGGATTGCTGGGACTCTTTGAGGTAGTGAGCATCATCCTTTTAGTGGGCTTTGTTCAGTTACATCATGGTCTAATTGTTACCCTCGTGGACTGGACTGTGAGTGTTCCGGATCCCAATTTGTGCCTCGGAATATAACTGACTTCTTGTTCTTAGGTGATGTTCCAGAAGATACTAATTGACCCCAGCCCCTGTCAGCTACATGAAAGGCTCAGCAGGTTAAACCGCCAGTCTATATTGATTCTAAGTTGAGACTAAATTTCTAATCCACTGTGTGTGTGTTCCTTATTCTGGGCTCTCAGTTGACTCCATGATCTATTTTGGGAGGCCCTGGGATGCTGATCCTTCCTTACTTTTAGTGTGAAGGTTATTTCCTGTATTTGGCCCCCTCTGTGCTTCTAGATTAGGCCTGAGTCTCAATCTACAACTTTCTCTGAGCTCTTCTAGGCTGCAATGCTCAAACAAGCTTGGACCAGCCCTGAGCAGAGACTTGCAGACTGAATCCTCCATAAAACCCTTCTGGGAGATCCCAGGCTTTCCCCTGAATTGGATAAGCAGTTGAGTTCACAACCCATATTACGCATTCCATTATTCTGGCTTAGTTTCCTTTTTCTACCTGAGATGTACTCTCAGTATACTCTGGCCTCCTAAGCCTGATCATGTACCTGTTGAGAGCCCTGTCTGTAAAATTGGCTCCCTACAAACTCCCTGTCCTGTTGATCTAATCCTAAGGCAAAGTCTGAAATACAGACACACCTGTTTCATAGTTCCTATCCTGGTCACTTGCTTGTGATTCCAAATTGTGATATTGGGCTGGAAAGATATCTCCACTATAGTTTCTCCAATGAGATATGAGAAATTTTGGATGCATTATAATCTAGTCTGCTGGTGGAGGTATTTATATCAATGAGTTCAAGATTATATTGAAGCATAAAGTGAGGAAAAGTAGGAACACATGTAAGAACAAATAAGAAAGATCCTCAAATCTAATAAGGAATAACAGGAAAAAAGAACTATACTGAGATGATCTATAAATAACAATAATCATCTCTAAAGGAGTCTGGCCAGCAATAACATGCTCACATGGATGCATAATATTATTTATATGGGAATCTCCTCCAATAATGATTATCCATTCTCTGAGACTCTTGTCCATGTCTTCCTTTATATCATCTCAAGACATCAAACATTTATTTAATTTTTTACTATTCACTAGGAATCTGTAAAGTTAATTGTCAAGGTCCGGGCTAGCTCCTCCTAAGGGCTCAGAATAAGTCCTTGTCAGGATAAGCAAAAGTCCTTGCCCCATGTTGGGCACCAAAATGTAAAGTTCCAGTAGTCTCTAAGTTATCCTTCCAGACTGCTGTCTCAACTCAACCTCCCAGCCAGACTGTCTTCCAAGTCCAATGTTGCCTCTTTTATCCTCCCAGAGAATGGGCCTGTGAGAACTCAATGAGGCTTGTGAGAAACACTTCAACCAATGAACTTGCTCCCTCTAAAGGTGCAAACTCCTTTAAACATGTAAACTCTCCCTCAGAATTTCAAAGGTGTAAACTCCCTTTAAAGGCCCAAACCAAAGGTATGAATTCTGAGCTAGAGAATTGCCCAGACAACCTGAGTTATCACCTTGTAATCCTAACAGGAATCTGTCTAATTTTCTTTTAATATCACCAGAATATCAGTGAAACAACTGAAATATTCATAAGTTATGCCTTAGTAGTAAAGTATAATTTATTGACATTTTAAAAATGATCAAATTTCAAAAACAAAACCCAATTGGTTTTTATTTTAAATAACACTTGTAGAATTATGCAAATAGATAAAGTACATGGTTAAAAATTTATTAGTGTCATAGGAAAATACTTTTCTGTGTTCTTTAAATTACCTTGTTATTATTCCTAAACATCAACTCTTTTATTTTTGGAACTATCAGTCTCAAAAAAAAAAAAAAAAAAAGCCTTTTGCTATTTTGACTCATTAATATTCACATTTGTAGCTCCATATCATTTCAGTTTCTATTTAGCTTCCTTTCTGAATTAATTGCATGGCATAGAAGAGTTTTCTTTTTTTCTTCCATATCCATTATTACACTCTTATGCTAAAAATTACTCTTTGACTCATTATGAATCGGAAGTGGCTCTTGATTCTGGAAAATTATGCCAATGGAATGTAAACTCTGACAAGTCCTGCCAAGCTTGAAGATTCTTTCAAGGTAGGGTGAGTAATGAATGCTATTCCTGAAATTCAGGGACCACCATAGCTAACTTAGGAGAGGCTTCTCACAAGAATGGTCAAAAGCTGACTTTTGAGGTTTACCTGCAAAATCTTTGGGGGATCTTGATAGGCATTGGTAGATAGAATATCCACAACAAGGAAATCTTGAATTCAAGTATCCTACTTTTCAATGCAATAATAATTGCTAACATTTATGCGACTTTTTAAGATTTACAAAATGCTTTATATAATCTCATATGATCCTCATAACAAGTCTTGGAGATAATTTTTTCTGTTTTATTTGCTGTTATATTGCTGTTTTATTTTATGAAAGAAAAAAAAAAAAACTAAGCATGAGGATTTTTTTTTCCCTCAGGAAATTCAGTGATGACTTGTTCAATTTCTTTTTTTTTTTTTTTTTTTTGGGGGGGGGGTTAGGGAAATACATTTAAGTGATTTATCCAGAATCACACAGCTAGTAAGTATCAAGTATCAAGACTAGATTTGAATCAGATTCTCCTGTTCCTAGGGCCAGTGCTGTAGTGCTTGACCTACCTGGCCCTAAGATTGGGTTATTTAGATATTTTATTTCTTCTTCTTTTAATCTGAGTAATTTATATTTTTGTAGATATCGATCCATTTCATTTAGATTGTCAAATTTATTGGCATAAAATTGGTCAAAATAGTTCCCAACAATTATCATAATTTCCTTTTCATTAGTGGTTAATTAACTTCTTTCATTTTTGATACTAGTAATTTTGTTTTTTTCTTTCCTTTTTTAATCAAATTGACCAATGATAATAATTTCAGCAAAATTGCCAGATACAAAATAAACCCATATAAAACATCAGCATTTTATAAATTACCAACAAATTCAAGCAACAAGAGATAGAGACTTTTTATTTAAAATAACTGTAGACAATATAAAATTTGGAAGTCTACCTTCCAAGACAAGATCAGGAACTATATGAATACAACTACAAAACAATTTTCACACAAATAAGGTCACATCTAAATGATTGGAAAAATATTAATTGCTCATGGATAGACCAAAACAATATGATAAAATTAACAATTATAGCAAGTTAATCTAGTTATTCATTGCAATACCAAACTATCAAAAACCTGTTTCATAGAGTTAGAAAATATAACAATAAAAACAACAAATTAATCCTGAAAGAGATTAAGAGATTTGCATAGGGTCACCCAGCCAATAAATCAGAGGTAGGATTAAGATTCAGATCTTCCCAGTTTCAAGTTTAGTACCTGATCAGCTATACTATGTTTCCTCTTTTCATACAACATGATTTTTAATGTGCTGTCTATGCATTTATTATATATATATGCCTATATGTGTGTGATGACTGTATTTGAAAGTTGTAATCTTACATATTTTATTTATTTAAAGCATGATTATAAGAAGGGGTCCATGAGCTTTACTAGATTGCCAAACAAATTCAATGCATATATGCATACACACACACAAACACATATACACATACGCTCACACACAGAGGTTATGAAACCTTGCTGTAGAATTTGAAAGAGAAAATATGGGAAATAAGAAAGTTTTCACTAAATGGAAAGAGAATATTGAAACATTAGCTTGAGAAAGAATATCGTCATAGCTACCAAAGAATCCCTTCTGCCCAAGTCCATACATACTCACTACTTTATGATGTTTTGGGAAATGATTGTGTGTGATTACATGATAGATGATGGAAAGAATAGAACTGCTCCAAACCACCAATTCATATAAACATTTCTCAATACTTTAGCATAAAAAACAAATGAGAATTAGGGTTCATTTTGTTGTATCCTCAGGAATGTCCTCACCCCCAATGCAGAGTAAAACTGGAAACCAAATGCCAAAATTGAAATGGGAAATCAAGGATGACAGGGCAGCAAGCAGATACTAGAGTGAGAACATATAAAATGAAGATGAAGCCATGGTTAGTTAGAATCACTTTTCTGTTTTTTCCCCACCACTGGCTGAAAATGCCTAGAAGACAAAATAACTCAGAAAATGTGTTAAAATCACTCTGAGAACATAAATTGGGAACTGAACTGTAAAAAAAAAAAGTTTAAAAATAAGATTTGTAGTTTCTTAATATGGATTATATTCATGATTCTGCTGAATTGTCTTTTTCATAATCAAGTGATCCTTTTAAAAACTACAGAGATCAAATATAAATATTTTCATGCTCTTTATACTTTGAAAAGTACTGAATTATTATTATTATTATTATTGTTACCAACCAAAAATTAAATCACATTGTCAGTACTTTATTTAAGCAGTTATTTGAAAATACTATTATACACAGTCAGCTTTCAATGCCCTCATTCACATTTGTCACACAATGTGGGTTTAAGGGACTATAAAAATAGTTAATTATTAAGAGAATATGGAAATGATCTGATCCTATATCCCTGCTTTAAAGGGAAATAATTCATTAGCGGAAATAATTCCATTGAAAGGAATTTTGAGAAATTTTTGGTAGATTTGAGAAAACTGAGACAAATAGAGTTAAGTGACTTGCCCAGGGTCACACAACTAATAGTTGTTTGAGGGCAGATTCTATTGTACCACCTACCTATCTTAGATACAATAAGATAATGTTAAATAATTGCTTCTCAACCTTGAATAATTTGCAATCAGATTATTTCACATTTTCTCAAGGAGTGTCACATAATTTAAAAAATAGAAATAGAATTAGATTTTTAGAAGTTAATGGATAAATGTTTCTTGAGGATCTTTTCTGTATTATAGCTCTATGTTAAAAAAAAAAAAAGTTTAAATGAATTGACACAAATTCCTTTTTTGTTGTTGTTGAGGCAATTGTGGTTAAGTGGTTAAGTGATCACACAACTAGGACATATTAAGTATCTGAGACTAGATTTAAACTCAGGTCTCCCTAACTTCAGAACTAGTGCTCTATCCACTGCGCCTTCTAGCTGCCCTGACACAAATTCTTCATAAATGATGTTTATTCTTTTAATGACTAATAAAGATCTCTCTTAAATAGAAATATGTAAGAATCTATGATTTCTGACTCAGAAAGGTTAATTAACTAGCCCAAGTTCACTAAGTTACTGTCAGTGGAAGACGGAAATAGGTATTTATTGATGGTAGAGTTGAAAACTAGAACCTCCATTTAAGGAAATTCCTAGGCTATCTATCTTTTAATTTCCAACCCAATTGTACTTCTTTGGACCCAGCTTGCCCCCTCACCATGTATCTTTTCTCTCTCCCCTGCCCCTTTTTTATATTCCTTTTGTGCACTCCCCCCCATAGGAATGCAAACTCCTTAAGGGAAGGGTTTTGTTTTGTTTTGTTTTTTGTTTGTTGAGTATTTGTATTTCCAGTGCTTACCACAGTGCTTGGCACATAGAAGATGCTTACTTATTGTTCATGACTTTTTTTGGTGAGACCCCTGCTCTTCTTTAAGCCAAAATCAATGTCCATCCCTTATAAAAGCCTGTTTTTCTCCTTAAGGATTTAGTAGGTTTATACTATGGAATTTTAAAAATCACAGGACTTTCAGGAATACAAAAAAATTTTTATTCTTTTCAGGGATGAAAAAAGTGGTCAGAACTAACTTTTTGCAGAGATTATACAAGAACTAAGAATCAATGTTTGTTGGTTTGTTTGTTTCCTGATAAACATTCATTTAAAAATATTTCAACATTTGTCTTAAGTAAATTAGTAAATTAGACAAAGCAGATAGTTGCATGTAAGCAATAAAACAGGGTGTGTGGTACACTGGGATAGTGCCACACTTGAATAAATTGTTAGGCATGTACCCAAATGCCACAACCTCCCAAGAAGTAGTAACATTATGGGCCAAAACTCTCTCTGATGTAATTTTATTGTTTATAAAATAACCTTATAGGATCACTATTAAAAAGATTTTTGAGGGTAAAGTAATGTATTTTAAAATGAATTCCCACATTTACTCTTTTAAGAATTCCAAAAAAGAAATGAATATCCAATTTTCTGTTTGTTGAATTAAATAGAGGAAAAAAACATGATCAGGGTGCTCATGGAGAAGTGGGAAAGCAGTGCATTTCTCCAGGGTTAATATGGAAAAAATATCCTACAGTCATTCAAGTATAATAAATTAGTAAAGATGAGTCAGCTAATCCAAATCAGATTTTAAACTATTTTTATCTTTGAAGAAAGCTTTCTTCTCTACCTATATCTGACACCCTCATTTTATTCTGCTTTCTCAGAACCCATTGCTTGTAATTAAAGAGCTACTACATGAATTGGTGAATACTAACTAATGGTGCATGTAAAGCCCCAGATATTTTAATGCTTTCTATAGCTACATAAAAAGTTATTATAAGAGGGCTATCAGGCAGAATATTTGAGTGAAGCCCAAACATACCATACATTCCTTCTTTTGAATCCTTCCTCCAAATGTTGACTTTTACATAAATTATTAAAGTATATCATGTGACTTATTAATAAGGACATGGGCCAACTCCACAAAAATAACTAAGCAAATACATTAATATTGCACCAAATAATTAAGCACTTTCTAGAGCATAGGCTCCTATTCTTTTCCCATTCCTTAGCTGTTCCCACTTAGTATTCCAGGAAGATACAGAAAAATTTGGATTACCCTAGATACTTGTGTTACTGCAGTCATGTACTGTGACAAACAAATTCAGAATTTTTTTAATGTAGAAAAAGTAGTTTGCCATGGCAGAAATATTTTTATCCAATTGAGCTAAATCTTAACACCCACCATTGAATTCCTGAGTCAAATATCTACAAACCTAGTTTATATTCTTATCACTATTTGGCTAGAATATTGCAACAACATCCTAACGCATCTCCCTACTTCCCATTTCTTCTATCTCTCATTTATCCTTTAGACATTTATCAAAATGAATTTACTAAAATGAAAGTTTTGCCATTCTCATGACTCCCTATTATTTCTAGAACCAGCCAGATAGTTAGAAAGTACATTAGATAAGCTCTTACGATGAGGGCTGAGACAAAGAATAGCAAATAGTTCTTATTCTCAAGAAGCTCATATTCTAATGGTAAGAGGAAATATAAGAAAATCTCAGAGGGAAGGCAATGGGAGTTGGGCAGGCTGGAAAGTCTTCCTGGAGTAGATGGAATTTGGAGATTAATTTTGAACATAGGGAAACTAAGATATGTAGAAGAGAAGAAAGAATATCCCAAATGTCAGGGACAGCTACCTTAAAAGCAACAAATTAGAGGATAAAACATTACATATGGAGAACAGAAAGTGAAGCACAATAGCTGGATAAAAAATGTGCATAAAATTAAATTTCAAAATTGAAAAGTAAGAAGAATGTAGATTGTGAGGAATTTTATATGTCAGATCAAGGATTGGATATTTGATTCTTAATGTAGCAGGGAGCCACTAGAGTTTATGAAACAGAGCTTTATTATGAAAATGTTGAGAAGAGAAAGTATGCAGGAAGAGAAGTTAACATCATGAAAAACTGAAGAGAAGTCAATTGGATGATGATGAAGAAAATTTCAATTAATTTGGAAAGTAGAATGTTATTGATAACTGTGGAGAGTATCAATTAAATGTTGAGGTTGGAAACCAGATTGCAGAAGGTTTAGAAGAATTTGAAAAGAGAGGAAATGTAGACACTTAATATGGATTCCCTTCCCAAATAATTTAGCTAAGCATGGAAGGAGTGACTACTATAAGATAATAGCATTAATGATAGGATCAAGTAAGTTTGTTTTCAATTTTTAAACTTTTTTTATTTTCAACATACATGTAGTTTTCAACATTCACCCTTGCAAAACCTTGTGTTTCAATTTTTTCCCTCCCTTTCCTCCATCTCCTCCTTAAGACAATAAATAATGTAAATGCAAACATGTGCAATTCCTCTGTACACATTTCCAAAATTATCTTACTACACAAGAAAAATAAGATCAAAAAGGAAAAAAATGAGAAAGAGAAAAAAGCAAGTGAACAACAACAAAAAAGGTGGAACACTATGTTGTGATCCATACTTAGTATCCAAAGTCATCTTTCTGGATGCAGATAGCTCTGTTCATCTCAAGTCCATTGGAACTGGCCTGAATCACTTCTCTGTTAAAAAGAGCCATATCCATCAGAATTGATTATCACATAATATTTTTGTTGTTTCGTACAATATACTCTTGGTTTTACTCACTTCACTTAGCATCAGTTCATGTAAGTCTCTCCATGCCTTTCGGAAATCATCTCACTGATTATTTCTTATAGAGAAATAATATTCCATAACATTCATATACCATAACTTATAAAGCCATTCTCCAACTGATGGGCATTTACTCAGTTTTCAGTTCCTTGTCTTACTTTTTATTTTTAAGGATGGAAGAGAAATGAGTATGTGTGTAGACAGAAGGAAGAATCAGTGGAAAAAAAAGACTGAAGTAAAATGATCATGAATCAATATGCTAGAGAAGATGAGATGCATGGGATCAAAAATACACATAGAGGTATTTTCCTTGATAAGTAGAACTATATTTTCATTAAAGACAAGAATGAGAGAAAAGGTAGAAAAGGAAGACAGCTGAGTGAAATGAGACAATGAAGGAGAAAGAGGTAAGTTTTGGTAAGTGATCTAAATTTTTTTCTGGCAAATTATGAGTCAAAAGTTCCCAACAGAAAAAGTAGGCAAAGGGTATATTTTCGGAGTCTTGAGAAAATATAAACAAGTTTAGAGGAGTAACTGTGATTATTGATTAGAGCAAGGCTTCTTAAAGCTTTTTCACTTTAACCTGTTTTCACCAAAGAAATTTTTATGTTACCCTCAGCCTATAAATATGTAATATAGGCATAGAAATCAAACATTTAAAGATAATAAATCATCATTTTGCAATCTCCACATTCAGTTGTGGGACCCCATATAGGGTCATATCTTACAGTTTAAGAAACTGGGGATCAGAAAACTGAGCAGGGGTGTATAAAATGTTTGAAATGATTGCCTTGTGATTAGGGAGGTATAAAATGCTTGATATGATTCCCTTGAACCATAGTATTATAATTTATACTGGAAATACCTCAACAAGACATCTAGTTCAATTATCTTATTTCACTGTTGAGGTACAGGAGCCCCACGAAAGTCGTGATTTGCCCATGGTCACATATATTATAAATGGTGGAACTAGGATTCAAAAATAGGCCCTCTAATCCCAAATTCATGGCTTTCTTTTCTGTTTTTTTCCAATTTTCCATTCCAAATTTTTCCAATTTATCAAAGAGCTCCAGAAATCTTAATATTCCAATTAGCCATGGTATATGAGGTAACAGAAGAAACAGAATAGGAAGAAAGAAGGTAGCATAAAAGAATAAATATAGAGCAGATAATGTTCCATTTCCTCACCAATTATAAATGGTGTTTTGAAATTACTAGTAAGCTTGATATACATTTACAAAAATAAATATTGTTACTGATATCTTTTGTATCTATACCATAGATAGATCCTTACCCACAAAGAAAGCCTTCCCTTAAAAGAGAAAGAGTTCAACATAATCATTCAAGACTATGGTCATATCTGACAATCTATGCAATGGAATGGCATGAAATTCCAATAAGGACATTGATGGATAGACTGATTTGCATCTTGGTGGAAGTACTTACTCTGAAATTATTGTTGTATCTAAGAAGATAGTATAAACATGGAAGATACATATAAGATAACATTTCTATTCTTCTATTCATAAATTATTCGTGTTACTTTTCAGTAATATAAGCTTGGGCAAGTCATTTAATTACTGTTTCAGTTTCTTCAACTATAAGGTAAAAAAATAATAAAAATATCTACCTTTTGTTATGAAGATCAAATTAAATAAAACTGATAAAGTGTTCGGCACCCTGCCTGGCATATAGTAGATACTTAATAAAGGGTTATTCCCTTTCCGCTTTTCCCTAGTCAGAAAAAAAAAATAAGTAAAGCAATTAACATGATATTTTTTCTTCCTTAAAAAGTATAACAAGGAGGCAAAGCCAAGAGGATGGAGAAGGCACACGCTCTTTAAACTTCTCTCATGCCCTCACTACCAATCTCTGAATTCAGCCTCAAAAATAGTGCTTGACTGGTGAAATTAATGAAGATTAAAGGTACAACAATTTACCCACCAAAGATAATCTGGAAGACCACCAGAGCAGGTTTGTCCTGAGGGGTGGTAACAGACCAGCAGCAGGCAGGGAAATAAGAACTAGTGTCCTGAGCTTACCAGGGACCAGGGTAGCCCCTGTGGCTAGAAGAGCAGTGGAAACAACTCTGCCATAGGCTGACTTCTTTGCCTTGATGGTATAGCAGTGGACCATCAGAGACATTAGATCCAGAGGTACAAGGTACTTTAAAAAAGCCACAACTGTAAACCCCCCCCCAAACTGGAAGTGACTCAGAATAGAGCAGCACAACTGTGAAGTTGCACCATGGCCACAGAGCGGCAAATTTACATGACATGGGGGTACAGTCAGGGGCAGCCTCTAAACTGCACAGTGGGAGACTCAGCCTAGGGAAACAGAACTTCCACAGCTTCACTCTGCTTCTAGGGCAGAGACACTTCCAGTCCATGCAGGGCTATTCAGCTGGTCAGCTGCTAATAGCCACAGCCCCACAGCTTTGGATTGGGGAGTGACACTTTCACTGCTCAGATTTTTGCCTCAGGGCAGTCATTAATCTGCACAGCTGGTTCTTAGCAGGGCACCCCCAGCATCTGGGCTGTGCAGGTCTGAGGCACTTCCATTGGGAAACATTTTCTCAGAACACTCCCATACCTGGCCACTCTTTGTAGCCAGTTGAGAAGCTGTCCATACACCTATACCTGCTCTGCAGAGGAAGCCGGTAACCTCCTGGCTCTGAAGGTAGACCCTACAGGCTTTGAAAAATGAGTAAAAAATTAAAAGGACAATTGATAGCTTCTATAAAGAAAGAGAGCAGGTTTTCAACCCCAAGCAGACTAATAGCAGACAGCCTCCAGACAATTGTTGGTCCCCAACATGAAAGGCTCTCCTAGAAGAGACTATTAAAAATCTTAAAAGAGAGCTAGAAGAAAAATGGGGAAAGGAAAGAGAAGCTATACAAGAGAGCAACAACTTCCTGAAATGTGAATTTGAAAAGGTAAAAAATTCACAGGAAGTGCAGGGAAACAGAATTTGTGAGTTGGAAAAAGTAAAGAACTCCCAGGAAAGTAGGATTAGTGAATTAGAAAAAGAAAATAACTCCTTAAAAATAATTAGTGAAATGGAAAAGAATTCCATAGAGCAAAAAACTCACTTAAAAATTCAATTGGACATATACGAAAAAAAAAAAAGTTTAAAAAGCCAATGAAGAAAATAACTCATTAAAAATCAGAACTAAACAAAAAAAAAAAAAAAAAAAAAAAAAAAAGAATGATTCCCTGAGACAACAAGAATAAGTCAAGCAAAACCAAAAAAGTGAAAAAATAGAAAGAAATACTACATATCTACTTGGAAAAACAACAGACCTGGAAAATAGATCTAAGAGAGATAATCTGAGGATTATTGGATTTCTCAAAAATTATGATGAAAAAAGGAGCCTAAATACTATTTTACAGGAAATCATCAAAGAGAACTGCCCAAAGGTAATAGAACCAGAAGGGAAAATAGGAATTGAAATAATTCATTGAACTTCTTCTGAAAAAGACCCCCCCCACCAGAAAAAAAAAATCCACGAAATATTGTGGCCAAATTTCAGTCAGACTAAAGAAAAAATATTACAAGCAGCCAGTAAAAAACCATTCAAATACAGAGGTGCCACAATAAGGGTCACTCAAGATCTGGCTGCATAACCATTAAAGGATCAAAGGGCCTGGAATCTGATATTCTGAAAGGCAAAAGAACTTGGAATGCAACCAAGAATAAACTACCCAGCTAACCTGAGCATTTTCTTCCATGGAAGAAGATGGTCATTTAATGAAACACATGAATTTAATTTGTTTCTAAGGAAAAAAACAGATCTAAACAAAAAAGTTTAATCTCCAACCATAGGACTGAAGAGAAGCAGAAAAAGATAATATGAACTCTTGAGAACTGTATTTTTGTTGTGGATATACATAAAGTACACATGTATATTTTTATTTTACTGATATAACACATAAAAGGGTAGTAGAAATGGAAAGGGGATAGTGTCAGAAAAAAGGGAAAAGAGGAAATAAAAAAAGGAAACTATATCTTACAAAGAGGCAAACAAAACCTATCATATCTGAGGGAAGATAGAAAGGGGGAGGAACAGCGTGTGAATATTACTCTCCTCAGAATCTGCTCAAAGAGAAAATAATTGCCATATTTGTTTTACAGAGAATTTTCTCTCACCTCATTAAAAAGTGAGAGAGGAAAAGGGAAAAGGAAAATAGTAATAAGGGCCAGGTACAAAAAAGGAGAAGGGATCTAAAGGGAGGAGGGAAGGATACTAAAGAGGGAGGGCTGTGTGATGCAAGTGGGGCCCATAAGTTTAATACTAGGGAAGGGGTTCTTGGGGGCAAGGGAAAAAAAAGCATAATCTGGAGATAATATGATGGCAGGAAATACAGAATAAGTAATTTTAACTGTAAATGTGAATGGGATAACTCTCCCATTATGTGGAGGCGGATAGCAGACTGGATCAAAAGTGAGAACCCTACAAAATATTGTTTACAGGAAACACATTTAAAGTAGGGAGATACATACAGAGTAAAGGTAAAAGGCTGGAGCAGAATCTATTATGCTTTAGGTGAAGTCAAAAAAGCAGGGGTAGCCATCCTTATCTTAGAT
Source organism: Sminthopsis crassicaudata (assembly GCF_048593235.1). NCBI lineage: Eukaryota > Metazoa > Chordata > Mammalia > Dasyuromorphia > Dasyuridae > Sminthopsis > Sminthopsis crassicaudata. The sequence continues at coordinate 419,574,011 of NC_133620.1, read as the reverse complement.
CAAGCAAAAGCAAAAATTGATCTAATTAAAAGAGATAAGGAAGGAAACTATGTCTTGCTAAAGGGTAGCATAGATAATGAAGCAATATAAGTACTAAGCATATATGCAACAAGTGGTATAGCAGCTAACTTCCTAAAGGAGAAATTAAGAGAGTTAAAAGAAGAAATGGACAGGAAAACTATAATACTGGGAGATCTCAACCTTGTACTCTCAGAATTAGATAAATCAAACCACAAAACAAATGAGAAAGAAATTAAAGAGGTAAATAGAATATTAGAAAAGTTAGGTATGAAATATCTTTGGGGAAAACTGAATGGTGATAGAAAGGAATATACTTTCATCTCAGCAGTTCATGGAACTTATACAAAAATTGACCATATATTAGGACATAAAGACCTCAAAATTAATGCAGGAAGGCAGAGATAGTAAATGCTTTCTTTTCAGATCAAAATACAATAAAAACTACATTCAACAAAAAAGTTAGGGGTAAATAGACCAAAAAGTAATTGGAAACTAAACAATCTCATCATAAAGAATGATTGGTTGAAACAGCAAATTATACACACAATTAAAAATTTCACTAAAGATAATGACAACGATGACACATCATACCAAAATCTGTGGGATGCAACTAAAGCAGTAATAAGGGGGAAATTTTATATCTTTAGATGCTTACTTGAATAAAATAGAGAAATAGAAGATTAATGAATTAACAACCTCCAATCAAATACTAAACTTGAAATTCTAACATTAAAAGGAGAAATTAATAATATTGAAAAAAAACTATTGAATTAATAAATGAAACTAAGAATTGGTTTTAGGAAAAAACAATAAAATAGATAAACATTTGGTAAATCTGATTAGAAAAAGATAGAGGAAAATCAAATTTTAGATTTAAAAATAAAAAGCAGGAACTTTCCACCAATGAAGAAGAAATTAGAGAAAAAATAAGGAGTTACTTTGCCCAACTTTATGCCAATAAGTTTGATAACCTAAGTGAAATGGATGACTACCTCCAAAAATATAGGCTTCCCAGATTAACAGAGGAGGAACTAAATTCCTTAAATAGTCCCATTTCAGAAAAAATAAATAGAACAAGCTATTAATCAACTCTCTAAGAAAAAATCTTCAGGGCCAGATGGATTTACATGTGAATTCTACCAAACATTTAAAGAACAATTAGTCCCAATGTTATATAAGTTATTTGAAAAAAATAGGGAATGAAGGAGTCCTACCAAGTTTCTTTTATGACACAGGCATGTTACTGATATCCAAACCAGACAGGTTGAAAACTGGGAAAGAAAACTACAGACCAATCTTCTTAATGAATATTGATGCTAAAATCTTAAATAAAAGATTAGCAAAAAGAGTACAGAAAATCATCTTCAGGATAATGCACTATGATCAAGTAGGATTTATACCAGGAATGCAGGGAAGGTTTAATATTAGGAAAACTATTAGTATAATTGACCATATTAATAATCAAATTAACAAAAACCATGTGATCATCTCAATAGATGCAGAAAAAGCATTTTATAAAATCCAACATCCATTCCTATTAAAAACACTTGAGAGTATAGGAATAAATGAACTTTTCCTTAAAATAATCAGTAGCATCTATTTAAAACCAGCATCATATGTAAAGGGGATAAACTGCAACCATCCCCAATAACATCAGGAGTGAACCAAGGTTGCTCACTATCACCATTACCATACAATATTGTATTATAAATGCTAGCTTTGACAATGAGTGGAGGAAGAGATTAAAGGTATTGGAGTAGGTAATGAGTAAACCAAATTATCACTCTTTGCTGATATGATGGTATACTTAGAGAACCCCAAAAATTCTACAAAAAAGCTATTAAATATAATCCACATCTTTAGTAAAGTTACATTATACAAAATAAACCCACATAAATCATTAGCATTATGATATGTCACTAACAAAATTCAATTATTAGAGTTACAAAGGCTATTTAAAGTAACTACTGATCGTATAAAATATTTAGGAATCTATCTGCCAAGGGAAAATCAGAAACTGTATGAGCAAAACTACAACACTCTCCACATAAATAAAGTCAGATCTAACCAAGTGGAAAAATATTAAATACTCTTAGATTGGGCGAGCAAATATAATAAAGATGACAATACTACCTAAACTAATCTATTTATTTAGTGCTATACCAATCAGACTCCCAAGAAACTATTTTAATGACCTAGAAAAAATAACAACAAAGTTCATATGGAAAAACAGAAGGTCAAGAACTTCAAGGGAATTAATGAAAAAAAAAAATCAAATGAAGGTGGCCTAGCTGTAACAAAACTAAAATTATATTATAAAGCAGTGGTTCCCAAAATCATTTGGTATTGGCTAAGAAATAGACTAGTTGATCAGTGGAATGTTAGGTTCAAAGGACAAAATAATCAATAACTTTAATAATCTAGTGTTTGACAAACCCAAGGACCCCAGCTTTTGGGATTAAAAACTCACTGTTTGACAAAAATTGCTGGGAAAATTGGAAGTTAATATGGCAGAAACTAGGCATGGACCCACACTTAACACCATACACCAAAATCAGTTCAAAACGGATTCATGACCTAGGCACAAAAAATGAGATTATAAATAAATTAGAGGAACATAGGATAGTTTACCTCTCAGACCTTTGGAAAAGGAATGAATTTATGTCCAAAGAAGAACTAGAGATCATTATTGATCATAAAGTAGAAAACTTTGATTATATCAAATTGCAAAGTTTTTGTACAAACAAAACTAATGCATAAGATTAGAAGGGAAATAATAAACTGGGAAAAAAATTTCCAGTCAAAGGTTCCAATAAAGTCCTAATTTCCAAAATATATGGAGAATTGACTCTAATTTATAAGAAATCAAGCCATTCTCCAATTGATAACTATTCAAAGAATATGAACAGACAGTTCTCAGATGAAGAAATTGAAACTATTTCTAGTCATATGAAAAGATGCTCCAAGTCATTATTAATCAGAGAAATGCAAATTAAGAAAACTCTGAGATACTATTACACATCTCTCAGATTGGCTAGAATTACAGGGTAAGATATTGCGCAATGTTGGAGATTTGTGGGAAAACAGGGATACTGATACATTCTTGGTGGAGTTGGGAATACATTCAGACATTCTGGAGAGTAATTTGGAATTACGCTCAAAAAGTTATCAAACTGTGTATACCCTTTGACCCATCAGTGTTACTACTGGAATTATATCCCAAAAAGATCTTTAAGAAAGGAAAGGGACCTGTATGTACAAGAATGTTTCTGGCAGCTCTCTTTGTAGTGGCCAGAAACTGGAAACTAAGTCTAAGTGGATACCCATCGATTGGAGAATGGCTGAATAAATTGCGGTATAGGAATAGTATGGAATATTACTGTTCTGTAAGAAGTGACCAACAGGATGATTTCAGAAAGGCCTGGAGAGACTTACATGAACTGATGCTGAGTGAAATGAGCAGGACCAAGAAATCGTTATATATTTCAACAATGATACTATATGATGATCAATTCGGATGGATGTGGACATCTTCAACAATGAGATGAACCAAATCAGTAATGAACTGAACCAGCTACACCCAGTGAAAGAACAGTGGGAGATGACTATGAACCACTACATAGAATTTCCAATCCTTCTATTTTTGTCTGCTTGCATTTTTTATTTCCTTCACAGGCTAATTGTACAGTATTTCAAAGTCTGATTCTTTTTATACAGTTATTTTGTACATGCATACTTATATTGTATTTAACTTCTACTTTAATATATTTAACATATATTGGTCAACATGCCATCTGGAGGAAGGAGTGGGGGAAGGTGTGGAAAAGTTGGAACAAAAGGTTTTGCAAGTATCAATGCTGAAAAATTACCAATGCATATCTTGTAAATAAAAAGCTATAATAATAATAAGAAGAAGAAGAAAATAGAAAAAAATATATATATGTGTGCCAACTGTGTGGCCAATTTCCTTTCTGATCTTCAGTCTCTGGAGAGTGGGGTAGAGGTAAAGTGGGACCTTCTATCTGACTTTTATGTCCCACCTATTTTCCCTGAACTCTGATTTATCTCTCCAATTCCATTATTATCTTATATATCATCTTCTGCCCTTTCTGTTTTAGAGGGAAGAGTGATAAGATTTCTCCAGTGATTGGATACTTGCAGTGAGGGAGAGAAAGGAGTTAAGAATGACTGAAATTAGGAGGGAACTTGGATTCTTTATTTTTTTTTCTTTTTTTAATAAATGTTCCTTGAACGGGATGATAATTATAAATATGACTCAAAAAAGGAAGTTAAGAAGAGATATAAGATTGGAGGAAATTTGCTAAATTTTGTTTTGGTCATGTTCAATTTTTCGATGACATCCAGTTCAAAATGTTTAATAGGCAATTAGTTGGTTGTGTGGGACTGGATCTCAGGAAAGCAACCAACTAACCCAATAAACTGCCTTATTTGACATTTACCTTCCATCTCCCATGTTCCCAGTAAGATAAAGGGTGAAACAAGGATTCCCCTTATCACCACTATTATTCAACATTGTATTAGAAATGTGGTCTTTAGCAATAAGAAAAGAAAAAGAAATTACAGGAATTAAAATAGGCAAGGAGGAAATAAAACTATTACTCTTTGCAGATGATATAATGATATACTTTAAAAACCCTAGAAAATCATTCAAAAACCTATTGCAAACAATTAACTTCTTTAGCAATTTCAGGATATAAAATAAAACCACACAAATCACCAGCATTTCTACATAGTACTGACAAAGCCCATCAACCATAGAAAGAGAAATTCCATTTCAAATAACTGCAGACAAAATACAATATTTGGATTTCTACCTGCCAAGACTTACCGAAGAACTACAGAAACACAATTACAAAATAATTCTCATGCAAATAAAGTCAGATCTAAACAATTGGGAAAATATCAATTGTTAATGGGTAGCTTGAGATAATATAATAAAAATGATAATTCTGTCTAAGTTGGTCTACTTGTTCAAAGCCACACCAATAAAACTGCCAAAAATATTTTATAGAACTTGAAAAATTAATAACCAAATTCATCTGGAAGAATAAAAGTATCTCATGGGAATTTACGAAAAATAATCCAAAGGGTGGTGGTTAGCAGTGTAGCTAAGAAATAGAGTATTAGCTAAGAAATTTGGTACTAGCTAAGAAATAGATTGGTAGATCAGGGGAATAGGTTATATACACCTGACAATAATCAATGCTTATGGTAATTCAGTATTTGATAAACCCCAAACTCCAGTTTCTCACTATTTTCCAAAAAATTGCTGGGAAAACTGGAAAATAATGGCAGAAACTCAGCATACATTGGCTTCTCAAACCCCATATTAAAATAAGATCAAAGTGGGTATGTGATTTGAGCATAAAGGATGACACCATAAGCAAATTAGGAGAGCAAGGGTTAATGAATCTCTCAGAACTTTGGAGAAGGGAAGAAATTTTAATGAAAGAAAAACTAGAGAACATTGTGAAAGGCAAAATGGACAATTTTGATTATGTTAAGTTAAAAAGTTTTTGCACAAACTAAACCTACAGAAACAAAATTTAAAAGGGAAGTACAAAGGTGGAAAAAAATTTTGCAGCCAGGGTTTCTAATAAAAATCTCATTTTTAAAACATATAAAGAACTGTGTCAATTTTATACGAATACATCATTTTTCCAATTGATAAATGGTAAAAGGATATGAATAGACAACTTTCAGATGATAAAATTAAATCTATAGTCACATTAAAAAATGCTTTAAATTATTATTGATTAGAGAAATTCAAATTAAACAACTTTGACATGCCACCTCACACCTCTCAGATTGGCTAAGATGACAAGAAAAGATAATGATAAATATCAGGGATATGGGAAAACTGGAGAACTAATGCATTGTTGGTAGAGTTGTGAAATGATCCCAGTCATCCTGGAGAGCAATTAGCAATTAACCCTATACCCAAAAGGCTATAAAAGTGTGCATACCTTTTGATCCAGCAGTGCCAACACTTTCCCAAGGAAATAATTTTTTAATTTATTTTTTTAATTTTATAATTATAAATTTTTGACCATATATATGAAAGTATATATGATAGTATATACAGTATATATGAAAGAGTAATTATTTTATAACATTATTCCTTGTATTCATTTCTCCTCCCTCGCTCTACTCCCTCCCTTAAATGACAAGCAATCCCAGATATTTTATGTGTGTTACAGTATAACCTAGATACAATATATGTGTGTAAATCCAATTTTCTTGTTGCACATTAAGTATTAGATTCCGAAAGTATAAGTAACCTAGGTAGATAGACAGTAGTGCTAACAATTTACATTGACTTCCCAATGTTCCTTCTCTGGGTGTAGTTATTTCTGTCCATCATTGATCAACTGGAAGTGAGTTGGATCTTCTTTATGTTGAAGATATCCACTTCCATCAGAATACATCTTCATACAGCATTGTTGTTGAAATGTACAGTGATCTTCTGGTTCTGTTCATTTCACTAAGCTTCAGTTCATGTAAGTCTTTCCAAACCTTTCTGAATTCATCCTGCTAGTCATTTCTTACAGAACAATAATATTCCATAATCTTCATATACCATAATTTACCAATCAATCTCCAATTGATGGACATCCATTCATTTTCCAGTTTGTAGCCACTACAAAAAGGGCTGGCACAAACATTTTGGCACATACAGGTCCCTTTCCCCTCTTTAGTATTTCTTTGGGATATAAGCCCAATAGCAATAATGCTGGATCAAAGAGTATGCACAGTAAGATAACTTTTTAGGCATAGTTCCAAATTTCTCTCCACAATGGCCAGATTCTTTCACAGCTCCACCAACAATGTATTAGTGTCCAGTTTTCCAACAGCCCCTCCAACATTCATCATTATTTGTTCCTGTCATCTTAGCCAATCGGACAGGTGTGTAGTGGTATCTCAGAGTTGTCTTAATTTGCATTTATCTGATCATTAGTAATTTGGAACACTCATATGAGTGGATATAATTTCAATTTCATCATCTGAGAATTGTCTGTTCATATCCTTTGACCATGTATCAATTGGAGAATGGTTTGACTTCTAATAAATTAGGGTCAGTTCTCTATATATTTTGGAAATGAGACCTTTATCAGAACCTTTAACTGTAAAAATATTTTCCCAATTTGTTACTTCCCTTCTAATGTTATTTGCATTGGTATTGTTTGTTCAGAAACTTTTTAGTTTGATGTAATCAAAATCTTTTATTTTGTGATCAATAATGATTTCTAGCTCTCCCCTGGTAATAAATTCCTTCCTCCTCCACAGGTCTGAGAGATAGACTATGGTCCATTCCTCTAATCTATTTATGGTTTCATTCTTTATGCCTGAATCATGGACCCATTCTGATCTTATCTTGGTATATGGTGTTAAGTGTGGATCCATATCTAATTTCTGCCATACTAATTTCCAGATTTCCCAACACTTTTTTTTCAAATAATGAATTTTTATCCCAAATGTTGGTATCTTTGTGTTTGTCAAACACTAGATTGTTATAGATGTACTGTTTTTTGTCCTTTATATCTAATCTGTTCCACTGATCAATTGGTCTATTTCTTAGCCAATACCAAATAGTTTTGGTGACTGCTGCTTTATAATATAGCTTTAGATCAGGTACATCTAGACCACCTTCATCTGATTTTTTTCATTAGTTCCCTTGAAATTCACGACCTTTTATTCTTCCATATTGTTGTTATTTTTTCTAAGTCATTAAAATAGTTTCTTGGGAGTCTGATTGATATAGCACTAAATAAAGAGATAAGTTTGAGGAGTATTGTCATCTTTATTATATTCACTTGGCGTATCCAAGAGCACTGAATGTATTTCCAAATATTTAAATTTGACTTTATTTTTGTGGCAAGTGTTTTGTAATTTTGCTCATATAATTCCTGACTTTTCTTTGGTAGATGGATTCCCAAATATTTTATACTCTCAACATTTGTTTGGAATGGACTTTTTCTTTGTATCTCTTGATGTTGCATTTTGTTGGTGATGTATAAAAATACTGAGGATTTATGTGGATTTATTTTGTATCCAGCAAATTTGCTAAAGTTGTGAATTATTTATAATAACTTTTTATTAGAATCACTGGGGTTTTCTAAATATACCAACATATGATCTGCAAAGTGACAGTTTGATTTCCTCATTACCTACTCTTATTCCTTTAATCTCTTTTTCGACTCTCATTTCCAAGGCTAGCTTTTCTAATACAATATTGAATAGTAATGGTGATAGTGGACAAACTTGCTTCAATCCTGATCTTACTGGGAAAGGTTCCAGTTTATCTCCATTACATATTATGCTTACTGATGGTCATAAATATATGCTCCTGATTATTGAAAGGAATAGTCCATTTATTCCTATACTCTCAAGTGTTTTAGTAGGAATGGATGTTGTATTTTATCAAATGCTTTTTCTGCATCTATTGAGATGATCATATGATTTTTATTAATTGGATTATTAATATGGTCAATTATTTTAATAGTTTTCCTAATATTAAACCAACCCTGCATTCCTGGTATAAATCCTAGTTGATTATAGTGTATTATCCTGGGGATGATGTTCTGAAATCTTTTTGCTAATATCTTATTTAAGATTTTAGCATCAATATTCATTAAGGAAGTTGGTCTATAATTTTCTTTCTTAGTTTTAGATCTACTAGGTTTAGGTATCAGTACCATGTCTGTGTCATAAAAGGAGTTTGGTAGGACTCCATCCCCTATTTTTTCAAATAGTTTATATAACATTGGGGCTAATTGTTCTTTAAATGTTTGGTAGAATTCACATGTAAATCCATCTGGACCTGGGGATTTTTTCCCAGGGAGTTGATTAATATCTTGTTCTATTTCTTTTTCTGAAATGGGACTATTTAAGCAATTTATCTCCTCCTCTGTTAATCTGGGAAACCTATATTTTTGGAGGAAGTCATCCATTTCACTTAAGTTATCAAATTTATTGGCATAAAGTTGGGCAAAGTAACTCCTTATTATTTATCTAATTTCCTCTTCATTGGTGGAAATATCCCCCTTTTCATTTTTAAGACTAACAATTTGATTTTCCTCTTTCCTTTTTCTGATCAAATTTACCAAAGCTTTATCTATTTTATTGGCTTTTTTGTAAAACCAATTCTTAGTTTTATTTATTAACTCAATTTTTTTTTTACTTTCAATATTATTGATTTCTCCTTTTAAATTTAGTATTTCAAGTTTGAAAGCTGCATCCCACAGATTTTGGTATGATGTCCCATCATTGTCATTATCTTGGGTGAAATTATTAATTGTTTCTACAATTTACTGTTTCAACCAGTCATTCTTTAAGATGAGATTATTCAGTTTCCAATTACTTTTTGGTCTATTTACCCCTAACTTCTTATTGAATGTAGTTTTTATTGCATTGTGATCTAAGAAGAAGGCATTTACTATTTCTGCCTTCCTGCATTTAATTTTGAGATCTTTATGTCCTAATATATGGTCAATTTTTGTGTAGGTTTCATGAACTACTGAGAAGAAAATATATTCCTTTCTATCACCATTCAGTTTTCTCCAAAGTTCTATCATACCTAGTTTTTCTAATGTTCTATTTACCTCTCTAATTTCTTTCTTATTTGTTTTGTGGTTTGACTTGTCTAAATCTGAGAGTGCAATCTTTAGATCTCCCACAATTATAGTTTTAGTGTCTATTATAGTTGCAACTCTCTTAACTTTTCCTTTATAAAGTTAGATGCTATACCACTTGGTGCATATATATTTAGTATTTATATGGCTTCATTGTTTATGCTACCTTTTAGCAGTATATAGTTTCCTTCCTTATCTCTTTTAATTAGATTAATTTCTGCTTTTGCTTGATCTGAGATGAAGATGGCAACCCCTGATTTTTTGGCTTTACCTGAAGCATAATAAATTCTGTTCCAACCTTTTACCTTTATTCTGCATGTATCTCCCTGCTTTAAGTGTGTTTCCTGTAAACTGTTAGGTTCTTAATAAGTGCTAATGAGATAATGAGATATTAGGTTCTTACTAATTGCTAAGGCGGTATTTAACAATTCTCTAGTTCTGGTCTTTACTAGGAGTTCAGCCCCTTTAAATTTCTGGGTAGGAGCTTGCATGCTTAGGAGAGAGAGAGACAGTCTCTGCTCAAGGCCAGACTTGAGGAGGCTCTCTGGAGTAAGAAGTCTCTCCTCTAGACCAGAGTGCGATCAACTTTTTCTGGAGACATGTTACATATTGCCATCTGCACCGTGGGGCAAGGACTTTTGCTTACCCTGACAAGGACTTATTCTGAGCCCTTCAGAGGAGCTAGACCAGACCATTGCAATTTGGCACCCGAACAGGGACAGACACGCTCCTGATTCCAGTGGAAAAGCCTCTGATCCAGATCTCAGTCTCTCTAACCCAGAACAGTAAGTAACAAGGAAAATGTTAAAGATTAATTAAGTCTGTGTTCTAATAGACAAATAAGAAACTTAACTTTGTTAAGGGCTAAACCAGCAATCACTTAAAGTAAAATGGGGCAAACGCCTTCTGTTCAAGGAAAATGTTTAGAGAGTATCATCAAGGTTATGAAAAGCCAAGGATTGATTATAATTTTGGAGGAGATTACTGAACTTTTAAAAACTGTGAAGGTCATATGTCCTTGTTTTTTCTCTGGAACAAGAATTGGATCTAGATGAATGGGAATTAGAAGGAAAGCAATTAGGTGAACACTATAATTCCAGACCAAACTCAATTACCAAAGATACACTTCATACCTGCAATTTAATCCAAATGGCTTTAAAAATTGTTATTCTAAAGGAAGAGAAGAAGGAACAAAATGGGGAGGTGTCAACTAAACTAGGTGAAAAGGATGAACCAGATAACAATGAAGTTAAGTACAATTCTTAGAAACAGGAGCATCTCCCATCTCCTCCCTCAATTAACCCTTCAGAGGTGGAGCAAGAACGAGGAGGGGAAGAGGCAGAAACACAAACAGAATTGTCTGTGAAGCAGCCTAAGCCCATGACAAGATTAGAAAAAGCATTGGTTAAAGCTAAGAGAGAAGTACAGGATATAAGTGATTTTACACATGCATATCCTATGATTGAAGATATTGACTCTGTAGGTCAAAAAAAGGAGAAGATATCCACCTTTAGATTTGAATAAAATTAAAGATTTGAAAAAAGGTTGTACCCTTTATGGAGATACATCAGCTTGTGTTAAAAGGTTACTAGATGGTTTGTCTTATGAAGTCGTAACCCCTAATGATTGAAAATCCATAGCAAGGACATGCCTGGAACTTGGAGAAAATTTGTTATGGCTTATGGAGTTTCATGAATTATGTAAAATCCAAGTCAGATGCAATTTGGAAATAGGAGTTAATACAAAATTCACTTTTGAGCACTTAGCTGGTGATGGTCAGTATGGAGAGAATTCAGAACAGATTAATTATAGCATGACAATATATGAGCAAATTGCTAAGGCTGCAATAAAAGCTTGGGGTGTTCTCCCTGGAAAGAAAGATTGGGGAGAGGCTTTCACTAAAATAGAGCAAGGTCCCAATGAAAATTTGCAGATTTTGTGGTACGTTTGCAAACTGCTGTCAAAAGAACTATTGGAGAAAATGCAGCTACAGAAATAATGACCAGACATCTGGCTAAGGAAAATGCCAATGAGATTTGCAAAATAATTATATGGGGATTAGACAAAGATGCTCCTTTAGAGGAGATCATGAGATGCTGTGCTACAGTGGGAACAAATGCTTTTTACACCCAGAGTATAATGAATGTGGAAAGACAGGGTTCCTCCTGACAAGGGACTTCTAGAAAAACTCATCAATGTTTCCAATGTGGAAAAATTGGACATCTAAGAGCTCAGTGTAAATATGGAGATACAATAAGAAGACAGGGTGAAAGAAGACCTAAAACCCCATGTCCAAAATGCAACAGAGGACTCCATTGGGCATCAGAGTGTAGACTAATTCCAGGAAATGGGATGAGGGTCCCAAATCCAGGACCCCAGGCAAAAAAGATTTTGGGCATTATGGCAGCTGACACCCAAAGAGCCTTTAGAAGGTCAGGATTCTGATTTGATCAACCAGCAGAAAAGCAATCACATGGCAGAAAGGGATTACCTGTTAAGTCAGCTAAAAGGCAATCAGATTGCAAAAATGGATTACACTTGGGGAGAATACAGGCCTTTTAAACCAACAGGGCTGTGTCCAGGTCAAACAACTCCAATGTAATTGCCAGATGATGAGAGGAGATTTAGAAAGTGGTAAATAGAAGGAAATTAGATAGGTTAACTGCCTTGGAGAGAGGGTTTGCTTGTATTTTAACAGACAGAAGAAGGAAACAGATAGGTGGCAACAAGCACCTGGAGAGAGACAGAAAAAGAGAAAGACCTCAAAACAAAGGAGAAAATCTAAGAAACATCTGACACTGAAAGAGCATGGCTAATAAGATTGTTAAAGAACTTCAAAACCAGCAGGAATCATTGGATTTCCTAACACAAGATGAGACTAATGGACAATGGACTTATGGACATTTATAAATTTTCAATTTATGATTATTTGGCCATGTTATTTGCTACATACTTCTAGCATGTATTATGTTACTATGTTATATGTGTTTATGTAATCTATGTAATTATGTGTAATGCCTCCCATATTGATGGATTTATGTTTCAAGGTCATGACCACCCTATGTTCTAAATCAAAAGAAAGGGGGAGATATTAGGTTTTTACTAAGTGCTAAGTCGGTACTTAACAATTCTCTTTCTGGTCTTTACTAGGAGTTCAACCCCTTTGAATTCCTGGGGAGGAGCTTACATACTTAGGAGGAGCAAGTTCATTGGTTGAAGTAATTTTTCCCAGAAGCCCCTGCATTATCCCATGCCCATTCTCTGGGAGGATAAAAGAGGGAAGCACTCCAGAGAGAAAGAGACAGTCTCTGCTCTAGGCCAGACTTGAGGCAGCTTTTGGGAGGAAGAAGTCTCTCCTCTAGACCAGAGAGCAATCGGCGGTTTCTGGAGACAACAGCATGTTACAGTAAACATATTGTAGAGTTCTGACTTTTGATCCAGTCTGCTACCCATCTGCACTTGATGGGATATTTCATCCCATTGACATTTACAGTTAAAATTACTAATTCTGTATTTCTTGCCATCATATTATCCCCAAATTATGCTTTTTTCCCTTGACCCCCCTGAACCCCTTCCCCAATATTTAATTTATAGACCCCACTTGTGATGCACAGTCCTCCATTTTTAGTATCTCTCCCCCCTCCTTTTAAGTCCCTTCCTTTTTCTTGTACCCTTCCCTTATTCCCTTTTTACTTTTCCATTTTCCTCTCCCCCCTTTTAATGAGGTGAGAGAGAATTCTCTGAAAAACAAATATGTCAATTATTTATTCTTTGAGCCTATTCTGATGAGAGTAAGATTCACACAATGTTTCTCCCCCTCTCTAAATTCCCTCAGATGTGGAAGATTTTCTATGACTCTTCCTGGGATGTAGTTTCCCTCTTTTTATTACTCCTTCTCCTTTTTCTGATACTACCCCCCTTTCCTTTACTACACCACCCCTTTTTTATATCAGTAAAATCAAATTATTCATGCAGATTTTCTGTATATCCACAACAGAGATACAGTTCTCAAGAGTTCTTTTTATCTTTTTCTGCTTCTCTTCAGTCTTGTGAATGTAGATCAAAGTTTTTGTTTAAGTCTGTTTTTTTCTTAGAAACAAATGGAATTCCTCTGTTTCAGTAAATGACCATCTTCTTCCATGGAAGAAAATGATAAACTTAGCTGGATAGTTTATTCTTGGTTGCAATCCTTGATCTTTTGCCTTTTGGAATATCAGGGTCCAGGCCCTTCGATCCTTTAATGTGGAGGCAGCCAGATCTTGAGTGACCCTTATTGTGGCACCTTGATATTTGAATTGTTTTTTTTAGCTGCTTGCAATATTTTTTTCCTTTGTTTGGTGGTTCTGCAGCTTAGCCACAATGTTCTGTGGAGTTCTTTTTTTAGGGTCTTTTTCAGAAGGTGTTCAATGATTTCTTTCAACACCTATTTTATCTTCTGTTTCTATTATCTCTGGACAGTTTTCTTTGATGATTTCTTGTAAAATAGAATCTAGGCTCTTTTTTTGATCATAGTTTTTGGGAAGTCCAGTGATCCTCATATTATCTCTCCTAGATCTACTTTCCAGGTCTATAGATTTCCCCAGTAAGTATTTGATGTTATTCTTTAGCTTTTCTTTTTTTTTTTTTGTTTTGTTTTGTTTTGTTTTGTTTGACTGATTCATGGGTTCTCAATGAATCATTCATTTCAATTTGTTCTGTCCTGATTTTTAATGAATTATTTTCCTCATTAGTTCTTTTAGTATATGCCCAATTGAGTTTTTAAATGAATTATTTTGCTCTATTGAATTTTTTTTATTTCCCTATTTTTTAGAGAGTTATTTTCATTTTCCAATTCAGAAATCCTACTTTCTTGAGAATTTTTTATCTTTTCCAATTCAGCAATCCTACTTTCCTGTGATTTTTTTAACCTTTTCTAATTCACAAAATTTATTTTCCTGCACCTCCTGTGAATTCTTTATTTTTTTCCAACTCAAATTCCAGGATGTTGTTATTCTCTATCATAGCTTCTCTTTCCTTTCCCCATTTTTCTTCAAACTCTCTTAACTTTTTAATAGTCTCTTCTAGGAGAGAGTAATGTGATGGGGGGCAGGTATCATTCCTTTTTAGGCTGTTATCTGCTGACTCTCTGCTGTTAGCTTCCTTGGGGTTGGATACCCGCTCTTTCTCTGTGTAGAAGGTATGAATCATTCTCTTCAGCTTCTCAGTCATTGTTAAAAATCTGTTGGGTTCTGCCCTTGGGGTAAGAAGTTTATTTGTTTGTTTGTTTACCAGCTTCCTCCCAGACAGGATGGATGCAGCGGGTCCTGTGCCTGAGCTAAGAGAGAGCTCTGGGAGAGCGTTCCCCTCCCCCCTCCCCGGAAATGCCTCAGAAGTGTTTAGCATGGCTGGACTGTGAGGAGTGCCCAGTGAAGGACGCAGCTGTGTGGCCTAGCGCCTGCCCTAAGGTTTAAGGCTGAACAGTGAATTCACAAACCCCAGCCAATTCGAACTGTGGGGCGTGGATATCCGCAGCTGAAGTGAAAAGCCCCTGTGCTCAAACTGGAAGTGTCTGCCCTGAAACCGCAGTCCCTATTTCAAAAGTTTTGCTTCTCTGGGAATTCCACTGCTGCTAGAGTTCCACTGCCTCAGACTGAGCCTGGCACTATGTGGATTAGATGTTGCCTCAGGCTGTGTCCCCCCGCTGTTCAGGCTCTTAAATACCCGAAGGAGAAGCCTCTGGCAGCAGAAGGGGGCTTCACAGCCTTGAGGAGATCTATTAGGTCACTTCTGGATTGGGGTGGATTAAGGATCTGGCTTTTATATTTTAAAGTGGCTTGATTTCTCTTCTAAACTGCTGTTTTATAAGCAGAGAAGAACTATCAGCCAGTGTCAAATTCCTCTATCTCAGTGGCTTCTCTGATACCAGAGTTCTCCCCAGCCCGATTGTTGCAGTGTGTTGCACCTAACCTTGTCTGTGCTGGCCTTTTTTTTTTTTTCCTCCCCTTGTAACCGACCTTTTCTGTTGAAATTCCAGATTCTCTTCAGCTGGTAAGTTGTGCTTCTAATTCTTGTGGTTTTATCAGTGCAGCATTATTTTTGAGGCTGATTTAACTAATTGGTAATGAGGGAAGAAGAGAGCTTACAAATTCATGTGTATCTTCTCCACCATCTTGGCTCCATCCCCTCCTAAGGAAATCATAAAGGATAGAAAAAGACCCATATGTGCAAAAAGGTTTGAAGCAGCTCTTTTTGTGTTAGCAAAGAATTTGAAAATGAGTTAGTGCCCATCAATTGGGGAATGGCTGAATATGTTGTAGAATATTATCATTTTATAAAAATTATGAACAAGCTGATTTTAGAAATGCCTGGAAAAATTTATATGGACTAATACTGAGCAAAACAAGCAGATCAGGAATACATTGTGCACAATAACAGTAAGAATGTGCAATGATCAATTATCAAAGTTTTGTTTTTTTTCAGTGGTTCAGTGATCCAAAGTAGTTCCAATAGACTTTAGATAAAAAATGGCTTCTCCATCCAGAAAAAGACTATGGAATGTAAATCAACACATGGTATATTCGCTTTTTTTCTCTTTGTCTTTCTCTCCCATACTTTCCCCCATTTGTTATGATTTTCTCTTCCAACATAATTCATAAAACAATATGTATTAAAATAAATATATTAATTAAAATAATAATTATTATAATCTTAAAACAAGAATATATTTCCTCAAGAAAATTTCCTATAAAGTAGGGATTATATCACTAATGTTATACTTCTAAATCTATTAATATGTATTCTCTTTTCTTTGTTCTAATAAGGTTATGCATTTCTCATGAAGAAACAACAGAACCAGCAGAACATCATGCACAGCAACCAAAACATTGTACAATGATCAATTTTGATAGAGTTAGTTCTCTTCAGCAATGCAATGATAAAAAACAATTCAAAAAAAAATGGTAGAAAATTTTCTCCATATCCAGAGAAAGAACTATGAGTCTGAATGCAAATTGAAGCATACTATTTTCACTTTTTTTCTTCTTCCTGATGGTTTTTCCCCTTTTTTTCTGATTCTCCTTTTAAAGCTTGACTTATGGAAATATGATTAATATGATTGTACATGTATAATCTATTTCAGAGAGAGAAAGGAAGAGAAAATATGAAACTCAAAATCCTATAAAAGTGAATATTGAAAATTAATTTTATGTGTAGTTGGATAAAATAAAGTAAAATTTAAAAAAATAATCCCTGGCTTTAGAGGAAAAATAAAAAGAATTATTATCAAATCTTCTATATCAAAATGTGTGTGAGAAATAAAAACAGACAGATGAAGAGATAAATGGAGAGAGACAGATGGGTGGGGAGGAGATGGGACAGAGAGAGAGAGAGAGAGAGAGAGAGAGAGAGAGAGAGAGAGAGAAGAAGGGACAGAGAAAGACAGAGAGTAAAAGAGACAGAAATGAAGACAGAGAGATGGAGACAGACAATATACATCCATGGTTATGAATTTTGGACCAGAAATTCCATTGCTATACCTCAAATAAATTAATGACATGTTGGGTAGTGAATAGAGCACTAACTAGGCTTGGAGTCAGGAAGACCTGGATTCATTTAACCTCTGACACTTAGTAGCTGTGTGATCCTGGGCAGATCAATTAATCTGTGCCTTTTTCAGTTTCCCCAAGTATAAAGTGAGGAAAATAATAGTATCTACCTTACAGAATTTCTTTGAGGATTAAAGGAAAAAATATTTGTAAAGGGACACATAGCCTGGGCTTCCTGCAGTCTTCACTATTCTACGCCCTCGAAGCACAGCAGTGCTAATCACCTCTGGGGCACCTCCAGGGAGGGGGTGGGGAACTCTCTCCCAGAGCTCTCTCTTAGCTCAGGCGCAGGAGCCGCTGCATCCATCCGGTCTGGGAGGAAGCTGGTAAAGAAGTAAATAATTTCCTACCCCAGGGACAGGCCCCAAAACATTTTTTAAGTATGAGCAAAAAAGCTAGAAAAACTATAGATTCCTTCTATACAGAGAAAGAGCGGGTATCCAACCCCGAGGAAGTTAACAGCAAAGATTCAGAAGATAACAACCTAAAGGGGAACGATTCCTGCCCCCCATCACATAACTCCCTCCTAGAAGAAGCTCTAAAAAAATTGAGGGAGATCGAAGAAAAATGGGGAAAGGAAAGAGAAGTTATGATAGAGAATAACAATGTCCTGAAATTGGAGTTGGAAAAAATAAAGAATTCACAGGAGATGCAGGGAAACAAAATTAGTGAATTAGAAAAGGTTAAAAAAACACAGGAAAGTAGGATTTCTGAATTGGAAAAGATAAAAAAGTCTCAAGAAAATAGAATTTCTGAATTGGAAAAAGAAAATAATTCTCAAAAAAAAAAAATTAGGGAAATGGAAAAAAATTCAATAGAGCAAAATAACTCATTTAAAAACGAAATTGGGCATTTACAAAAAGAACTAAAAACTGTGAAAGAAGAAAATAACTCCTTAAAAGTCAGGATGGAACAAATAGAAATGAATGATTCACAGAGAACCCAAGAATCAGTCAAACAAAACAAAAAAAATGAGAAGCTGGAGAACAATGTCAAATACTTACTGGGAAAATCTATAGACCTGGAAAATAGATCTAGGAGAGATAATCTGCGGATTATTGGACTTCCCGAAAACTATGACCAAAAAAAGAGCCTAGATTCTATTTTACAGGAAATTATCAAAGAGAACTGTCCAGAGATAATAGAAACAGAAGGGAAAGTAGATGTGGAAAGAATTCATCGAACTCCTTCTGAAATAGACCCTAAAAAAAGAACACCACGGAATATTGTGGCTAAGCTGCAGAATTACCACACAAAGGAGAAAATCCTGCAAGCAGCTAGAAAAAAACAATTTAAATACCAAGGTGCCACAATAAGGGTCACCCAAGATCTGGCTGCCTCCACATTAAAAGATAGAAGGGCCTGGAACCTGATATTCCGAAAGGCAAAAGATCAAGGACTGCAACCAAGAATGAACTACCCAGCTAAGTTTAGCATCTTTTTCCATGGAAGAAGATGGTCATTCAATGAAACAGAGGAATTCTATATGTTTCTAAGAAAAAAACCAGACTTAAACAAAAAATTTGATCTACATCCACAAGACTGAAGAGAAACAGAAAAAGGTACACAGAACCCTTGAGAACTGTAACTCTGTTGTGGGTATGTAAAAAATACTCAAGGATAATTTGATTTTACTGATATAAAAGAAAAAAAGGGGGGTGTAGTAAAGGGAAGGAGGTCGGTTCAGAAAAAGGGGAAGGAGTGATAAAAAGAGGGAAACTACATCCCAGGAAGAGACATAGAAAATACACCATATCTGAGGGAACTTAGTGAGGGGGAGAATCATTGTGTGAATCTTACTCTCATCAGAAGAGGCTCAAAGAGTAAATAATTAACATATTTGTTTTTCAGAGAATTTTCTCTCACCTCATTAAAAGGGGGGAGAGGAAAAGGGAAAAGGAAAAGGAGAATAAGTGAAGGGACTTGGAGGGAGGGGGGAGGGATCCAAAAAAAAAAAAAGAGGGAGGGTTGTGCGGCACAAGGGGGGTCTGTAAATTAAATATCGGGGAGGGGGATCAGGGGGGTCAAGGGAAAAAAGCATAAGCTGGGGATAATACGATGGCAGGAAATACAGAATTAGTAATTTTAACTGTAAATGTAAATGGGATGAACGATCCCATCAAACGGAGACGGATAGTAGATTGGATCAAAAAGCAGAACCCTACAATATGTTGCCTACAGGAAACACACTTAAAGCAGGGAGATATATACAGAGTAAAGGTAAAAGGTTGGAACAGAGCCTATTATGCTTCAGGTAAAGCCAAAAAAGCAGGGGTAGCTATCCTTATCTCAGATCAAGCAAAAGCAGAAGTAGATCTTGTTAAAAAAGATAAGGAAGGAAACTATATCCTGCTGAAAGGTAGCATAAATAATGAAGCCATATCAATACTAAACATATATGCACCAAGTGGTATAGCATCTAACTTTCTAAAGGAAAAGTTAGGAGAACTGCAAGAAGAAATAGACAGTAAAACTATAATAGTGGGAGATCTCAACCTTGCACTCTCAGATTTAGACAAATCAAACCACAAAACAAACAAGAAAGAAATTTAAAAAGTAAATAGAACATTAGAAAAACTAGGTATGATAGACCTTTGGAGAAAACTGAATGGCAATAGGAAGGAATATACTTTCTTCTCAGCAGTTCATGGATCCTATACAAAAATTGACCATATACTAGGACATAAAGATCTCAAAATTAAATGTAGGAAGGCAGAAATAATAAATGCCTTCTTCTCAGATCACAATGCAATAAAAGCTACATTCAGTAAAAAGTTAGGGGTAAATAGACCAAAAAGTAATTGGAAACTGAATAATCTCATCTTAAAGAATGACTGGGTGAAAGAGCAAATTATAGAAACAATTAATAATTTCACCCAAGATAATGATAATGATGAGACATCATATCAAAATCTTTGGGATGCAGCTAAAGCAGTAATAAGGGGAAATTTTATATCTTTAGAGGCTTATTTGAAGAAAATTGAGAAAGAGAAGATTAACGAATTGGGCTTACAACTTAAAAGGCTAGAAAAAGAACAGACAATTCTCAGAGGAAGAAATTGAAACTATATCCACTCACATGAAAGAGTGTTCCAAATCACTACTGGTCAGAGAAATGCAAATTAAGACCACTCTGAGATACCACTACACACCTGTCAGATTGGCTAAGATGACAGGAACAAATAATGACAAATGTTGGAGGGGATGTGGGGAAACTGGGACACTAATACATTGCTGGTGGAGTTGTGAAAGAATCCAGCCATTCTGGAGAGCAATCTGGAATTATGCCCAAAAAGTTATCAAACTGTGCATACCCTTTGACCCAGCAGCGCTACTACTGGGATTATATCCCAAAGAAATACTAAAGAGCGGAAAGAGACATATATGTGCCAAAATGTTTGTGGCAGCTCTTTTTGTTGTAGCTAGAAACTGGAGGATGAATGGATGTCCATCAGTTGGAGAATGGTTGGGTAAATTGTGGTACATGAAGGTTATGGAATATTATTGCTCGGTAAGAAATGACCAGCAGGAGGAATATAGAGAGGCCTGGAGAGACTTAAATCAACTGATGCTGAGTGAAATGAGCAGAACCAGAAGATCACTGTACACTTCAACAACAATGCTGTATGAGGATGTATTCTGATGGAAGTGGAAATCTTCAACATAGAGAAGATCCAACTCACTTCCAGTTGATCAATGATGGACAGAGGTAGCTACACCCAGAGAAGAAACACTGGGAGGGGAATGTAAATTGTTAGCACTAATATCTGTCTGCCCAGGTTGCATGTACCTTCGGATTCTAATGTTTATTGTGCAACAAGAAAGTGATATTCGCACACATGTATTGTACCTAGACTATATTGTAACACATGTAAAATGTATGGTATTGCCTGTCGTCGGGGGGAGGGAATAGAGGGAGGGGGGGTAAATTGGAAAAATGAATACAAGGGATAATATTATAAAATATATATATATATATATAATAAAAAAAAAAAAAGGCTAAAAAAAAAAAAAGGCTAGAAAAAGACCAAATTGTAAACCCCCAACCAAAAATTAAACTCGAAATACAAAAATTAAAAGGAGAAATCAATAAAATTGAAAGTAAAAAAACTATTGAATTAATAAATAATACCAAGAGTTGGTTTTATGAAAAAGCCAATAAAATAGATAAACCTTTGGTAAATTTGATCAAAAAAAAGAAAGAGGAAAATCAAATTGATAGTCTTACAAATGAAAAGGGGGATCTTTCCACCAATGAAGAGGAAATTAGAGAAATAATAAGGAGTTACTTTGCCCAACTTTATGCCAATAAATTTGATAACTTAAGTGAAATGGATGACTTCCTCCAAAAATATAGGCTCCCTAGATTAACAGAGGAGGAGATAAATTGCTTAAATAGTCCCATTTCAGAAAAAGAAATAGAACAAGCTATTAATCAACTCCCCAGGAAAAAATCCCCAGGGCCAGATGGATTCACATGTGAATTCTACCAAACATTTAAAGAACAATTAGCCCCAATGTTATATAAATTATTTGAAAAAATAGGGGATGAAGGAGTCCTACCAAATTCCTTTTATGACACAGACATGGTACTGATACCTAAACCTGGTAGATCGAAAACTGAGAAAGAAAATTATAGACCAATCTCCTTAATGAATATTGATGCTAAAATCTTAAATAAGATATTAGCAAAAAGACTTCAGAAAATTATCTCCAAGATAATACACTATGATCAAGTAGGATTTATTCCAGGAATGCAGGGCTGGTTTAATATTAGGAAAACTATTAATATAATTGACCATATTAATAATCAAATTAATAAGAACCATATGATCATCTCAATAGATGCAGAAAAAGCATTTGACAAAATCCAACATCCATTCCTACTAAAAACTCTTGAGAGTATAGGAATAAATGGATTATTCCTTAGAATAATCAGGAGTATATATTTAAGACCGTCAGTAAGCATAATATGCAATAGAAATAACTGCAACCTTTCCCAGTAAGATCAGGAGTGAAACAAGGTTGCCCACTACCACCATTACTATTCAATATAGTACTAGAAACGCTAGCCTCGGCAATAAGAGCCGAGAAAGAGATTCAAGGAATTAGAGTAGGAAATGAGGAAATTAAACTATCACTTTTTGCAGATGACATGATGGTATACTTAGAGAACCCCAAAGACTCTGCTAAAAAGCTACTAGAAATAATTCAAAATTTCAGCAAAGTGGCAGGATACAAAATAAATCCACATAAATCCTCGGCATTTTTATATATCACTAACAAAATGCAACAGCAAGAGATACAAAGAGAAATTCCATTCCAAACAAATGTTGAGAGTATAAAATATTTGGGAATCCATCTACCAAAGAAAAGTCAGGAATTATATGAGAAAAATTACAAAACACTTGCCACAAAAATAAAATCAGATTTAAATAATTGGAAAGACATTCAGTGCTCTTGGATAGGCCGAGCGAATATAATAAAGATGACAATACTCCCCAAACTAATCTATTTATTTAGTGCTATACCAATCAGACTCCCAAGAAACTATTTTAATGACCTAGAAAAAATAACAACAAAATTCATATGGAAGAATAAAAGGTCAAGAATTGCAAGGGAACTAATGAAAAAAAACTCAGAGGAAGGTGGTCTAAGTGTACCTGATCTAAAGCTATATTATATAGCAGCAGTCACCAAAACCATTTGGTATTGGCTAAGAAATAGACCGGTAGATCAGTGGAACAGATTAGATACAAAGGACAAAAAAGGGTACATCTATAGCAATCTAATCTTTGACAAACCCAAAGATTCCAACATTAGGGATAAAAATTCATTATTCGGAAAAAACTGTTGGGAAAACTGGAAATTAGTATGGCAGAAATTAGATATGGATCCACACTTAACACCATATACCAAGATAAGATCAAAATGGGTCCATGATTTAGGCATAAAGAGGGAGATAATAAATAGATTAGAGGAACAGAGGATAATCTACCTCTCAGACTTGTGGAGGAGGAAGGAATTTATGACCAGAGGAGAACTAGAGATCATTATTGATCACAAAATAGAAGATTTTGATTACATCAAACTAAAAAGTTTCTGTACAAATAATACTAATGCAAACAAGATTAGAAGGGAAGTAACAAATTGGGAAAATATTTTTAAAAACAAAGGTTCTGACAAAGGTCTCATTTCCAAAATATATAGAGAACTGACCATAATTTATAAGAAACCGAACCATTCTCCAATTGATAAATGGTCAAAGGATATGAACAGACAATTCTCAGAGGAAGAAATTGAAACTATATCCACTCACATGAAAGAGTGTTCCAAATCACTACTGATCAGAGAAATGCAAATTAAGACCACTCTGAGATACCACTACACACCTGTCAGATTGGCTAAGATGACAGGAACAAATAATGACAAATGTTGGAGGGGATGTGGGGAAATTGGGACACTGATACATTGCTGGTGGAGTTGTGAAAGAATCCAGCCATTCTGGAGAGCAATCTGGAATTATGCCCAAAAAGTTATCAAACTGTGCATACCCTTTGACCCAACAGCGCTACTACTGGGATTATATCCCAAAGAAATACTAAAGAGCGGAAAGAGACATATATGTGCCAAAATGTTTGTAGCAGCTCTTTTTGTTGTAGCTAGAAACTGGAAGATGAATGGATGTCCATCAGTTGGAGAATGGTTGGGTAAATTGTGGTATATGAAGGTTATGGAATATTATTGCTCTGTAAGAAATGACCAGCAGGAGGAATACAGAGAGGCCTGGAGAGACTTAGGTCAACTGATGCTGAGTGAAATGAGCAGAACCAGAAGATCACTGTATACTTCAACAACAATACTGTATGAGGATGTATTCTGATGGAAGTGGAAATCTTCAACATAAAGAAGATCCAACTCACTTCCAGTTGATCAATGATGGACAGAAATAACTATACCCAGAGAAGGAACACTGGGAAGCGAATGTAAATTGTTAGCACTAATATCTGTCTGCCCAGGTTGCATGTACCTTCGGATTCTAATGTTTATTGTGCAACAAGAAAATGATATTCACACACATGTATTGTACCTAGACTATATTGTAACACATGTAAAATGTATGGTATTGCCTATCGTCGGGGGGGAGAGAATAGAGGGAGGGGGGGCAATTTGGAAAAATGAATACAAGGGATAATATTATAAAATATATATATAAAAAATAAAAAAAAAATTACCAAACAAAAAAAAAAAAAATATTTGTAAAGCACTTAATATATTGCTAGACATATAGTAAGCTATTGAATACTACATGTGCAAGCTATTGTATTGGGTTTGGAAATCATTATCATTACAATTGTTATTAATCTAATCTCCATTAAACTCTTATTTATTCAAATCTATATTCATTGTATCCTCATTGTAATTTTATTGTATCCATTAAACTTATATTTATTAAAATGCATAATCAATATTGCAACTTCTAGTAGCTGCAAAAAATTAGAATACTGAAAGATATTCACATTGTTTAAGGAATGAATAAATCACCAATGGCACATGATTATAGCAAAATAATTCTGATCTGAAAGAAATGATGAATATGAGAAATCCATAAAAATATGATTTAGACAGCAATTATAACAATGCAAATGGAAAAGACAACCAAAAAAAATCCACAGTTATAATTATAAAGGTCAAAATTGGTTTAGAAGACAGAATAAAATCTGTCCCTCCTTTCTTTGCAGAGATGGGGCACTATGGGCAGAGAAAATTACATATATTCTTAGTCTCCGGTTATGTTGTTTTATTTTTGCTGAACTGTTATCTTTCTTCCCCTGTTTCTAATATTTGCTTCAAGGAAGGGTGCATACAGAAATATAAATCATGCAAAACCACAAGATGAGAAGTTAATCAGTAGAAGAGGTTAGGTGCATACCCTATATGTAAATTAATATAAATGAAAATAAACATAATCTAAAGGTGTTTTCACAAATTCTAAAACCCTAATTTATGTAGACATTGATCATGTCTATGTAATTTTCTTGAGAACAAATACTGTTTTTTTTTTTTAATTTTGCCTGTATCCCAGCTACTTCCAATGTAGTTTGTTATACATAATAAGTAACTTAGTAAATACTTGCCAAATGAATAAATTTTAAAGATCACATAAAGATGTTTATTTTATTGTTCATTCTTAATGAAAAAGGCAATTGGAAGATCAGTGTAGTGGGAATGAAATGATCATTATAGATGATGATGGTGAGGTTTAACTAATTGTATTTTGCTTCTTTTTTTCTCTTCTAAAGATTCTGATCAAGAGTGGTAATGTACTGGGAACACAAAATAAAAAAGAAGATGATAAATATGTAGTTGCCCTTAATGAACACAAGTTTTCAGGTTCAAGTATTCCCATTCTACAATAAAAAAATGATAAGCATGTATGATGGCTGTGCCACTGTGGGTGATCCCTGATGGATTTTGAAAAATAGCATAATTGTTCCTAGATTGACCTGGGATAAATGTTATGCTGAGTTTAAAGGAAAAAAGAAATGGGTGGAGTCTGGAAATGATAGACCAGTGAATATGACTTCTATTCCTGGAAAAATTCTATCCCACTATCGAAGGGATGATTTGCTATAATTTTAAAATATGAGAGCAGTGAATACTGAAAGTTAGAGTATGTTCAAGAAGAATAGATCATGGCAGGCTAACCTCATTATATTTCATGATAGGATAACTACATTAGTAAAATGATGAACTTTTTTCTTGAATGTAGTTTTTATTGCATCATGATCTGAAAAGAAAGCATTTAATAATTCTGCCTTCCTGCATTTAATTTTGAGATCTTTATGTCTTAATATATGGTCAATTTTTGTATAGGTTCCATGAACTGCTGAGAAGAAAGTATATTCCTTTCTATCACCATTTAATTTTCTCCAAAGATCTATAATACATCATTTTTATAATATGCTATTTACCTCTTTAATTTTTTTCTTATTTGCTTTGTGGTTTGATTTGTCTTATACTGAGACTGCAAGGTTGAGATTTCCCTCTA
Organism: Sminthopsis crassicaudata; assembly: GCF_048593235.1. Lineage (NCBI taxonomy): Eukaryota > Metazoa > Chordata > Mammalia > Dasyuromorphia > Dasyuridae > Sminthopsis > Sminthopsis crassicaudata. The sequence continues at coordinate 419,547,702 of NC_133620.1, read as the reverse complement.
TTATACTTTTGCTGTCTATTTCTTCTCACAACTCTCTTAACTTCTCCTTTAGGAAGTTAGATGCTATACCACTTTTTGCATATATATTTAGTATTGATATGGCTTCATTTTCTATGCTACCCTTTAGCAAGATATAGTTTCCTTCCTTATCTCTTTTAATTAGATTAATTTTTTACTTCTGGACAAGATGGTGATGCGGAGGCAGACAGCTGCTTGAGCTCCGTGTTTTCTCTCAGGACTTAATTCATGTCAAGCCTCAAAGTTCATGCTTGACCAGAAAAGTAATCAACAAATAATTACCAATAGAAGACATCCTTGAAATTCACCAGAGAAGGTCTGTGTTTGCTCGGGGGAGGGTCAAACAGACTGGGCACAGACTGAGGGGAGGCAGCAAGAGCAGGGCAGGCAGCAAGAGCGAGACAGGCAGCTCACACATCTCAGACCAGAGTGAGGAGGGGTACGATCTCTTCCATTTCTGTGAAAAAAGACTTTTACCCCAGTGTGGATACTCTGTCTTGGCAGCAAGGCAGGAGCAGCAGAGAAGGTGTAGTTAACGGAGGGGAAGAATAATACCCCAGAAAGCTAGCTTCTCTTGGGATCTGGCCACCCCCACCCCCACTTGGAGGGACTCAGCTCATTCTCAGAGCCTCAGAGCACAGACACAGTACAGCCATCACTGTCCTGTTAGTGCCTCGCTGTTGTCACCCTCAGTCTGTAGAGAAAGCTTGGTAACACCATCCAACCCCATCCCCCCCCCAAAAAAAAAAAAAAAACAGACCAATTGTTTCTCATGTCAATTTGTTACCTTTGAGTCCTGCTCTGACAAAATGAACAAAAAAGTGAAAAGGACTGTAACCATTGACAGCTTCTGTATGGAGAGAGAGCAGACTTCAAATACTGAGGATACTAAAAGCAGATTGTCTCCAGAAGAATCTCCTAAGGGGGATATGAGCTGCTCCTCAATACAAAAGAATCTCATAGAAGAAATCAAAAAGGTTCTCACAAGAGAGCTAGAAGAAAAATGGGAAAAGGAAAGGGAAGTTTGGCAAGAGAGCCTGGAGAAGTCATTCCATATATTTAAAGACAGAGTGGATAAAGAAAAGAAATCATTGAGAAATAAAATTAGTGAGTGGGAAAAAGAAAACCGCTCTCTAAAAAATAAAATGGATGAAATGGAAAAAAATTCCATAGAAGAAAAAACTCACTTAAAAACTCAATTGGACAATTGCAAAAAGATATAAAAAAGTGAGTTAAGAAAATACATTATTGAAAATTAGACTCAAACAAGTAGAAATGAATGACTCAAGGAGTAGTCAAGCAAAACCAGAAAAACGAAACAATTGAAAAGAGTGTCAAGTACCTTATTGGAAAGACAACAGACCTGGAAAACAGATCAAGGAGAGACAATTTGAGAATAATCGGACTCCCTGAAAAATGTGAGGAAAAAAAGAGGCTGGACATTATTTTCCAGCAAATTGTCAAAGAGAATTGCCCATATATTTTGGAAACAGAGGGTAAAATAGACATTGAAAAAATCCATCGATCACCTATGGAAAGGGACCCTAAAATCAAAATGCCAAGAAATATAGTGGCCAAGTTCAAGAAACATCAGACAAAGGAAAAAATGCTGGAAGTTCCTAGGAAAAAGTAATTCAGATATGGAGGAGCCACAATAAAGATAACCCAGAGTCTAGCAGCGTACACATTAAAAGAACGAAGGGCTGGAAAATGATATTCCAAAAGGCTAAGGAACTTGGTATGCAGCCAAGAATAACTTACCCAGCAAAAATGAGCATCGTTTTCCAGGGAAGAAGAGGGACATTTAACGAAATAAATGGATTCCATCTATTCTTGATGAAAAAACCAGACCTACACAAAATGTTTGATCTTCAAATACAGAACTCAAGAGATTTCTGAAAAGGTAAAAATAAATCTTGAGAACTATATTTCTGCCATAAAGATATGTAAAGAACACATGGATAATTTGTCCTAGAAACTAGAGGTGGAAATGAAATTATATCATAAAAAAAGGGTAAAGTGGTGGTACTACATCTCCTGAAGAGGCAAAGGTAACCTATTATATCTGAAAGAAAGAAAGGAGGGAGATTAACATAGTGTGTATCAATACACATATTCAATTTATGGTGAAACTTCTTCTACTTCATTGAAAAGTGAGAGGGAAGGAGTAAGCTAAGGGGAAGGCAATACAGAAATTGTGAGAAAAGGGGGTAAAATAGGAAGAAGGGGAGGGATACTAAAAAGGGAGGGCTGTGAAAAGCAACTTGGGTTCACAACTTTAATATTGGGTAAGAAGGAAAGAAAGGAGAAAAGCATAAGCAGGGGTTAACAGGATGGCAAGCAATATAGAATTAGTCATTCTAACCATAAATGTGAATGGGGTAAACTCCCTCATAAAGAGGAAGCAGTTAGCAGACTGAATATAAAGTCAGAATCCTACTATATGTTGTTTACAGCAAACACACCTGAAGTAGGGTGATACATACAAACTAAAAGTAAAAGGATGGAGCAGAATCTGCTATGCTTCAGGTGAAGCCAAAAAAGCAGGGGTAGCCATCCTCATCTCAAATCAAGCAAAAACAAAAATTGATCTAATTAAAATAGATATGGAAGGACATTATATCCTGCTAAAGGTTAGCATAGATAATGAAGCAGTATCAATATTAAACATATATGCACCAAGTGGTGCAGCATCTAAATTCTTAAAAGAGAAATTAAGAGATTTGCAAAAAGTAATAGACAGCAAAACTAGAATAGTGGGAGATCTCAACCTTGTACTCTCAGAATTAGATAAATCAAACCACAAAATAAATAAGAAAGAAGTCAAAGAGGTAAATAGAAAACTAGAAAAGTTTGATATGAGAGATCTTTGGCGAAAGCTAAATGGAGACAGAAAGGAATATACTTTTTTCTCAGCAGTTCATGGAACCTATATAAAAATTGATCATATACTAGGATTAAAAACTTCAAAATCAAATGCAGTAAGGCAGAAATAGTAAATGGATCCTTTTCAGACCACAATACAATAAAAATTACATTCAATAAAAAGCCAGGGGAAAATAGACCAAAAATAATTGGAAAGTAAATAATCTTATACTAAAGAATGATTGGGTAAAATAGCAAAACATAGCCATAATTAATAACTTCACCCAAGAAAATGACAATAATGAGACATCATACCAAAATGTGTGGGATACAGCCAAAGCAGTAATAAGGGGAAGTTTTATATCTCTCGAGGCGTAGTTGCATAAAATAGAGAAAGAAAGGATCAACAAATTGGGCTTACAACTAAAATTGCTAGAAAAGGAACAAATTAAAAACCCCCAGACAAACACAAAACTTGAAATAAAAAAAATAAAAGGTGAGATTAATAAAATTGAAAGTTAAAAAAAAAACTATTGAATTAATAAAACTAAGAGTTGGTTCTATGAAAAAACCAACAAAATAGACAAACCCTTAGTAAATCTCAGAGATGCAGAAAAAGCAGTTGATAAAATCCAACATCTATTCCTACTAAAAACGCTTAAGAGTATAAGAATAAATGGACTATTCCTTAAAATAATGAGGAGCATATATTTAAAACCATCAGTAAACATCATATGTAATGGCGATAAACTAGAACCTTTCCCTGTAAGATCAGGAGTGTAATAAAGTTGCCCACTATCACCATTACTATTCAATATAGCACTAGAAATGCTAGCCTCAGCAATTAGAGTGGAGAAAGAGATTCAAGGAATTAGAGCAGGAAATGAGGAAATCAAACTATCACTCTTTGCAGTTGACATGTTGGTATGCTTAGAGAACCCCAAAGACTCTGCTAAAAAGCTATTAGAAATAATTCATAACTTTAGCAAAGTTGCAGGATACAAAATAAATTCACACAAATCCTCAGCATTTTTATACATTACCAACACAATCCAAAAACAAGAGATACAAAGAGAAATTCCATTCAAAATAATTGTCGATAGTATAAAATATTTGGGAATATATCTACCAAAGGAAAGTCAGGAATTATATGAGCAAAATTACAAAACAATTGACACAAAAGTAAAGTCAGATTTAAATAATTGGAAAGACATAAAGTGCTGTTGGATAGGCCGAGTGAATATAATTAAGATGACAATACTCCCTAAACTAATATATTTATTCAGTGCTTATACCAATCAGACTCCCAAGAAACTATTTTAATGACCTAGAAAAAATAACAACAGAATTCATATGGAAAAACAAAAGGTTGAGAATTTCAAGGGAAGTAATGAAAAAAAAAATTAAATGAAGGTGGTCTAGCTGTACCTGATCTAGAACTGTATTATAAAGCAACAGTCACCAAAACCATTTGGTATTGGCTAAGAAATAGACTAGTTGATCAGTGGAATAGGTTAGGTTAACAGGGCAAGATAGTAAATAAAAATAGCAATCTAGTGTTTGACAAACCCAAAGATACCAACATTTGGGATAAAAATTCATTATTTGAAAAAAAAAAAACCTGTTGGGAAAACTGGAATTTAGTATGGCAGAAACTAGGCATGGACCCACATTTAACACTACATACTAAGAAAAGATCAAAATGGGTCCAAGATTTAGGCATGAAGAACGAGATCATAAATAAATTAAATGAACATAGGATCGTTTACCTCTCAGACTTGTGGAGGAGGAAGGAATTTGTGTCCAAAGGAGAACAAGAAATCATTATTGATCACAAAATAGAAAATTTTGATTACCTCAAATTAAAAAGTTTTTGCACAAACAAAACTAATGCAAAGAAGATTAGAAGGGAAGTAACAAATTGGGAAAACATTTTTATAGTTAAAGGTTCTGATAAAGGCCTCATCTCCAAAATATATAGAGAATTGACTTTAATTTATAAGAAATCAAGCCATTCTCCAATTGATAAATGGTGAAAGGATATGAATAGACAATTTTCAGATGATGAAATTGAAACTATTTCCACTCATATGCAAGAGTGTTCCAAATCACTATTGGTCAGAGAAATGCAAACAACTCTGAGATATCATTACACAACTGTCAGATTGGCTAAGATGACAGGAACAAATAACGATGAATGTTGGAGGGGCTGTTGGAAAACTGGGACACTGATGCATCGTTGGTGGAGTTGTGAAAGAATCCAACCATTCTGGAGAGCAAGCTGGAATTATGCCCAAAAAGTTATCAAAATGTGCATACCCTTTGACCCAGCAGTGCTACTACTTGGCTTATATCCCAAGGAAATACTATAGAAGGGAAAGGGACCTGTATGTGCCAAAATGTTTGTGGCATCCCTTTTTGTAGTGGCTAGAAACTGGAAAATGAATGGATGTCCATCCATTGGAGAATGGTTGGGTAAATTATAGCATATGAATGTTATGGAATTTTATTGTTCTGTAAGAAATGACCAACAGGAGGAATACAGAGAGGCTTGGAGAGACTTACATTAATTGATGCTGAGTGAAATGAGCAGAACTAGGAGATGATTATATACTTCAACAATGATACTGTAGGAGGGTGTATTCTGATGCAAATGGATATCTTCAACATAGATAAGAGCTAATCCAATTCCAATTGATCAATGATAGACAGAATCAGCTACACCCAGAAAAGGAACACTGGGTAATGAGTGTAAACTATGAGCATTTTTTTTTCTTTGTTTTTCTTCCCAGATTATTTTTTCCTTCCAAATACAATTCTTCTTTTGCAACAACAACAAGAAAATTCAATTCTGCACATATATATTGTACTTAGGATATACTATAAGATATTTAATATGTATGGGAATGCCTGCCATCTAGGGGAGGGGGTGGAGGGAAAGAGGGGAAAACTTTGGAACAGAGGGAGTACAAGGGATATTGTTGTAAAAAAAAATTACATATGCATATGTACTGTCAAAAAGAAATGTTTTAATTATAAAATTAATTTTAAAAAAAAGAAAAGAAAAAAATTAGATTAATTTTTTGCTTTTGCTTGATCTGAGATAAGAATGGCTACCCCTGCTTTTTTGTCTTCACCTGAAGCATAATAGATTCTGCTCCAGCCTTTCACCTTTACTCTGTATTATCTCCCTGCTTTAAATGTGTTTCCTGTAAACAACATTTTGTAGGGTTCTGATTTTTGATCCAGTCTGGTATCCACCTCTACTTAATGGGAGAGTTCATCCCATTCACATTTACAGTTAAAATTACTAATTAATTTACTATTAAAATATCTGCCCTATTTCCTTGTCAATAGGGGACTTTTCAGTGAAAGTAGTGTCCTTGGTCCATATGTTGGGCACCAAATGTGAGGATTGAGTTAGCACCCTGAATACTTAGAATCAGCTGGAGTCAGGATATCCAAAAGTCCTTAGTCTTTATTCCTGATCTTTAGGGGTAGAAATTAATTGGATGGACGCAGGATCTCCACTACCTTCCTTCTCTTCCTCTCCTGCTCAAAAGTGACTCTGGCTGGTCTTACTCCACCCCCTAATCCTCCCTACAATTCTCTGTATACACCAGACAATTGAGCCAGCACTGAATAGTGGAAAGGGCCATTTTCCAAGCATATTCTAATAGAGTATTGTCCAATAAATAAGTAGCCTTAAATGCTGGGTTGTCCAAGTGCACCTACTCAGAGTTTCAACCTTTTACACACACAATCTTTAATCATATCTACATTTGCCTCTCTATCTTTTATCTTTTTGGAGCAAATGATATATCATCTTTTCCTGTCAGAGTGCATAAAGTTCTTAAAGATAGCCATCCTTTATTTCTCATCTTCTCTTCTTTAGAATAAACATCTCCAACTATCCTTTAATCAACGAAATGACACGAATGTAAGGCCCTTCAATGTCCGTATAATTTCTTATCTGGACACTCTGGAAATTTATCAGTATTTTGAATAAAATACAGCACACAGAACTGAGTACAAAATTCCATGTACAGTCTGACCAAGAAATTAATGAAAATGTCAACATGAATTTATGTGCTTACTATGTACAAGGCTCTGTTCTAAATTTTTGAAAAACAAAACATATTTGTTATGCACAAGTAGGACGTTATATTCTACTAGAATAAGATAGCATATAAAAGGAAACTGAGAAGCAGAAGCAAAGGTAAAAGTAACCTTTGTGAAAGAATGACAGAGTAATTCCAGTGAGTTAAGAGTGGAGATTGGAGGAATAAAGATATGGATAGCCAAGGCATTTCCTTAAAATTGTGGTTCTGGGAGGAACTAACTAATCTTAAAAAGGGGCTATAGGAGCAGTGGCCTCATTTGAGAGATGCAAAGATATATTGAATTTCCAAGGTCAAGAAGTTTCTTAGACATGATAAAGTCTAAGAGAATCAAGAGTGAAGCATGGAAAGGAGTGACAGATTTCTTTGAGAGTATAGTAAAGGAAATCTTTTATTCATATATATGTGGAATTATGTGGCCAAAAAGTCATTTTCAACTTTAAAATTATGAGAACAATTTCTGGGCCTCAGTTGTCTTACCTGTCAAAAGCAAGAATAGCTTTTTAGCCCCTGAGCTATATTCCAGATCTATGTGCTAAGATCACAGATGATTTTCAATATGTGAATATGATTCTTAAATTAGCTTCCTCCAAACACAGGAAAAAGTAGCTGTTAATACCAGATTTCTCTTTCTGTTTTTTTTTTTTTTTCTCAATTAAAACACAATTCTTTAGAATTCACGATTTGAAGAGGAAGCATGGTTTAATAAAGAAAGTACAGGAAGGGCCTCAGGAAGCCAATGATCAAATCCCAGTTGTATCAGTTAACTAGGGATATGACCTTGAGCAAATTGAAGCACTGATGCAGGTGTCAGAGGACCTGATCTCAGAAACCTACCTCTGGTCCTATCTGTATAGCTTTCAACAAATCACTTAAACTTGTTTCTTTATCCATGAAATGAGATCGCCAGACCAAATTGCTTTTGGAGTGCCTCCCAGCTACACATCTAAAATCCTATGAACTCTCCATATCTCATTTCCTTCATCTGTAAAATAAGGAATATGCTAAATCAAATTATCCCTAAGGCCCCTCTCAACTCCATTTTATCAACTTATGAATCTATAACTGAAAACAGTATTAGATCTCTTTTAAGGTATTTTAGATTTACAAAAGATCTATCTTAAATTTGGATTTAATTCAGGCTATCTAAATATAGTTCATTCTGTCAAACATCAGAGAAAAAACATAGATTCCTTCAAGGAATTACAAGCTAATAAAAAAAGATATGTAAGAAACAGAGAGCTGCATGATTTGGATATTATCAGTTATATTGGCAGCACATGTAAAAGAAGTCCAAATTTGTCAGGTTTACACAAACACTGCATATCATAGGAGTTTATAAAGTTGATTTTTGTCAAGGAGAAAACCAAAAGCTGTTCTCTATTTTAGAAGCTCATTTAACATTTTCAGGCTATCAGGACACTATTTAAGAAGTTATTGCTTTAATTTACTTGAGCACCCAATGAAGATTATCACTCATTCCCTGGGAATCTCCCTCAATATATGGATTTTATGATAATTTTAAATTGCTTTCAAGCCATTAGTTTTCCAGGGCACATCTTTGCAATGAAGATCCAAATGTCAGCAGAAAAATAGAAGCCCCAGAAAGAAAAAGAAGACTCCAAAAAGAAAATAACGGACTTTCATTCACTGGTAGTTTAGACATTCATCTGTCAGAAGGTACAAATCTGACCACTTGATTCCTTCCTGCTTTTTTTATAAGTGACATGCCAAGTGGGTTGATCACCTATATTATATAGAATATTATATATAAATATATATATATATACATGCATATATATAATATTCTATAATATTCATATAACATAACATTTTGTCATTTCCCAACTGATGGGCATCCACTCACTTTCTAGTTCCTTGCCACTATAAGGAAGGAAAGGAGGGAGAAAATTTTGGAATGCAGGGTTTTGCAAGGATGAATGTTGAAAACTATCTTTGCATGTATTTTGGAAATAAAAGGCAATAATTAAGTAAAAGAGATGGGATTGCTAAACAATTATATAATGAAAAAACATATTTCCATATTCATAATTTTGCACAAGAAAAATCAGACCAAAAAAGAAAGAATGAGAAAGAAAACAAAACAAAACAAAACAAAACAAAACAAAACAAAACAAAACAAAAAAAAAAAAAAAACACGTAAGCAAACAACAGCAACAAAGGTGAAAATACTATATTGTGATCCACATTCAATTCCTATAGTCCTCTCTTTGGATACAGATGGCTCTTTCCACCACAAAGTCTATTGGAATTGACTTGAATCACCTCATTGTTGAAGAGTCAATTTCATCACAATTTATCATCATATAATCTTCTTGCTGTGTACAATGTTTTCTTGATTCTACTGACTTCACTTAGCATCGATTCATGGAGGTATCTCCAGGTCTTTCTAAAATCAGCCTGCTGATTGTTTCTTTACAGAATAATAATATTCCATTATATTTATATATCATATTTTATTTAGGCATTCCCCAATTGATGGGCAAGGAGTGAATTAAATTAAACCAACATTAGAAACTATCTATATGCAAAACCCTGAGTTATATGCTAGTGACATAGACAGAAACAGCTCTTGCTTTCAAGGTATTTACTTTCTACTTGCCTACATAGCATACATGTATGTGAGGGATATTATGAAGGAGAAGGTGCTAATATTTGGGGTAATGAGAAAAGGTCAGAGATAGTAAGTGACAAATTTATTTATGTCTTTAAAAATTTAGGGATTGGGGCAGCTAGGTGGTACAGTGGATAAAAAGCACCAGCCCTGAAATCAGGAGTATCTGAGTTCAAATTTGGTCTCAGATAATTAACACTTCCTAGCTGTGTGATCGTGAACAAGTCACTTAACCCCAATTCCCTAAGGAAAAAAATAATTTAGGGATTTTAATCAACTCAGACAAGAAGGTATTGCATTATAGATAGGAGGGCTAATTGCCTAAAAGCCTAAGGAAGAGATGACATTTAATGTATGGGACACTTTGAATAGTGTGTGTGTGTGTGTGTATGTGTGTGTGTGTGTGTGTGTGTGTGTGTGTGTGTGTGTGTGAAAAGGAGTGATTTGAAATAAGACTAGAAAGTGAGGTAGTAGCTAGAATATGAAGGGCTTTTAATACTAGGCTCAGGAGTTTGTTATTATATATTGGAAGCAATACAGAGTCATCAAAGATTTTTAAGTAGGAAAATGACAAAAATTAAATTGGTGTTTAGTAATAATTTGGCAGCTTTAAGGAGGATAAATTGGAGAGGGAGAAGACTGGAAATAGAGGTATCAATTAAGAAGTTACTATAACAATGTAAGTAAGAAAAATTTTTAAGTCTGAACTGGAGTAGAGAATGAATGAATAAAGAAAATTGAAAGATGTGTGAAATATTGAGCATGTAATATTAACAGATTCTTACAAGTGATTGGATATGGGATAGTGGGATGAATGAGGGTAAATTGAAGAATCAAAGATAATTCCAAGCCTTGAAGAATAGTGGTAACAAAAGAAAGAAAAATGAAGAAGTTTGGAAGAAACATGGGTTTGGGGGGATATATAATGTTCTATTTTGAATATGTTGAATATAAAATGTCCAAAACATATATGGAGATATACAGTAGACCAACTGTTAATGGATTAATTAGTGTATTCTATATTACTGAGTATATAATATATGATAATAATTCAGAAAACTAATTAAGGCTGTATACATAGATGGGAATTGATGAGCTCAGTAATCCAGAGAAAGTAGAGAGAAAAGTGAAGTGAGTCCAGAACAAATTCTGGGGAGACCCAAACTTAATGGGCCTAAAGAAATAATTGTGATCCAGCACAGGAAAATGATGAATAGAGAGGTACAAAAAAGGATAATCAAAGGAATAGTAAATAAGAATCCATAGGAGAGTACTGCAATACATTGCAAAATTGTGAAATATGCAGAAAGGGCAAAGGAACTCATGATGGATGGCCAGTAAGAAGTGTGGAACATATCCTGAGAAATGGAAGATGGAGGGAATTATACGAGAAATAAAGTTTGGAACAGACATTATGGGGAGTGATGGAAAGTAAATCAAAGAACAATGCAACATTTTCATATATTAGGAAAGCAAATGAAACAACAATACAATATTTTAGATAATGTTAACCCATAGTGGACCACATCATCAGAATAATGTAATTATCTTTAACAACTTGGGAATATGAGAGGTCATTGGTGAAGACATTCCATGATTGAAGACTCAAAGGCCTTAAAAGATGGTAGGATAATGGAACATTGTGTGAAAGACAGAGTATATTTAAAAAAAAATAATTCCAGTGTATTAATTAGAAATCAAGGAATCAGGAGGCCAATTTGTTGATGCTAATATCAAATCCTTACTAGCAAAGCAAGAATTCAATTGATTAAAAAGTCCACTATTAAATTACTTTACTTTTTGAGAATGAAGATTAAACTGCACACTAATAATCAACATGATAAGGATCTAGACCAAAAATGATAGAGTGAGCCATAAAGAGAAAGGTTGCTGGATGATACTGACGGAGGAAGATCTGGAAGTGACAGTAAGAACACCAAACAATTTGAGGTAATGGTGAAAAGCGAGTTGGATGAGTATTAGAACTCCTGACTTTAAGACCCAGAGTTTGGTCAGCAATTGGTAATATAACACCTTGGCACTGAATTAATATCTCTAGGTATTGATTTTTTTTCTTTGTGAAATGAGGGTATTTGTATCCATTAAAACAAAACAAACAAGAAAAACAGTATATACTTTTGTTTCTTTTATTTAAGTTTTTTTTTTAAATGCACATTGTTTTATGAATCATGTTGGGAGAGAAAAATCAGGACAAAAGGGAAAAACCATGGGAAAGAAAAAAAATATAGAAAAAAAAGAAATGAACATAGCATGTTTTTTTTAATTTATTTTACAATTATAAATTTTTTGATAGTACATATGCATGAGTAATTATTTTTATAACATTATCCTTTATATTCATTTTTCCAAATTTTCCCTTCTTTCCCTCTACATATTACATGTGTGACAGTATAACCTAGATAAAATATATGTGTGTAAATCCAATTTTCTTGCTGCACATTAAGAATTGGATTCCGAAGGTATAAGTAAGGTATAGGTAGTGCTAACAGTTTACATTCAAGTTCCCAGTGTTCCTTCTCTGGGTGTAGTTGTTTCTGTTCATCATTGATCAACTGGAAGTGAGTTGGATCTTCTTTATGTTGAAGATATCCATTTCCATCAGAATACATCTTCATACAGTATTTTTGTTGAAGTGCACAGAGATCTGCTGGTTTTGTTCATTTCACTCAGCCTCAGTTCATGTAAGTCTTTCCAAACCTTTATGAATTCATCCTGCTAGTCATTTCTTACAGAACAATAATATTCCATAACTTTCATATACCATAATTTGCCCAACCATTCTCCAATTGATGGACATCCATTCATCTTCCATTTTCTAGTCACTAAGAAAAGGGCTGCCACAAACATTTTGGCACATAAAAGTCCCTTTCCCCTCTTTAGTATTTCTTTAGGATATAAGCCCAATAGCAGCAATGCTGGTCAAATGGTCAAACTGGTTATCACAGTTTCATAACTTTTTGGTCATAGTTCCACATTGCCCTCCAAAATGGCCGGATTTTTTCACAGCTCCACCAACAATGCTTTAGTGTCCCAGTTTTCACACATCCCTTCCAACATTCATCATTATTTGTTCCTGTCATCTTAGCCAATCTGACAAGTGTGCAGTGGTATCTCAGAGTTGTCTTAATTTGCATTTCTCTGATCAGTAGTGATTTGGAACACTTTCATATGAGTGGATATAATTTCAATTTCATCATCTGAGAATTATCTGTTCATATCCTTTGACCATTTATCAATTGGAGAATAGTTGGATTTCTAATAAATTAGGGTCAGTTCTCTATATGTTTTGGAAATTAGACCTTTATCAGAACTTTTGATGGTAAAAATATTTTCCCAATTTGTTACTTCCCTTCTAATCTTGTTTGCATTAGTATTGTTTGTACAGAAACTTTTTAGTTTGATGTAATCAAAATCTTCTATTTTGTGATCAATAATGATTTCTAGTTCTCCTCTGGTCATAAATTCCTTCCTCCTCCACAGGTCTGAGAGGTAGACCCCATTTCTCTAATCTATTTATGGTCTCATTCTTTATGCCTGAATCATGGGCCCATTTTGATCTTATCTGGTATGTGGTGTTAAGTGTGGATCCATATCTAAGTTCTGCCATATTAATTTCCAGTTTTCCCAACAGTTTTTTTTTTCAAATAATGAATTTTTATCCCAAATGTTGGTATCTTTGGGTTTGTCAAACACTAGATTGCTACAGTTGTACCCTTTTTTGTCCTTTGTACCTAATCTGTTCCACTGATTGACTGGTCTGTTTCTTAGCCAATACCAAATGGTTTTGGTGACTGCTACTTTATAATATATCTTTAGATCAGGTACATCTAGACCAAATTCATCTGACTTTTTTTTTCATTAATTCCATTGTAATTCTCAACCTTTTATTCTTCCATATGAATTCTGTTGTTATACTATATAATATACTATATACTATATACTATATACTATATACTATATACTATAGGTGACCTAGTATATATGGTATAGCACTAAATACATACATTAGTTTGGGGAGTATTGTCATCTTCATTATATTCACTCGGCCTATCCAAGAGCATTTGATGTCTTTCCAATTATTTAAATCTGATTTTATTTTTGTGGCAAATGTTTTCTAATTTTGCTCATATAATTCCTGACTTTTCTTTGGTAGATGGATTCCGAAATATTTTATACTCTCGACATTTGTTTGGGATGGAATTTCTCTTTGTATCTCTTGCTGTTGCATTTTGTTGGTGATGTATCAAAATGCTGAGGATTTATATGGATTTATTTTGCATCCAGCAACTTTGCTAAAGTTGTGAATTATTTCTAATAATTTTTATTAGAATCTCTGGGGTTCTCTAAGGATAGCATCATATCATGTGCAAAGTGTGACAGCTTGATTTCCTCATAACCTACTCTTATTCCTTTAATCTCTTTCTCGACTCTCACTGCCGAGGCTAGCATTTCTAATGCAATATTGAATAGTAAAAGTGATAGTGGACAACCTTGTTTCACTCCTGATCTTACTGGGAAAGGTTCCAGTTTGTCTCCATTACATATTATGCTTACTGACTGTCTTAAATATATGCTCCTGACTATTTAAAGGAATAATCCATGTATTCCTATACTCTAAAGTGTTTTTAGTAGGAATGGATGTTGTATTTTGTCAAATCATTTTTCTGCATCTATTGAGACGATCATATGATTTTTATTAATTGGATTATTAATATGGTCAATTATACTAATAGTTTTCTTAATATTAAACCAGCCCTGCATTCCTGGTATAAATCCTACTTCATCATAATGCATTATCCTGGGGATGATTTTCTGTACTCTTTTTGCTAATATCTTATTTAAGATCTTATCATCAATATTCATTAAGGAGATTGGTCTATAGTTTTCTTTCTCAGTTTTCAATCTACCTGGTTTAGGTTCAATACCATGTCTGTGTCATAAAAGGAATTTGGTAGGACTCCTTCATCCCGTTTTTTTTTGAAATAGTTTATATAACACTGGGGCTAATTGTTCTTTAAATGTTTGGTAGGATTCACATGTAAATCCATCTGGTCCTGGGGATTTTTTCATGGGGAGTTGATTAATAGCTTGGTCTATTTCTTTTTTCTGAAATGGGACTTTTTAAGCAGTTTACCTCCTCCTTGTTAATCTAGGAAGCCTATGTTTTTGGAGTAGTCATCCATTTCAGTTAAGTTATCAAATTTATTGGCATAAAGTTGGTCAAAGGAACTCCTTATTATTTCTCTAATTTTCTTTTCATTGGTGGAAAAATCCCCCTTTTCATTTTTAATATTAACAAGTTGATTTTCATCTTTCCTTTTTCTGATCAGATTTACCAAAGCTTTATCTATTTTATTGGCTTTTTCATAAAACCAATTCTTCGTTTTATTTATTAATTCAATAGTGTTTTTTTTTTTTTTACTTTCACTATTATTGATTTCTCCTTTTAATTTTAGTATTTCAAATTTACTTTTTGGCTGGGGGTTTTTAATTTGGTCTTTTTCTAGCTTTTTAAGTGGCAGGCCCAATTCATTAATCTTCTCTTTCTCTATTTTATTCAGATAAGCCCCTAAAGATATAAAATTTTCCTTTGTTACTGCTTTAGGTGCATCCCACAAATTTTGGTATGATGTCTCATCATTGTCATTATCTTGGGTGAAATTATTAATTGTTTCTATAATTTACTGTTTCAGGCAGTCATTCTTTAAGATGAGATTATTCAGTTTCCAATTACTTTTTGGTCTATTTACCCCTAACTTCTTATTGAATGTAGTTTTTATTGCATTGTGATCTGAGAAGAAGGCATTTACTATTTCTGCATTCCTGCATTTAATTTTGAGATCTTTATGTCCTAATATATGGTCAAGTTTTGTATAGGTTCTATGAAGTGCTGAGAAGAAAGTATACTCCTTTCTATCACCATTCAGTTTTCTCCAAAGGTCTATCATATCTAGTTTTTCTAAAGTTCTATTTACCTTTTTAATTTCTTTCTTATTTGTTTTTTGGTTTGATTTATCTAATTCTGAAAGTGCAAGGTTAAGACCTCCCACTATTATTGTTTTGTTGTCTATTTATTCTTGCAGCTCTCTTAACTTTTCTTTTAGGAAGTTAGATACAATACCAATTAGTGCATGTATGTTTAGTATTGATATGGCTTCATTGTTTAGGCTACCTTTTAGCAGGATATAGTTTCCTTCCTTATCTCTTTTAATTAGATCAACTTCTGCTTTTGCTTGATCTGAGATAAGGATGGCAACCCCTGCTTTTTTGGCTTTACCTGAAGCATAATAGATTCTGCTCCAATCTTTTACCTTTACTCTGTATGTATCTCCTTGCTTTAAGTGTGTTTCCTGTAAACGACATACTGTAGGGTTCTGACTTTTGATCAAGTCTGCTATCCGCCTCCGTTTAATGGGAGAGTTCATGCAATTCACATTTACAGTTAAAATTACTAATTCTGTATTTTCTGCCATGATATTATGCCCAGATTATGATTTTTTCCCTTGACACCTCTGAACCCCTTCCTCAGGATTTAATTTATAGACCCTATTTGTGACATGCAGCGCTCCCTTTTTAGTATCCCTCCCCCCTCCTTCCAAATCCTTTCCCCTTTCTTGTACCCTTCCCTTATTCCCCTTTTTCCTTTTCCCTTTTCCTATCCCCCCTTTTAATGAGGTGAGAGAATTCTCTGAAAAACAAATATATTCATTATTTACTCTTTGAGCCTACTCTGCTGAGAGTAAGATTCACACAATGTTTCTTCCCCTCTCTAAATTCCCTCAGATGTGGTAGATTTTCTAAGCTGCTTCCTGGGATGTAGTTTCCCTCTTTTTATCACTCCTTACCCTTTTTCTAATACTATCCCCTCACCTTTACTACTTCCCTTTTTTTAAAATATTATATCAGTAAAATCAAGTTATCCATGTGGACTTTCTGTATATCCATAACAGTGATACAGTTCTCAAGAGTTCTTTTTACAATTGTCTGCTTTTCTTCAGTCTTGTGGATGTAGATCAAATTTTTTTGTTTGTCAGTCTTTTTTTTTAGAAACAAATGGAATTCCTCCATTTCATCAAATGACCATCTTCTTCCATGGAAGATGCTAAACTTAGCTAGGTGGTTCATTCTCGTTTGCAATCCTTGTTCTTTTGCCTTTCAGAATATCGATCCTTTAATGTGGAGGCAGCCAGATCTTGTGTGACCCTTATTGTGGCACCTTGATATTTGAATTGTTTTTTTCCTACCTGCTTGCAATATTTTTTCCTTAGTTTTGTAGTTCTGCAACTTAGCCACAATGTTCTGTGGAGTTCTTTTTTTAGGTTTCAGAAGGTGTTTGATGAATTCTTTCAACACCTATTTTCCCTTCTGTTTCTATTATCTCTGGACAGTTTTCTTTGATGATTTCCTGTAAAATAAATCTAGCCTCTTTTTTTTGGTCATAGTTTTTGGGTAGTCCAATGATCCTCAGATTATCTCTCCTAGATCTATTTTCCAGGTCTATAGATTTTCCCAGTAAGTATTTGATGTTATTCTCCAGCTTTTCATGTTTTTTTGTTTTGTTTGACTGATTTTTGATTTCTCAATGAATCATTCATTTCTATTTGTTCTGTCCTGATTTTTAATGAGTTATTTTCTTCATTTACATTTTTTTAGTTCTTTTTGTATATGCCCAATTGAGTTTTTAAATGAATTATTTTGCTCTGTTGTATTTTTTCCATTTCACTAATTTTTTTTTTTTAGTGCGTTATTTTCTTTTCACAAATACTACTTCCTGTGATTTTGTTAACCTTTTCCAATTCACAAATTTTGTTTCCGTGCACGTCCTGTGAATTCTTTATTTTGTCCAACCCATATTTCAGGACATTGTTATTCTCTATCATAGCTTCTCTTTCCTTTCCCCATTTTTCTTCAAACTATCTTAACTTTTTAATAGTCTCTTCTAGGAGAGAGTTATGTGATGGGTGGCAGGTATCAATCCCCTTTAGGGTGTTATCTGTATACTCTCTGCTGTTAGCTTCCTTGGGGTTGGATACCCCCTTTTCTCTGTATAGAAGCTGTCAATCACTCTCTTGAGCTTCTTACTTATTGTTAAAAATCTGTATAGGGTCTGCCCTGTGGGTAGAAAATTTATTTATCAGCTTCCTCCCAGAAGGGGATAGGTTGCCTCTTGTGTCTGCATCAAAAGAGAGCTCTGGGACAGAGTTCCCCTCCCCCCCCCCGGAAGTGACTTAGAGATATTTAGCACAGTTGCATTGTGAGGAGTGCCCAGTGAAGGACCCTCCCTGTGTGGCCTAGTGACTACCCTGAGACTAGAGGCTGTGAAAGTGTCACAAACCCCAACCAAAGCCTCCTGTGGGGCAGTGGATATCAGCAGCTGATGCAAAAACCCCCTGTGCTCAAACCAGAAGTGTCTGCCCAGAAAGCACAGTTCCTGCTTTGAAGGTTCTGCTATTATGGGAGTTCTGTTGCTGCTGGAGTTTTGCTGCAGGGAGAATTGCACTGCCTCAGGCTGAGCCCCACACTATGTGGATTAGAGGCTGCCCCAAGCTGTGTTCCCCTCTGTTCAGGTTCTTTACTGCCCCAAGGAATAGCCCCGGACAGTAGCAGAAGGCAGCCATGCCAAGATCTCTTAGGTTGCTTCTGGTTTGGGGTGATTATATTATCTGGCTATTGCTTTAATGTGGCTTTGATTTCTCTTCTGATCTGCTATTTTTAAAAGCAGAGTAGAGCTATCATCCTGTGGCAGATTCTTCTATCTCAGTGGCTTCTCTGATCCCAGAGTTCTCCCCAGCCTGTTTGGCACAGTGTGCTTGCCCCAATCCAACACTGTCTGTGCTGATCTTTTTTTTCTCCTCCCCTTGGAACTGACTTTTTCTGTTGAAATTCCAGAATCTCTTTGGCTGGTAAGTTGTGCTTCTAATCATTGTGATTTTTATCAATCCGGTGTTATTTTTGAGGCTGATTTAACTAATTGGTATTGAGGGTAGAAGGGAGCTTACAAATTCATGTGTATCTTCTCTGCCATCTTGGCTCCGCCCCCCCTGAACATAGCATGTTTTACTTTACATTCAATCTCCATAATTCTTTTTCTGGAGGAAGATGTCATTTTCTACCCAAAGTCTATTTGGACTGCTTTGGATCACTGAACTATGGAGAAGAAGCAATCCTTTCTTAATTGATCACCACACATCCTTGCTGTTACTGTATACCACATATTCTTTTTAGTTCTTATTTTGTTCAGCATCAGTTCATGTAAATATTTCCAGGTCTTTCTAAAACCAGTTTGTTCATCATTTTTATATAACAAAAATATTTCATTATCTTTATATACAGCAACTTATTTTGCATTCCCCATCTGATAGGTGTCTACTCATTTTCCAATTCCTTGCTACCACAAAAAGAGTTGCTTCAAAGATTTTTTGCACATATGGATCCTGTGCTCTCCTTTATGATTTCCTTGGGAAAGCAGTGGCACTGCTGGATCAAAGGGTATCTATACTTTTATAGTCTTTGGACATAATTCCAAATTGTTCTCCAGTATGGTTGTATCATTTCACAATTCCACCAACAATGCATTAGTGTCCTAGGTTTTCCACAACCTCTCCAACATATACCACTATTTTTTTTCTGTAATCTTAACCAATGAGAGAGGTGTGAAATGGTACCTTGGAGTTGTTTTAATTTTCATATAACTATAGATAGCTTTAATTTTGTCATCTCAAAAATTTTGTTCATATCCTTTCACCCTTTATTAATTTGTGAATAATTTGTATTCTTATAAATTTGACACAGTTCTTTACATATTTTACATATTAGATCTTTGTAAGAAACACTGATTGTAAAATTTTCCCCAGCTTTTTTCTTCCCTTTTAATCTTGTTTCTGTTGATTTTTTTTGTGCAAAAACTTTTTAATTTAATGTAATCAAAGTTGTCTATTTTGCCTTTTGTTATATTCTCCAGTCCTTCTTTTACTTTTGTTTCTTTATCATTTCATTTCCATCATATTCCTCTCCAACTCCACCCAAATAGTCATTTTTTAAACAATAATAATAAAAAACAGTTCTACACAACTGAAGTTGCAAAATTGTGAAATATCACTGAAGTTAGACAGCTTATGAACTGTTCCATGACTATAGTGCCCTATCTCTTCAAAGAATAAAATCCTAGTATCTCTTCTTTAGGATTAAGATGATTATAATGATGCATCATTAAAGTTTAGTTATTGGTTTTGTTGTTTTTCCTTTTGCTTTACAATGTTGTCAGTATGAATACTGTTTTTCTATTTCTGCACATTTCAATCAAATAAATATTCCCATGCTTTCCTATATTCTTCATATTAATCACTTTAAAAACTCATAATAATGCTTTAATATTATTACAATTATGTACTATAGTTTTAGCCATTCTCCAATTGTACATCTAATTTTTTTTAATTATAACTTTTTATTGACAAAATATATGCATGGGTAATTTTTCAACATTGACGCCTGCAAAAAACTTCTGTTCCAACTTTTCCCCTCCTTTCCTTCACTCCCTCTCCTTGATGGCAGGTAGTCCCATACATGTTAAACATGTTAAAGTATGTGTTAAATACTATATCAATTCATCTTGTTTTTCAAACTTTGTCATCACACTCAACTTTTGGGCCAATATAGTTGTGACATTCTCACTTTGACAGCTACTGCTATCTTTGGAAGGGAAACAGATTTTCTCTTTGTTTTTATTGTCAACCAATGGATACAGTCCATGAAATATGTTATTTTTTGAAAAAAGTAAGAGTATCACTCTCTCAATAGTAAAAATATATCAGCGATTTCTTTGAATACAGAAAAAGGAGGGTAAAATCCTTCTTGGTACAGAAAAGCAGTGGTATTAATTGCGGAGAGGCTTGATACAAGAAAATTATTCAAAATAATCAGAAAAGGGAAAGTTATCTAATATACCTGCTCATTGACCAACTTAGAATTTAAGCTAACCTGTCCTTTAAGATGGAGTCACAGAAGTCAGAAGAAACAAAATCAATGAAAGAAAAAGAAATAAAAATTCTCTTAGTAAGAAATAAGAATATGTCAAGTACTGTGCTAAGCAATGAATATGGGAATTGATTGGGTTCATCAGTGAGATTACACCCACCTTACTTTAATATTCTCTTTGTCAAGTAAGAACTCATCAGTTGAATCAATTAATCAACCAAATGTACGAGCTGGGTATTGGCAAGGCAAGAAAATCTATATTGGATTAAAACATTTTATTTAGGTGGAGGAGAGACACTTTTGATTTGTTTGGACTGGCTGAGGGACTTGGTCATGTCTTAAGTGACTTATGTAAAACTAAGAAACTAGTTTAAAATCATAGCTTTGTAATTGTGAATCAGAGCTTTGTGATGAAATTTTTCAGCCAAACCTCTGAGAAGGAATCACTTAGAGGTGAGAAGAGAGTATATTGTCTTTCCTCAAACTCATTCTCCTTTCCCAACCCTTCACTAGAATAGGAAGTTGATTTTTTTAGAAGACTAGAGTGAAGTATTGAAGTTTGAAGTATTCTGACTTTCTATAAGTGTCCCAGATCAGTCTGCACAGCATCAGTGAATGGCAATAGTATCTATTTAATAAAGTGAGAAAAGAGATGTAATGAGGAAAGGAAGATTTAAGGTTTTATAAAGATTTCAATAGAAAGCTAAGGATATCATTCTGATGACTCCAGAGAAAGGATTGTGGGAGATGTGAGTTCTCCTTTTGTTACATGTACTCTAAGTTTCAGTGTATTTCCCTCTAGATTCTACTTGTACTTGTGGAAGAGCATTTCACACTCTTTGGGGGATCTGTTTGTGAAAACTAAGCCACCACTGCAAATATCCATTCCATAAAAAGAAATTGGTCTTAATGACTAATTGATAGCAACATTTTCATGAGAGAAAATATAAGGCAAGGGACATATATGAAATTAGAAACCACCCCAACCTCTCCATCTACTCCTGGAATCATGGAACAGATATGTATTAGCTGCCATAGAGCATGCTGACTTCTAGTATGAGTGGATGTTGAAAGAAATGAGTAAGATTTTCACATTATTATGATTTACTTGTATGCATACTTTGAGTTCATGGTCTATCTGTAAAATCTGGTGGCCCCTTTCCAAGTATTTATATCATAGAAAGTTTTAGAAATGTAAAATAAGATACTATTACTCATAATTACTCAAAACAAATACAAGCTAATATTTTTGAATAAGAAGGTACTAGAATCTAAGGCCAAAAAAGTATATTTTCAGGGCTTGACATATAATTAGGGATTTGTAGACTTTGTGTGTCCTTTCTTCATTTTCTCTTCAGTCAAATTTCTCTTCAAATTACAGGATTATTCCCCCATCTCCAGGCTTACATAATTAACCAGATTAAACCTCTTAACGGTCCTTCAAACATGTGACCTTTCATTTTAGGTCTCATCTATTCTATATTTAAATCACACTGTTATTCTTAACATGACCTTTTCATCCTAATTAACTCTTTCCTCTTACATTCTGCTTCTGAAAGCTCTACTCACTTAAGTTGCTTAGTATTTTGATAGGATGGTAAATAATACCAGTTTATAAATGACAAATTAAACTATGGAGTGCCCTCCACTGCTCCCCACTACTTCCCACAATTGTTTCACAGTGGGGAACTATTATGCTTTCAACCTTTTGACAAAGAGGTGATGTACTTGATGCAGAATAATAAATGTGCTTTCAGAAATAGCTAATGTGGAAATTTGTTTTTCTTGACTATGTATATGTATCACCAGGGCAGGTAGGGAGAAGGAAGGAAGGGAAGAAGGGAAAGAAGGAAGGAAGGGAAGAAAGGAAAGAAGGAAGGAAGGAAGGAAGGGGAAAAGGGAAGAAAGAAAAGAAGGAAGGAAGGAAGGAAGGAAGAAAGGAAAGAAGGAAGGAAGGAAGGGGAAAAGGGAAGAAAGAAAAGAAGGAAGGAAGGAAGGAAGGAAGGAAGGAAGGAAGGAAGGAAGGAAGGAAGGAAGGAAGGAAGGAAGGGAGGGAGGAAGGGAGGGAGGAAAGGAGGGAGGAAAGGAGGGAGGAAGGAAGAAAGGTAAGGAGGGAGGAAAGAAGAAAGGAAAGAAAGGAGGAAGGAAGGAAGGAAGAAAGGGAAGAAAGGAAGAAAAGAAAAGGGAAGGAAGGAAGGAAGAAAAGAAAGAAAGGAAAGGAAGGAAGGGAAGGAAGGAAGGAAGGAAGGAAGGAAGGAAGGAAGGAAGGAAGGAAGGAAGGAAGGAAGAGAGGGAGGGAGGGAGGGAGGGAGGGAGGGAGGGAGGGAGGAAGGAAGGGAGGGAGGGAGGAAGGAAGGAAGGAAGGAAGGAAGGAAGGAAGGAAGGAAGGAAGAAAGGAAGGAAGGAAGGAAGGAAATGAAGGGAGGGGGAAGGGAGGGAGGAAGGAAGGAAGGAAGTAAAAGAGGGAGGAAGGAAGAAGTATGAGAGGAGGAGACAGAGTGAGAAACCCATCATGCCTAAGATATAGAGACTTAACATTTTCTAAAACCATAGTTGTAGGAATATGAGAGCTACTTCAAAGTGTTACAATAGCAATTAAATGAGTTTGCATAATTAAAAAATAATAACAATCTGATTTATTTAATCCAAAATTTAAAGATACTCTACAGAAGTCCAAAATTTTGCTACTTTGAAGGTGCTATCAAGCTGACTTGGCAAATGATGACTTGGCATTGACCAGTCTCTATTTATCCACCCTTAATGGATAAACATTTGGATCCCAGATGCCTTTACCCCTCTTTAGGCATGCTCAGGGTAATTTGGGGGCACCCAAGGGGTCTGGATGTATTCCAGTGACAAGTTTAGTTAAAGTTTTGTCAGACTAGAAGAAAAATCATATATGTGTATAAGCGTACATATGTATTTCTTTTACAGCTGCCTTAAGATGGCAGTGAAAATTATGCCTATCAACATTTCAGGGTCCTTGGTATTACATAACTCCCAGCTGTGGGCCATATGATCAAGCCTCATAAACAAAGGCAAAGCCATAGAGGAGGATCCTGTTGTAAAATAATGTATTTTTGTCATTGTTCTGAAGCAGTTCCCAAAGCCACTTACTGGGTTTCAAATGTATCCTACCTTCTGGCATAGAGATTTTAGCACAAACATTCAATCCAAAGGTTTTTTTTTTCCTTTAAAAGTACTTTTTTTCTAATAGGAAAATTGGGGGGGCTGTTTCCCTCCTTTTCCCATTAAAATTCAGGACCTTTTTGTAAAAGCGGACATTCCGGGTGTTTCATCAGTCAACTTAGTTTATGCATTTGCTTTGTTCATGTCTCACTGAAATCCTGCCCTTAGTAAGGGATTTTTGTGGGGAGTTTACATTCCATGGTGATCCAAAAATCATGCCTTTTTTAACCAAAAAATATATATATTTTAAAAGAATTTGAGACACAATTACATATTTATAATAGAGACAATGGTCCCAATAAAATTAAGTAGCTGTCTATGATTCATATTTCATCTATTCCTCACAAGTTACATTGACTTTTTATTTATGTCTGGCTGAAATTTAAGATATTGGCTTTATATCCTCAAGCAAATTCTCATAAGAAGTTACTCAGGAAGCTAGATTCCAAATCATGACCTTGGATATTGTCAAGTTTGGGGTTTTTTTTTTTGATTTATAATGAAATACGGGATCAGAGTTGTCAATAAAGTTTCACCCCATAAGGAAAAACTCTTCTAAAAGTTATTATATAAAGATTAATAAGCATATCTTATCACAAGAACTACTTAAGCTAAATGTTACATATTTATTAAAAGAACTTTCCTTTAACATACAAACTGATGAAGTAGAAACAGGTGACAAGATATTCAAAATAATAATGAGAAAGGGGTAACTGGGTTCTTTTCTAAGGCTTTATATTTGGAGAATGCTGTCAACTATTAAAATCTTTCAGCAGCATAGAAATAATAGAGCTTAACACTTAGATACAAGAGTCTTAATTAAAATTGGAAGCTCAGAGGGCATTTTAAAGTGAAATACTTCTTTACCCCACCATCCTTATTTATTAATTTGAATAATAAACTTCAATCATAAATGCATTTCAAATTAAGACAACTCTTAGATACCCCTATACACCTCTTAGATTGGGTAAGTTGACAGGAAAAGATAATGACAAATGATGGAGGGGATGTGAGAAAACTGGGACACTTAGTGGAATTGTGAATGAATCCAACCATTCTGGAGAGCAATTTGGAACTATGCTCAAAAACTTATTAAACTGTGCATACCCTTCAATACAGCAGTGTTACTACTGGGCTTATATCTCAAAGAGATCTTAAAGAAGGGAATGGGTCTCACATGTGCAGAAATGTTTCTGGCAAACCTTTTTGTATTAGCCAGAAACTGGAAATTAAATGGATGCCCATCAATTGGAGAATGGCTGAATAAATTGTGGTATATGAATGTTATGGAATATTATTGTTCTATAAGAAATGACCAGCAGGATGATTTCAGGGAGGTCTAGAGAGACTTATATGAATTGATGCTAAGTAAAAAATGCAGAACCAGAGATTATTATACACAGCAACAAGAAGATTATATGATGATCAACTCTGATGGATGTGACTCTTCAACAATGAGATGATGCAAACCATTTCCAATTGTTCAGTAAAGAAGAAAATAAGCTACACCCAGAGAGAGAACTATGGGAAATGAATATGGACCATAACATAGCATGCCCATTCTTTCTGTTATTGTTTCCTTGCATTTTTGTTTTCCTTCTCAGGTTTTTTCTTTCTTTCTATATCTGATTTTCCTTATGCAATAAGTTAACTGTATAAATATGCACACATATATTGGATTTAACATAGACTTTAACATATTTAATAATGTATTGAACTACCTGCCATCTAGGGGAAAGGATGCAGAGAAGGAGGGGAAAAGTTGGAAGAGAGGGTTTTGCAAGGGTCAGTGTTGAAAAATTACCCATGAATATGTTTTGTAAAAAGAAAAAGCTATATAATAAAAAAATCAAAAAAACAAATCATAAATTCATTTTCTTATCTTTCCTTTGTTGCTATATTTTTTAAAATTTTATAATTATAAAAAAATTTGACAGCATATATGCATGAATAACTTATTTATATCATTATCCCTTGTATTCATTTTTCCAAATTGTCCCCTCCCTCCCTCTACTCCCTCCCATAGATGACAGGCAATCCCATACATTTTACATGTGTTACAGTATAACCTAGATACAATATATGTGTGTAAATCCAATTTTCTTATTGCACATTAAATATTAGATTCCGAAGGTATAAGTAACCTGGGTAGATAGACAGTAGTGCTAATAATTTATATTCACTTTCCAGTGTTACATCTCTGGTGTAGTTGTTTCTGTCCATCATTGATCAACTAGAAGTGAGTTGGATCTTCTTTATGATGAAGATATCCACTTCCATCAGAATACATCTTCATACAGCATTGTTGTTGAAGTGTATAGCGATCTTCTGATTCTGTTCATTTCACTCAGCATCAGTTCATGCAAGCCTCTCCAAGCCTTTCTCAATTCATCCTGCTTGGTCATTTCTTACACAGCAATAATATTCCATAACCTTCATATACTAATTTACCCAACCATTCTCCAATTGATGGACAGCCATTCATCTTCCAGTTTCTAGCCATTAAGAAAAGAGCTGCCACAAACATTTTGGCACATACAGGTCCCTTTTCCCTCTTTAGTATTTCTTTGGGATATAAGCCCAATAGCAGCAATGCTGGATCAAAGGGTATGAACAGTTTGATAACTTTTTGGGCATAGTTCCAAATTGCTCTCCAGAATGCTTGGATTCTTTCACAACTCCATCAGCAATGTATTAGTGTCCCAGTTTTCCAACATCCCCTCCAACATTCATCATTATTTGTTCCTGTCATCTTAGCCAATCTGACAGGTGTGTAGTGGTATCTCAGAGTTGTCTTAATTTGCATTTCTCTGATCAGTAGTGATTTGGAAAACTCTTTCATATGAGTGGATACAGTTTCAATTTCATCATCTGAGAATTGTCTGTTCATATCCTTTGACCATTTATCAATTGGAGAATGGTTTGATTGCTTAAAAATTAGGGTCAGTTCTCTGTATATTTTGGAAATTAGACTTTTATCAGAACATTTAATGGTAAAAATATTTTCCCAATTTGTTACTTCCCTTCTAATCTTGTTTGCATTAGTATTGTTTGTATAGAAACTTTTTAGTTTGATGTAATCAAAATCTTCTATTTTGTGATCAATAATGATTTCTAGTTTTCCTCTGGTCATAAATTCCTTCCTCCTCCACAGGTCTGAGAGGTAGAGTATCTTCCATTCCACTAATCTATTTATGATCTCATTCTTTATGCCTAAATCATGGACCCATTTTGATCTTATCTTGGTATATGGTGTTAAGTGCGGATCCATATCTAATTTCTGCCATACTAATTTCCAGTTTTCCCAACAGGTTTTTTTTTCAAATAATGAATTTTTATCCCAAATGTTGGTATCTTTGTGTTTGTCAAACACTAGATTGCTATAGATGTACCGTTTTTTGTCCTTTATATCTAAGATGTTGCAGTGATCAATTGGTCTATTTCATAGCCAATACCAAATGGTTTTGGTGACTGCTGCTATATAATATAGCTTTAGATCAGGTACACCTAGATCACCTTCATCTGACTTTTTTTTTCATTAGTTCCTTTGCAATTCTCGACCTTTTATTCTTCCATATGAATTTTGTTGTTATTTTTTTTAGGTCATTAAAATAGTTTCTTGGGTGTCTGATTGGTATGGCACTAAATAAATAGATTAGGTTGAGGAGTATTGTCATCTTTATTATATTCGCTTGGCCTATCCAAGAGCACTGAATGTCTTTCCAAATATTTAAATTTGACTTTATTTTTGTGGCAAGTGTTTTGTAATTTTGCTCATATAATTCCTGACTTTTCTTTGGTAGATGGATTCCCAAATATTTTATACTCTCAACATTTCTTTGGAATGGAATTTCTCTTTGTATCTCTTGCTGTTGCATTTTGTTGGTGATGTATAAAAATACTGAGGATTTATGTGGATTTATTTTGTATCCAACAAATTTGCTAAAATTGTGAATTATTTCTAATAACTTTTTATTAGAATCTCTGGGATTCTCTAAGTATACCATCATGTCATCTGCAAAAAGTGATAGTTTGATTTCCTCATTACCTACTCTTATTCCTTTAATCTGTTTCTCGACTCTCATTGCCGATGCTAGCATTTGTAATACAATATTTAATAGTAATAGTGATAGTAGGCAAACTTGTTTCACTCCTGATCTTATTAGGAAAGGTTCCAGTTTATCTCCATTACATATTAAGCTTACTGACTATCTTAAATATATGCTCCTGACTATTTAAAGGAATAGTCCATGTATTCCTATACTCTCAAGCGTTTTTAGTAGGAAAGGATGTTGGATTTTATCAAATGCTTTTTCTGCATCTATTGAGATGATCATATGATTTTTATTAATTTGATTATTAATATGGTCAATTATACTAGTAGTTTTCCTAATATTAAATCAGCCCTGCATTCCTGGTATAAATCCTAGTTGATCATAGTGTATTATCCTGGGGATGATGTTCTGAATACTTTTTGCTAATATCTTATGTAAGATTTTAGCATCAATATTCATTAATGAAATTGGTCTATAGTTTTCTTTCTCAGTTTTCTATCTACCTGGTTTAGGTATCATTACCATGTCTGTGTCATAAAAGGAGTTTGGTAGGACTCCTTCATCCCCTATTTTTTCAAATAATTTATATAACATTGGGGCTAATTGTTCTTTAAATGTTTGGTAGAATTCACATGTAAATCCATCTAGTTCAGGGGATTTTTTCCTAGGGAGTTGATTAATAGCTTGGTCTATTTCTTTTTCTGAAATGAGATTGTTTAAGCAATTTATCTCCTCCTCTGTTAATCTAGGAAGCCTATGTTTTTGGAGGAAGTCATCCATTTCACTTAAGTTATCAAATTTATTGGCATAAAGTTCTGCAAAGTAACTCATTATTTCTCTAATTTCCTCTTCATTGCTGGAAAGATCCCCCTTGCCATTTGGAAGACTAACAATTTGATTTTCCTATTTCTTCTTTCTGATGAGATTTACCAAAGGCTTATCTATTTTATTGGCTTTTTCATAAAACCAACTCTTGGTTTTATTTAATAATTCAATAGTTTTTTTTTTTTTTTTACTTTCAATATTATTGATTTCTCCTTTTATTTTTAGTATTTCAAGTTTAGCTTTTGGTTGGGGGTTTTTAATTTTGTCTTTTTCTAGCTTTTTCAGCTTTTCTTGTACCTTCCCTTATTCCCCTTTTCCTTTTCCCTTTTCCTCTCCCCCCTTTTAATGAGGTGAGAGAGAATTCTCTGAAAAACAAATATATCAATTATTTACTCTATGAACTCCTTCTGATGAGAGTAAGATTCACACAATATTTCTCCCCCTCTCTAAATTCCCTCAGATATGGTATATTTTTCTATGCCTCTTCCTGGGATGTAGTTTCCCTCTTTTAATCACTCCTTCCCCTTTTTTCTGATACTACCCCCTTCCTTTTACTACTCCCCCTTTTTTATATCAGTAAAATCAAATTATCCATGTGGACTTTCTATATATCCACAACAGAGATACAGTTCTCAAGAGTTCTTTTTACCTTTTTCTGTTTCTCTTCAATCTTGTGGATGTAGGTCAAATTTTTTGTTTAAGTGTGGTTTTTTCTTAGAAACAAATGGAATGCCTCTGTTTCATTAAATGACCATCTTCTTCCATGGAAGAAAATGCTAAACTTAGCTGGATAGTTTATTCTTGGTTGCAATCCTTGATCTTTTGCCTTTTGGAATATCATGTTCCCGGCCCTTCGATCTTTTAATGTGGAGGTAGGCAGATCTTGCGTGACCCTTATTGTGGCACCTTGATATTTGAATTGTTTTTTCTTAGCTGCTTGCAGTATTTTTTCCTTTGTGTGGTAGTTCTGCAGCTTAGCCACAATATTCTGTGGAGTTCTTTTTTAGGGTTTTTTTCAGAAGGTGTTCAATGAATTCTTTCAACACCTATTTTCCCTTCTGTTTCTGTTATCTCTGGACAGTTCTCTTTGATGATTTCCTGTAAAATAGAATCTAGGCTCTTTTTTTGATCATAGTTTTTGGGTAGTCCAATGATCCTCAGATTATCTCTCCTAGATCTATTTTCCAGGTCTATAGATTTTCCCAGTAAGTATTTGATGTTATTCTCCAGCTTTTCATTTTTTTTTTTTTTGTTTTGTTTTGTTTTGTTTGACTGATTTTTGGGTTCTCAATGAATCATTAATTTCTATTTTTTCCGTCCTGATTTTTAATGAGTTAGTTTCTTCATTCACATTTTTTAGTTCTTTTTGTATATGGCCAATTGAGTTTTTAAATGAATTATTTTGCTCTATTAAATTTTTTTCCATTTCCCTAATTTTTTTGTAGTGAGTTATTTTCCTTTTCCAATTCAGAAATCCTACTTTCTTGTAAATTTTTTATCTTTTCCAATTCAGAAATTTTACTTTCCTATGATTTTTTAACCTTTACTAATTCACAAATTTTGTTTCCCTGCATTTTCTGTGAATTCTTTATTTTTTCCAACTCAAATTTCAGAATGTTGTTATTCTCTATCAGAGCTTCTCTTTCCTTTCCCCATTTTTCTTCAAACTCTCTTAACTTTTTAATAGTTTCTTCTAGGAGAGAGTTATGTTAAGGGGGGCAGGTATTGTTCCCCTTTAGGCCGTTATCTACTGACTCTCTGCTATTAACTTCCTTGGGGTTGGATACCCACTCTTTCTCTGTGTAGAAGGAATCAATTTCTCTTCAGCTTTTTACTCATGGTTAAAAATCTTTTTTGATCTGCCCTTGTGGTATGAAGTTTATTTATTTATTTCTTTACTAGCTTCCTCCTAGACTGGATGGATGAAGCAGCTCCTGTGCCTGAGTAAGAGATAGCTCTGGGAGAGAGTTCCCCTCCCCCTCCCTGTGCTGTGAGGGGTGCCCAGTGAAGGACCCTGCTGTGTGTCCTAGTGACTTCCCTGAGGTTTAAGACTGCACAGTAAAGGTGACACAAAGTCCATCCAATGTGTCCTGTGCGGCGTGGATATCAGCAGCTGAAGTGAAAAGCCCCGTGCTCAAACTGGAAGTGTCTGCTGGGAAACTGCGGTTCCTACTTCAAAGGTTCTGCTTCTCTGGGAATTCCGCTGCCTGAGGTCCATAACCTCAGGCCAAGCCTGGCCCTATGTGTATTAGATGTTGCCTCAGGCTGTATCCCCGCTATTCAGGCTCTTAACTATCCCAAGGTGAAGCCCTGGAAAGCGGAAAGCAGCTGTACAGCTGTGCCGAGATCTGTTAGATCACTTTTGGATTGGGGTGGTTCTAGGATCTAGCTTTATATTTTAAAGTGGCTTGATTTCTCATCTGAACTGCTGTTTTATAAGCAGAGAAGAGCTATCAGCCTGTGCCAGATTCCTCTATCTCAGTGGCTTCTCTGATCCCAGAGTTCTCCTCAGCCTGATCAGCACAGTATGCTAGCACCTAACCGTCTGTGCTGGCCTTTTTTTCTTCCTCCCCTTGGAACTGATCTTTTCTGTTGAAACTCCAGATTCTCTTCAGCTTGCCCTTTGTGCTTCCAGTCCTTGTGGTTTCTATCAGTCCACCACTATTTTTTTTAATTCATTTTTCCAAATTATCCCCTTCCTCCCTCCACTCCCTCCCCCCCCCATGGCAGGTAATCCCATACATTTTACATGTGTTACAATATAACCTAGATACAATATATGTGTGTAAATACCTTTTTCTTGTTGCACATTAATTATTAGCTTCCAAAGGTATAAGTAACCTGGGTAGATAGACAGTAGTGCTAACAATTTACATTCACTTCCCAGTGTTCCTTCTCTGGGTATAGTTATTTCTGTCCATCATTGATCAAGTGGAAGTGAGTTGGATCTTCTTTATGTTGAAGATTTCCACTTCTATCAGAATATATCCTCATACAGTATTGTTGTTGAAGTGTATAGTGATCTTCTGGTTCTGCTCATTTCACTCAGCAACAGTTGATTTAAGTCTCTCCAAGCCTCTCTGTATTCCTCCTGCTGGTCATTTCTTACAGAGCAATAATATTCCATAACCTTCATATACCACAATTTACCCAACCATTCTCCAATTGATGGACATCCATTCAACTTCCAGTTTCTAGCTACAACAAAAAGAGCTGCCACAAACATTTTGGCACATACAGGTCCCTTTCCACTCTTTAGTATTTCTTTGGGATATAATCCCAATAACAGCAATTCTGGGTCAAAGGGTATGCACAGTTTGACAACTTTTTGGGCGTAGTTCCAAATTGCTCTCCAGAATGGCTGGATTCTTTCACAACTCCACCAACAATGTATCAGTGTCCCAGTTTTCCCACATCTCCTCCAACATTCATCATTATTTGTTCCTGTCATCTTAGCCAATCTGACAGGTGTGTAGTGGTATCTCAGAGTTGTCTTAATTTGCATTTCTCTGATCAGTAGTGATTAGTCCACCACTATTTTTGAGGCTGATTTAACTAATTGGTAATGAGGGAAGAAAGGAGCTTACAAATTCGTATGTATCTTCTCTGCCATCTTGGCTCTGCCCCCCCCCCCCGCCTTGTTGCTATATTATATTAATAAATAAAACACTTTTAAAACTTTCCCATTGGGTCGAACCGAGTATTTCACATATAATTATATCTGCAAATAGTGAAAATTTCAATAATGCAACCATTCCAAAGGAGTCATTTTTCATAATAATGAGCACTAGCTATAATAGTCACTTAATAAATGCTGAATTGAATTGAAATGAATTCCATCAAACAAAATCATCTTTCCATAAAGAACTATAGTGCCTTTATTTGTTGTTGTTTTTTTCCCTTGCATCATACTCTATAGCTTCAACCAATAAAAATATATATATTTTTTATTTTGAATAGAGTTTTCTTCCTTTCAGTTTCTTCCTCTGGCATAGTATACTGGAAAAAGACTGCCCTAGAAATTTGGAAATATAAATTGTAGCCTGAGCTTTTCTACTTGCTATTTCAATGACCTTGTGTAAGCCACATAGTCTCTTTAGGGCTCAATTTACGTCACTTGAAAACTGTAAGGTTAGACATGAATCATAGAATTTCAAATTTGGAAGCCTGAAATCAATCTATATCATTCAGATGTTCTTCAACTTCATTTCATAACTAAAAATAATCACATGATTTTATTTTTGTTTGGTATTTTCTATAGTTAAGTTGTGGTATTTTTATGCTGATATAAAATAATATGAAAAAATTATGAAATCTTAATTTGTTATGTGACCTCTATTCCAGAACCATAGTGCTTTCCATTGTATCATACAACCCCTCATCAACTAATAGACATGTTATTATAATGAGGGAAGGTCAGGACTTCCTTTCCTTTCACCTTTCACCTTCTGGACTGGTGGTCTTTGTCCCCTTTACTCACAGAGATGATTACAGGCATCAGGTTGTATTCCATGAGAATAAATTAATGGATTGGACTCAGTGAGAATAATCAAGATCTTTATTTTCTTACACTAACCTGTTGTAATTGGAGAGGGGAGAAGGGATATAAACTTGATCTTGTTACTTAGTATCCATCTGATTCTAGACAAGTTATTATGTATTCTTCTGGATCTCAGTATCCCCTTCTATAAGATAGAATGCTGAATAAATAACTTTGAGCATACTTTTTTTCCCCACTTGATAAATGGCCAAAGGATATGAGCAGACAATTTTCCTATGATGAAATTAAAATCATTTATAGTTATGTGAAAAATGCTCTAAATCACAATTGATTAGAGAAATGCAAATAAAAACAACTCTGAGGTACCACCTCACACCTCTAAGATTTACTAAGATGACAGAAAAAGATAATAATAAATTTTGGAGCAAATGTGGGAAAACTGAGACACTAGTGCATTGTTGGTAGAGTTGTGAAGTGATCCAACTGTTTTGGAGAACAATGTGGAGAAATATCTAAAGGACTATAAAACTGTGCATACCTTAGACTCAAAGATGCCAATATTGGGTCTGCATCCCAAGGAAATCACAAAAGAGGGAAAAGGACCTACATGTGCAAAAATGTGTAGAGCAGTTCTTTTTGTGGTAGCAACAAATTGGCAAAGGAGTACATACCCATCAATTGGGTAATAGCTGAATAAATTGTGATATGTGAAGACAATAGACTATAATTTTCTATTTAAAAAAATATGAACAAGAAGACCTGGAAAGATTCACATGAAGGGATGCTGAGCAAAATAAGCAGAACCAGAAATACATTGTATACAGTAACAGCAAAGATGTATGATGATCAGTTATGAAAGGCTTGGTTCTTTTTCATGGTTCAGTGATCTATCTGGACTCCAATAGACTTTGGACAGAAAACTTACATCTGCATACAGAAAAAGAACTAAGGAGACTGAATATAAATCAACATACTGTGTTCTGTTCTTTTTTTCTATTTTTTTTTATTTCTTCCATGTTTTTTTCTTGCTCTGAATTTTCTCTCCTAACATGATTTATAAAGCAATGTGTATTAAAAATAAATAAAATTACTACAAAAAAGAACATATTTCTATTTCTAAATACTTTTAAGCTATTTGTCATCTTCCCCCCTTCCAAATAGACTGACAATGTTTGTCTCAGACTCTGTTGCATTGTCATACATTTTCCAGTAATTTCCTAGGTTTTGAGCTTTACTTCTTGATAAATGTTTTTTTTTTCCTGTCATATTTCCATTTGAATTCTCTTTTTCTTCTATTTTCCTAGCTTCCTCCTCACCTAAAGTACCATTTTGATAATTGATCCCTGTAATAGAAAGTATCAAAAAGAACATTTTAAGGTGAAGGGTATCAAATGGAACATGGAAAAAAGTATAATAGCAAGGGAGCACTTATTTGTTTCTTTCTTGAATAAAACTTCATACCAAGATCTCAAAATAAACTAGAAATATTATTTCAAGACACAAAAGACAAATTCTACCTTCCAGCCTCTGTTTCCTTCAACAGTACAAAATCAATGAGAATTTACTATAGGGAATAAACATAAAAAAACTCAATAACAACATTTTGATCATGCTTTAAGGTTTCAAAAACAATTTACAGATATCATTTAATTTCACAGTACACTGAGAAGATGCTATTATTATCATTACTTTACAGTTGAAGAAACTAAGGCTGATATTAACTCACAAGGGTCCTGAATATGGTAAATGTTTGAAATTGGATCAAACTCAGATTTTATTGATACCAGATCCAGAACTCTATCCATTTCACCACACAATTGCTTCTAACATGTGTGATTTAAGGTAGACTTACATGTTTTTTTAAAAAGTAAGTGCTACTTTTTTGTTTGTTTTTGGCCTCAAAAGAAAATATTTCAAAGAACTTTATTGTCTTTCCAAACTCTGTAGAAACCTATAGAGTTGAGGGATAGACTTGAGGCAGTAAGGTAATACAGTGGATTGGACTTGGATGAAGACATACCTGACTTTTTATTTAAGGCATTTACTGGTTATATGATCCTGGACAAGTTGCTTAATCATCTTAATCTTATTTTTGTCATCAATAAAACAGTAATCATCTTATTTATAACTCTTACCTTAAGGGATTATTATGAGAATCAAATAAGACACAATGCTTTGTATACCTTAAATGAAATGTTTGACAAATATTATCTATTACTATTTCATAGCTATTTTCAGGGGAATTTTACAATATATATATATATCACCTACTAAGTGCTAGACATCAAGCTAAGGACTTTACAAATCTTATCTCAATTGACCCTCACAACAATCTAAGGAAGTAGATGATATTATTATCTACAGTTTACAGACTGAGGCAAGTAAAAAATAAAGTGACTTGCCCAGTGTCACACAGCTAGTAAGTGTCTGAAGTCATATTTGAACTCAGATTTTTTTGAGTGTACTGTGTGCACTGTGGCACCACCTAGCTGCTACAGTAAAGGTTACACATTAATATAATAGACATTTTAAATGGTTATTAATGAAGTCATTTGTGTAGTGTAAAGAACACAGGGTTAAGAAGCAGGAGATCTGTGTTCTTACCCTGACTTTGACAATTACAACCTGCCTGGCTGTGAGCAAATAAGTCACTTCATTTCATTCAGTCACAGCTTTTTTTAACTTTAAAATGAATATGATAATAATATTTGTACTCTGTGCTTCAAAGGTTATTGGGAGTGAGTGCTTTAAAATCTTAAGATATAATATATTAATGGCAATTAGAATATTGGACCAGTGTGGTAGGCTAGAAAGGGAACAAGACATAGAGTTAGGAGACTCAGGTTAGAATGTAATCACCATATTTACTATTTGTGTAGGTAAGAAGACAAGTCGTCATCAATTTCTCCTCATTTGTTAAATGAGAGTATGAAACAGATGATCCTCCAAATAATTTCCAGCCCTAAATTTCAGTTATCTGTGGACCTCTTGTAAGTCAATTTTACTTCTTTAAACTTCAGTTCACTCATTTATAAAAAATGGGAATAAAATAAGTTGCTAGGATTCATATGAGGAATAGATATTGTAATCTATAAGCACTGTACAAATGACTCATTGTTATTGTCACTATTATTATTATGATTACTCCTACTATTATTAAAGAGTACTAATAATTGCCAACAGTACCACTACTATTACTACTTTACTATTACCACTACTACTATTACTACTACCACTATCACCACCACCATTACTATTATACCTTTTTATTTTGGGGCAAGACTGGGTGGTGGTGAGACAGAACCATCCTTTTCTATGGTGAGGAATATAAAGAGAGAATCTATCTTCCATTTTTTCTATCATTTTAATACCTTCTCTCAAACTTTGCTTTCTTCATTGTGTTTCTTATTATAATTCTAATTTTCCACAGTGTTCCAAGTAGGCACTTTAGGCTTTTGTTCAAGGGTAAATTTATGTTTTCTCTTTTTTTCCTATGTTTCTTCATTATGATTGGTATCCTGATGACCTTTATGAATGCAATTCATAATTTATAAATATAACAAATTAATAAATAAATAAAAATGATAAATAAATAAATAAATAGATAGATAGATAAATAAATAAATAAATGCTTTACTCACTGGGTTATATCATTTTCCCAATTCATAGTACATCATATTTGATAGTTGGAAGGTTTTGTTTTTCATTTTTTGTAGGAAATAAAGGAAGATAGGTTCAAATATTGCTTTTACCACTTGCCATCAATAAAATCTCTTCGGCAAATAACTTCTGCATGTCTTAGTTGTTTTTATTTGTTTGTTTGTTTGTTTGTTTTTAATGCAAGATGAAGGTCTCTGAGACTTCTAACTATTAATCTATAATCCCATCAGTGTAATGTGAACAGTTCTTAAAAATGAAAAACCCAGGTTTGTTTGTTTTTTTCTGAAATGACAAGGAGAGAGCAAAGCATTAAGCAATTAGAAGACATTACATCTATTAGCAACTTGAATAATAAGTTGTTGAATATAGATTCCTTGAGAAAATTGCAAATCAAGGTGGAATTTGATGTAATGTTCTGAGGCTGTCTAAAATTCTTATTATGAGATCCAGGGACATCGAATATAGGTCTATGGTATCACTCATCTTAAAAACAAACAAACAAACAAACAAAACAAAACAAAAAAAAACCTAAATCATTCACTTATTTCAAGGAATTTTATACTATGTTGAGAAAAAAAAAACAGTATGTAAGGCAGATTAAGTAAAAACAAACTATATAAAAATAAATGCATATCTATTTCTCAGATCTGTGGAGAAGGAAGGAATTTATGGCCAAAGAAGAACTAAAGTACATTATCAAATGCAAAATAGATAATTTTTATTATATTAAATTAAAAAGTTTTGTACAAATAAAATTAATGCAGATAAGATTAGAAGGGAAGCAGTAAACTGGGGGGTATTTTATATCCAAGGACTCTAATAAAGGCCTCATTTCTAAAATATATAGAACACTGACTCAAATTTATAAGAATTCAAACCATTCTCCAACTGATATATGGTCAAAGCATATGAACAGACAATCTTCAGATGGAGAAATCAAAACCATTTCTAGTCATATAAAAATACTCTAAATCATTGTTGATCAGAGAAATGCAAATTAAGACATCTCTGAGATTCCACTACATACTTCTTATATTGGCTAAGAATACAGCAAAAGATGATAAATTTTTGAGGGGATGTGGGAAAACTGGGGCACTAAT
The DNA here is from genome assembly GCF_048593235.1 of Sminthopsis crassicaudata. Lineage (NCBI taxonomy): Eukaryota > Metazoa > Chordata > Mammalia > Dasyuromorphia > Dasyuridae > Sminthopsis > Sminthopsis crassicaudata. The sequence goes on along the minus strand of NC_133620.1, from coordinate 419,509,738 downwards.
GCAAGGTTGTTGTAGTTGTGACCTAATCCAACTATTCTGGAGAGTAATTTGGAACTATGCCCAAAAGGCTATCAAACGATGAATACCCATTGATCCAGCAGTGGTTTTAGTGAGCTTATATCCCAAAAAGATTTTAAAAGAGGAAACAAGAATCATATGTGCAAAAATATTTATGGCAGCCCTTTTTATAATGGCAAGGAACTGGAAACTGAATGAATGACCATCAGTTGGAGGATGGCTGAATAAGTCATAGTACATGAATGTTATGGAAAATTATTGTTCGATAATAATTGCTCAGCAGGATGATTTCAGAGAGGCCTGGAGAGACTTATATGAACTGATGCTAAGTGAAGTGAGTAGAACCAAAAGAACATTGTACACAACAACAATAAGAGTATATGATGATCAACTGTGATGAATGTGGCTCTTTTCAACAATGAGATGATTCAGGTCAATTCCAATAGAGTTGTGCTGGAGAAAGTCATTTGTGCCCAGTGAGAGGATTGTGGAGACTGAATGTGGATCACTGAATGAATTTTCATCATTTTTGTTGTTGTTTGTTTGCTTATTTTTTCTTTATTTCTCATTTTTCCCTTTTTGATTTGATATTTCTTGTGCAGCATAATTGTGGAAATATGTATAGAAGAATTGTAAATGTTTAAAATATATTGGATTACTTGCTATCTAGGGAGAGAGTGGGGGAAATAAGAGAGAAAAATTTGGACACAAGGTGTTGCAAGTATGAATGTTGAAAAATTTGCCTACATTTTGAAAATAAAAAGCTATTATTAAAAAAAATGAAAAGTAAACTTTAAGGTGGAGGGCATTAGCAACTGCAAGGATCAGGATACCTTTGGTTAGGGTATCCTAAGTGATTCTTGAATGAATCATTCTAAGTGATTCTTGAAGGGAACTAGAGATTCTAAGAGACAGGAATGAAAAAGGAGGTAGACAAAGATTCTACAAGGCATAATGGAGATAGGAGATGGAATGTCATCTTTAGAGAGAGAGATGCCAATTTGACTGAAAGGTAGCGCACAGGAAGGAGAATTTGCATTTGCCTCCTTTGTTTTCATTGATGCTATATTCACTTTTGCCTTTGATAAATACTAAAAACATTAATTTCTTTAAACTACTGCAATATATATATATATATATATATATATATATATATATATATATATATATATATATATATATATATATATATATAATGAAATGTCAGAAGCACAGCCTAATGATATAGCTGTGAAGGCTATAATGTCTATTTTTCCCCATCTAAATTATTGTGTTGCTGTCACCATGGCAGTCATGGAGTGCTGCCTTCACATGCTGGACCACAAATGGGAAGCTTCAAAATATTTGTTTTCACTAAGTAATATCAACAATTCAAAGTGCCAAGATGCCTCATTTGCTGAATTGAACACCAGCAGATGCTATTATCCAAATAGCAGAGTTGAATGGCTGGTCAAATACAATCAGCCACCTGAAACTAGGGTAGAATATCTCCAATATGAGAGAGTGACTGGAAGTAAAACAGTCTAGACAGAATATATCACAAATGTTGTATTTGCCCAAACAAGTGAAACTCCTTTGTTAAGCGCCCAGCAGGACTCTTGTTAGAGAACTGGATTTATCAAAGATCTCTCTTTAAACAAATTAACTATATTCATCTTTAAGGCCCAAAGATAGAAATAATTGTTGCAGACTCCCAAGTACATATTGTTACATCATTATTAGATTCAGTTCTATATTTATTTTATTTATGATTTTTAATATTTTTTATCTGAAGAAGACTAGACCTCAAGTGAAGGATTGAGGAAAAACATCTCCCTTTACTTTCATTGTAAAAGTGGGGCACAGTAGATATGGATTGTTATGTATACTGTTATACAGTTGATCTTTTGGCTGGTTTTGTTGAATTATTTTTTTCTTATTTCTAATCTTCATTGCAATTAATGGTTCCATGGGTAGTGAAATACTTACAAATTAATAAGATGAAAAACAATGTTTTAGGGAGCAGAGCCAAGATGGCGGAGAAGATACACGTGAATTTGTAAGCTCCCTTATTCCCTCAATACCAACTAGTTGAATCAGCCTGAAAAATAACGCTGGACAGATAAAAGAACAAGGATTAGAAGCACAACTTACCAGCCGAAGAGATTCTAGAATTTCGACAGAAAAAGTTTTTTCTGAGGGGAGGAAAAAAAAAAAAAAAGATCAGCACAGACAGTGTTGGATTGGGGCTAGCACACTGTGCCAAACAGGGCTGGGGAGAACTCTGGGATCAGAGAACAATTTGGAATTATGTCCAAAGGCTATAAAAGTGTAGATACCCTTTGATCCAGCAGTGCCACTGCTTTCCCAAGGAAATCATAAAGGAGACCAGAGGATCCATATGTGCAAAAAATCTTTGTAGCAACTCTTTTTGTGGTAGCAAGGAATTGGAAAATGAGTAGACACCTATCAGTTGGGGAATGCAAAATTAGTTGCTGTATATGAAAATAATGAAATATTTTTTGTTATATAAAAATGATGAACAAACTGGTTTTAGAAAGACCTGGAAATATTTAAATGAACTGATGCTGAACAAAATAAGAACTAAAAAGAATATGTGGTATACAGTAACAGCAAGGATGTGTGGAGATCAATTAAGAAAGGATTGCTTCTTCTCCATAGTTCAGTGATCCAAAGCAGTCCAAATAGACTTTGGGTAGAAAATGTCATCTTCCTCCAGAAAAAGAATTATGGAGATTGAATGTAAAGTAAAACATGCTATGTTCAGGGGGGAGGGGGTGGAGCCAAGATGGCAGAGAAGATACACATGAATTTGTAAGCTCCCTTCTACCCTCAATACCAATTAGTTAAATCAGCCTCAAAAATAACACCGGATTGATAAAAACCACAATGATTAGAAGCACAATTTACCAGCCAAAGAGATTCTGGAATTTCAACAGAAAAAGTCAGTTCCAAGGGGAGGAGAAAAGAAAGATCAGCACAGACAGTGTTGGATTGGGGCAAGCACACTGTGCCAAACAGGCTGGGGAGAACTCTGGGATCAGAGAAGCCACTGAGATAGAAGAATCTGCCACAGGATGATAGCTCTACTCTGCTTTTAAAAATAGCAGATCAGAAGAGAAATCAAAGCCACATTAAAGCAATAGCCAGATAATATAATCACCCCAAACCAGAAGCAACCTAAGAGATCTTGGCATGGCTGCCTTCTGCTACTGTCCGGGGCTATTCCTTGGGGCAGTAAAGAACCTGAACAGAGGGGAACACAGCTTGGGGCAGCCTCTAATCCACATAGTGTGGGGCTCAGCCTGAAGCAGTGCAATTCTCCCTGCAACAAAACTCCAGCAGCAACAGAACTCCCATAATAGCAGAACCTTCAAAGCAGGAACTGTGCTTTCTGGGCAGACACTTCTGGTTTGAGAACAGGGGCTTTTTTGCATCAGCTGCTGATATCCACTGCCCCACAGGAGGCTTTGGTTGGGGTTTGTGACACTTTCACTGTTCAGCCTCTAGTCTCAGGGTAGTCACTAGGCCGCACAGGGAAGGTCCTTCACTGGGCACTCCTCACAATGCAACTGTGCTAAATATCTCTAAGTCACTTCCGGGGGGGGGGAGGGGAACTCTCTCCCAGAGCTCTCTTTTGGTGCAGACACAAGAGGCAACCTATCCCCTTCTGGGAGGAAGCCGATAAATATTCTACCCACAGGGCAGACCCCACACAGATTTTTAACAATAAGTAAGAAGCTCAAGAGAGTGATTGACACCTTCTATACAGAGAAAGAGGGGGTATCCAACCCTAAAGAAGCTAACAGCACAGAGTATTCACATAACACCCTAAAGGGGAATGATATCTGTCCCCCATCACATAGCTCTTTCCTAGAAGAGACTATTAAAAGTTAAGAGAGTTTGAAGAAAAATTTGGAAAAGAAGAGAAACTATGATAGAGAATAACAATGTCCTGAAATTTGAGTTGGAAAAAATAAAGAATTCACAGGAGGTGCATGGAAACAAAACTTGTGAATTAGAAAACGTTTAAAAAAAAATCACAAGAAAGTAGGATTTGTGAATTGGAAAAAGAAAATAAACTCACTAAAAAAAATAATTAGTGAAATGAAAAAAATTCAACAGAACAAAATTATTCATTTAAAAACTCAATTGGGTATACACTAAAAGAACTAAAAAATGGGAATGAAGAAAATAATTCATTAAAAATCAGGACGGAAAAAATAGAAATTAATGATTCATTGAGAAACCAAGAATCAGTCAACAAAACAAAACAAAACCTAATGAAAACCTGGAGAATAACATCAAATACTTACTGGGAAAATCTATAGACCTGGAAAATAGATCTAGGAGAGATAATCTGAGGATCATTGGACTACCCAAAAACTATGATCAAAAAAAGAGCCTAGATTCGATTTTACAGGAAATCATCAAAGAGAACTGTCCAGAGATAACAGAAACAGAAGGGAAAATAGGTGTTGAAAGAATTCATTGAACACCTGAAAAAAACCCTAAAAAAGAACTCCACAGAATATTGTGGCTAAGCTGCAGAACTACCACACAAATGAAAAAATACTGCAAGCAGCTAAGAAAAAACAATTCAAATATCAAGGTGCCACAATAAGGGTCACACAAGATCTGCCTACCTCCACATTAAAAGATCGAAGGGCCTGGAACATGATATTCCAAAAGGCAAATGATCAAGGATTGCAACCAAGAATAAACTATCCAGCTAAGTTTAGCATTTTCTTCCATGGAAGAAGATGGTCATTTAATGAAACAGAGGCATTCCATTTGTTTCTAGAAAAAACCACACTTAAACAAAAAATTTGACCTACATCCACAAGATTGAAGAGAAATAGAAAAAGGTAAACAACTCTTGAGAACTGTATCTCTGTTGTGGATATATAGAAAGTCGGCATGGATAATTTTATTTTACTTATATAAAAAAGAGGGAGTAGTAAAAGGAAAGGGGTAGTATCAGAAAAAGGGGAAGGAGTGATAAAAAGAGGGAAACTACATCCCAGGAAGAGGCATAGAAAATATACTATATCTGAGGGAATTTAGAGAGGGGGAGAAACATTGTCTGAATCTTACTCTCATCAGAAGGAGTTCATAGAGTAAATAATTGACATATTTGTTTTTCAGAGAATTCTCTCTCACCTCATTAAAAGGGGGGATAGGAAAAGGCAAAACGAAAAAGGGGAATAAGGGAAGGGTACAAGAAAGGGGAAGGTCATTAAAAGGGGGGAGAGGAAAAGGAAAAGGGGAATAAGGGAATGGTACAAGAAAGGGGAAGGGACTTAAAAGGAGGCGGGAGGGATATTAAAAAGGGAGGGCTGTGTATCACAAGTGGGGTCCACAAATTAAATACTGGGGAAGGGGTTCGGGGAGACAAGGGGGAAAAAAGCATAATCTGGGGATAATATGATGGCCGGAAATACAGAATTAGTAATTTTAGCTGTAAATGTGAATTGGATGAACTCTCCCATTAATTGGAGGCTGATAGTGGACTGGATCAAAAGTCAGGGCCCTACAGTACATTGTTTACAGGAAACACACTTAAAGCAGGGAAATACATACAGAATAAAGGTTAAAGGTTGGAGCAGAATCTATTATGCTTCAGGTAAAGCCAAAAAAGCAGGGATTGCCATCCTTATCTTAGATCAAGCAAAAGCAGAAATTGATCTAATTAAAAGAGATTAGGAAGGAAACTATCCTGCTAAAATTTAGCATAGACAATGAAGCCATATCAATACTAAACATATATGCAACAAGTGGTATAGCATCTAACTTCACAAAGGAGAAGTTAAGAGAGTTGCAAGAAGAAATAGACAGCAAAACTATAATAGTGGGAGGTCTCAACCTTGCACTCTCAGAATTAGATGAATCAAACCAAAAAACAAATAAGAAAGAAATTAGAGAGGTAAATAGAACATTAGAAAAACTAGGTATGGAGGGGGCAGAGCCAAGATGGCGGAGAAGAAACACACAACTCTGTGAACCTCCTCACTCCCTCACAACCAATTAGATAAATCAGCCTCAGAAATAGCACTGGACTGATATATACCACAAGGACTGGAAGCACGACTTACCAGCTGAAGAGAATCTGGAGTTTCAACCGAAAAGGTCAGTTCCCAGGGGAGGAAGAAGAGAGGCCAGCACAGACGGCTGGGTGCTAGCATACTGCGCCAATCGAGCTGAGAAGGGCTCTAGGATCAGAGAAGCCACTGAGATAAAGGAATCTGGCACAAGCTGTTAGCTCTTCTCTGCTTATAATATGGCAGTTCAGAAGAGAAAGTTAAAATACTTTTAAAAATTCAGATAGATTAGATTTTCCACGACCCTGGCGGTGACTCAGCAGATCTTGGCACCAGGGGGTTTGGCCTCAGCTCCCACCTGAGAATAGTTAAGAGAGTGAAAAGTGGATGGATACTGCCCAAGGCAACACACACTGCCTAGCTTAGCTAGAGGGAGTGGAACTCAGTTCCGGAAGTCCCAGAGAAGAGGAATCTTTGAACTAGGGACAATGGTTTCTGGCAGACACTTCCAGTTTGAGCGCAGGGGCTTTTCACGTCACCTGCTACAGATATCCACGCCCCACCGGGACACATAGGCTAGGCTTTGTGCCGTATTTACTGTTCAATCTCAACCTCAGGGAAGCCACTAAAACACAGCGCCCTCGGGGCACAGCAGTGCTAGTCACCTCTGAGGCACTTCCAGGGAGGGGGTGGGGAACTCTCTCCCAGAGCTCTATCTTAGCTCAGGTGCTAGAGCCACTGCATCCATCCGGTAGGGGAGGAAGCTGGTAAAGAAGTAAATAAATAATTTCCTACCCCAGGGACAGACCCCAAAAGATTTTTTTAAATATGAACAAAAAAGCCAGAAAAACTATAGATTCCTTCTACACAGAGAAAGAGCAGGTATCCAACCCTGAGGAAGTTAACAGCAGAGAAACAGCAGATAACAACCTAAAGGGGAACGATTCCTGCCCCCCATCACATAACTCTCTCCTAGAAGAGACTATTAAAAAGTTAAGAGAGTTTGAAGAAAAATGGGGAAAGGAAAGGGAAGCTATGATAGAGAATAACAACGTCCTGAAATTGGAGTTGGAAAAAAAAAAGAATTCACAGGAGATGCAGGGAAACAAAATTCGTGAATTAGAAAAGGTTAAAAAATCAGAGGAAAGTAGGATTTCTGAATTGGAAAAGATAAAAAAGTCTCAAGAAAATAGAATTTCTGAATTGGAAAAAGAAAATAATTCTCAAAAAAAAATTAGGGAAATGGAAAAAAATTCAATAGAGCAAAATAATTCATTTAAAAACGAAATTGGGCATTTACAAAAAGAACTAAAAACTGTGAAAGAAGAAAATAACTCCTTAAAAGTCAGGATGGAACAAATAGAAATGAAGGATTCACAGGGAACCCAAGAATCAGTCAAACAAAACAAAAAAAAAAAAAAAAAAAAAAAAAAAAATGAGAAGCTGGAGAACAACGTCAAATACTTACTGGGAAAATCTATCGACCTGGAAAATAGATCTAGGAGAGATAATCTGCGGATCATTGGACTTCCAGAAAACTATGACCAAAAAAAGAGCCTAGATTGTATTTTACAGGAAATTATCAAAGAGAACTGTCCAGAGATAATAGAAACAGAGGGGAAAGTAGATGTGGAAAGAATTCATCGAACTCCTTCTGAAATAGACCCTAAAAAAGGAACACCACGGAATATTGTGGCTAAGCTGCATAATTACCACACAAAGGAGAAAATCCTACAAGCAGCTAGAAAAAAAAAAAAAAACAATTTAAATACCAAGGTGCCACAATAAGGGTCACTCAAGATCTGGCTGCCTCCACATTAAAAGATAGAAGGGCCTAGAACCTGATATTCCTTAAGGCAAAAGATCAAGGACTGCAACCAAGAATGAACTACCCAGCTAAGTTTAGCATCTTTTTCCATGGAAGAAGATGGTCATTCAATGAAATAGAGGAATTCTATATATTTCTAAGAAAAAAAACAGACTTAAACAAAAAATTTGATCTACATCCACAAGACTGAAGAGAAACAGAAAAAAGTACACAGAACCCTTGAGAACTGTAACTCTGTTGTGGGTATATAAAAAGTACTCAAGGATAATTTGATTTTACTGATATAAAAGAAAAAAAGGGGGGTGTAGTAAAGGGAAGGAGGTCGTTTCAGAAAAAGGGGAAGGAATGATAAAAAGAGGGAAACTACATCCCAGGAAGAGGCATAGAATATACACCATATCTGAGGGAATTTAGTGAGGGGGAGAATAATTGTGTGAATCTTACTCTCATCAGGAGAGGCTCAAAGAGTAAATAATTGTCATATTTGTTTTTCAGAGAATTTTCTCTCACCTCATTAAAAGGGGGGAGAGGAAAAGGGAAAAGGAAAAGGAGAATAAGTGAAGGGACTTGGAGAGAGGGGGGAGGGATACTAAAAAAAAGGGAGGGTTGCTTGTCACAAGGGGGGTCTGTAAATTAAATATTGGGGAGGGCGATTAGGGGGGTCAAGGGAAAAAGCATAATCTGGGGATAATATGATGGCAGGAAATACAGAATTAGTAATTTTAACTGTAAATGTGAATGGGATGAATGCTCCCATCAAACGGAGACAGATAGCAGATTGGATCAAAAATCAGAACCCTACAATATGTTGTCTGCAGGAAACACACTTAAAGCAGGGAGATACATACAGAGTAAAGGTAAAAGGTTGGAACAGAGGCTATTATGCTTCAGGTAAAGCCAAAAAAGCAGGGGTAGCTATCCTTATCTCAGATCAAGCAAAAGCAGAAGTAGATCTAGTTAAAAAAGATAAGGAAGGAAACTATATCCTGCTGAAAGGTAGCATTAATAATGAAGCCATATCAATACTAAACATGTATGCACCAAGTGGTATAGCATCTAACTTTCTAAAGGAAAAGTTAAGAGAATTGCAAGAAGAAATAAACAGTAAAACTATAATAGTGGGAGATCTCAACCTTGCACTCTCAGATTTAGACAAATCAAACCACAAAACAAATAAGAAAGAAATTAAAAAAGTAAATAGAACATTAGAAAAACTAGGTATGATAGACCTTTGGAGAAAACTGAATGGCAATAGAAAGGAATAAACTTTCTTCTCAGCAGTTCATGGATCCTATACAAAAATTGACCCTATATTAGGACATAAAGATCTCAAAATTAAATGTAGGAAGGCAGAAATAATAAATGCCTTCTTCTCAGATCACAATGCAATAAAAGCTACATTCAGTAAAAAGTTAGGGGTAAATAGACCAAAAAGTAATTGGAAACTGAATAATCTCATCTTAAAGAATGACTGGGTGAAAGAGCAAATTATAGAAACAATTAATAATTTCACCCAAGATAATAACAATGATGAGACATCATACCAAAATCTTTGGGATGCAGCTAAAGCAGTAATAAGGGGAAATTTTATATCTTTAGAGGCTTATTTGAAGAAAATAGAGAAAGAGAAGATTAACGAATTGGGTTTACAACTTAAAAGGCTAGAAAAAGACCAAATTATAAACCTCCAACCAAAAATTAGACTTGAAATACAAAAATTAAAAGGAGAAATCAATAATATTGAAAGTAAAAAAACTATTGAATTAATAAATAAATCCAAGAGTTGGTTTTATGAAAAAGCCAATAAAATAGATAAACCTTTGGTAAATCTGATCAGAAAAAAGAAAGAGGAAAATCAAATTGTTAGTCTTACAAATGAAAAGGGGGATCTTTCCACCAATGAAGAGGAAATTAGAGAAATAATAAGGAGTTACTTTGCCCAACTTTATGCCAATAAATTTGATAACTTAAGTGAAATGGATGACTTCCTCCAAAAATATAGGCTCCCTAGATTAACAGAGGAGGAGATAAATTGCTTAAATAGTCCCATTTCAGAAAAAGAAATAGAACAAGCTATTAATCAACTCCCCAGGAAAAAATCCCCTGGACCAGATGGATTTACATGTGAATTCTACCAAACATTTAAAGAACAACTAACTCTAATGCTATATAAACTATTTGAAAAAATAGGATATGAAGGAGTCCTACCAAACTCCTTTTACGACACAGACATGGTACTGATACCTAAACCAGGTAGATCGAAAACTGGGAAAGAAAATTATAGACCAATCTCCTTAATGAATATTGATGCTAAAATTTTAAATAAGATATTAGCAAAAAGACTTCAGAAAAAAATCTCCAGGATAATACACTATAATCAAGTAGGATTTATTCCAGGAATGCATGGCTGGTTTAATATTAGGAAAACTATTAATATAATTGACCATATTAATAATCAAATTAATAAGAACCATATGATCATCTCAATTGATGCAGAAAAAGCATTTGACAAAATCCAACATCCATTCCTACTAAAAACTCTTGAGAGTATAGGAATAAATGGACTATTCCTTAGAATAATCAGGAGCATATATTTAAGACCGTCAGTAAGCATAATATGAAATAGAAATAAACTACACCCTTTCCCAGTAAGATCAGGAGTGAAACAAGTTTGCCCACTATCACCATTACTATTCAATATAGTACTATAAACGCTAGCCTCGGCAATAAGAGCCGAGAAAGAGATTCAAGGAATTAGAGTATAAAATGAGGAAATCAAACAATCACTTTTTGCAGATGACATGATGGTATACTTAGAGAACCCCAAAGACTCTGCTAAAAACTACTAGAAATAATTCAAAATTTCAGCAAAGTGGCAGGATACAAAATAAATCCACATAAATCCTCAGCATTTTTATATATCACTAACAAAATGCAACAGCAAGAGATACAAAGAGAAATTCCATTCCAAACAAATGTTGAGAGTATAAAGTTTTTGGGAATCCATCTACCAAAGAAAAGTCAGGAATTATATGAGAAAAATTATAAAACACTTGCCACAAAAATAAAGTCAGATTTAAATAATTGGAAAGACATTCAGTGCTCTTGGATAGGCCGAGCGAATATAATAAAGATGGCAATACTCCCCAAACTAATCTATTTATTTAGTGCTATACCAATCAGACTCCCAAGAAACTATTTCAATGACCTAGAAAAAATAACAATAAAATTCATATGGAAGAATAAAAGGTCGAGAATTGCAAGGGAACTAATGAAAAAAAACTCAGAGGAAGGTGGTCTAAGTGTACCTGATCTAAAGCTATATTATATAGCAGCAGTCACCAAAACCATTTGGTATTGGCTAAGAAATTGACCGGTAGATCAGTGGAACAGATTAGATACAAAGGACAAAAAAGGGTACATCTATAGCAATCTAATCTTTGACAAACCCAAAGATACCACCATTTGGGATAAAAATTCATTATTTGAAAAAAAACTGTTGGGAAAACTGGAAATTAGTATGGCACAAATGTACCAAGATAAGATCAAAATGGGTCCAGGATTTAGGCATAAAGAATGAGATCATCAATAGATTAGACTTACAGAGGATAGTCTACCTTTCAGATTTGTGGAGGAGGAAGGAATTTATGACCAGAGGAGTACTAGAGATCATTATTGATCACAAAATAGAAGATTTTGATTACATCAAACTAAAAAGCTTATGTACAAACAAAACTAATGCAAACAAGATTAGAAGGGAAGCAACAAATTGGGAAAAAATTTTGCAGTTAAAGGTTCTGATAAAGGCCTAATTTCCAAAATATATAGAGAACTGACCCTAATTTATAAGAAATCAAACCTTTCTCCAATTGATAAATGGTCAAAGGGTATGAACAGACAATTCCCAGATGATGAAATTGAAACTATTTCCACTCATATGAAAGTGTTCCAAATCACTACTGATCAGAGAAATGCAAATTAAGACAACTCTGAGATACCACTACACATCTGTCAGTTTGGCTAAGATGATAGGAACAAATAATGATGAATGTTGGAGGGGATGTGGGAAAACTGGTACACTAATGCATTGTTGGTGAAGTTGTAAAAGAATCTGGTCATTCTGGAGAGCAATTTGGAACAATGCCTAAAAAGTTATCAAACTGTGCATACCTTTTGATCCAGCAGTGCTACTACTGGGCTTATATCCCAAAGAAATACTAAAGTGTGGAAAGGGACCTGTATGTGCCAAAATGTTTGTGGCAGCTCTTTTCGTAGTGGCTAGAAACTGGAAGATGAATGGATGTCCATCAATTGGAGAATGGTTGGGTAAATTATGGTATATGAATGTTATGGAATATTATTTCTCTTTAAGAAATGACCAGCAGGATGAATACAGAGAGATTTGGAGAGACTTATATGAACTGATGCTGAGTGAAATGAGCAGAACCAGAAGATCACTATATATGTCAACAACAATACTGTATGAAGATGTATTCTGATGGAAGTGGATATCTTCAACATAAAGAAAATCCAACTCACTTCCAGTTGATCAATGATGGACAGAAACAACTACACCCAGAGAAGGAACACTGGGAATTGAATGTAAACTGTTAGCACTACTTATACCTTCCTTATACCTTTGGAATCCAATTCTTAACGTGCAACAAGAAAATTGGATTTACACACCTATATTGTACCTAGGGTATACTGTAACACATGTAATGTTTTGGATTGCTTGTCATCTAGGGGAGGGAGTAGAGGGAGAGAGGGAAATTTTTTAAAAATGAATAAAAGGGTTAATGTTATAAAAAAATTTACTCATGCATATGTACTGTCAAAATTTTTTATAATTATAAATTAAAAAAAAACAATGTTTTAAAAATAAGATAAGATTTTTAAAAAAACTCATAAAAGAGCAATTAAATATAAATACTAGTATGACTTTATAAGGAAAAGCAAAATGATTGTGTCTATGTCTACAATGTACTCCCAACTTGTCTTCTTCTGTTCAATCATTTTCCTTCAAAGGCCAGCTCAAGTAAAACCTTCTTTTGAAACTTTCCTAGGGGCAGCTAGGTGGTGCATTGAATAGAGTACCAGCCCTAAAGTCAAGAGGACCTGCATTCAAATGTGGCCTCAGACACTTAAACAGTTCCTATCTGTAAGACCTGTGCAAGTCATTTAACCCCAATTGCCTAAACAAAAGAAAAATAAACTTTTCTGGATAAAAGTGCTTTCTCCCTCATCAAATTTCTTAGCATCTTTTGCCCAGAACTTCCATGGCATCACAGTCTCATAGAATCTAGAAGTAGAAAAAACCTTAGAGATTATGTAGTTTGTACCTTTTACACATTTTATAGAAAAAGAAACTGATATTAGGTCATTCTCCCTAGTCCATTTTGTGTATAGCACACCTAAATTTTAAACCCAGGTCCTCTGTTTACAAATCCCATAATTTTTCTTGTGTTATAATATAGTACCTCTTCTTTATTTCCATTACACTGTATTATATTTATTTGTATATCTACCTTAGCCACACTATTTGATTGTAAGCATCTTGGGGTCAGGAATATATACCTCTTCATCTTGTTTCTTGGGCTACCTGAAGAGCTCAAAGGGACTAGTCCTTAAAATGTGCACAAATATCTAGTCATTTGATTTAATGTCCCTCAGTTAACTTCAGTAGGACTTCACAAAGGTAGAGACATGACTTTCAGTACTTGGATTCTACAGGTGACTATTTGGCCACACATCCTCTCTGCATACATATAAAGTTAAAGTTTGAGCTCTCCGTGCTCAATGACCTTCCATGTGCAAAGAAAAAGTGTGTCTAGTTTGGGGAAATATTTCATATCAATTTTACATTTCAGTAAACTACTAAAATTGAATGGGAAAGGAATTCTTTCCAAAGGAATCCAAAGAAAGAATCTATCCATACATACAATGTTTAGAATCATCACTTGTGTGGTTCTTGAGCAAATGAAGAGGAAAAGTAGAGGTAGTTTTATGGGAAAAAATACTAACAGAAAACTTAGTGGTTGTTACATAAAAAGGAAAGAGATAGAAGAATGTTTCAAATGAATGCTGTCTTGGACTAAAGTAAGTATGACAAATAGAAAACATCTAGTTTAACCTATACTTAAAAGGAACCCCTACTATACTATTTTTGGCAAATGATCATCCAAAATCTACTTGAGAATACATAATGAACATCTCTGAAAGCAGCCTACTTTATTTTTGGATAGCTTAAGATCTTCAGAAATTTAATAATAGCTATAATAATGATTACTTTGTAGTTTACAAAGAATTTTACAAATATCCTCTGATTTTCAACAATCCAGGGAGGTTTTCCATTTACAGGTAAGAAAACTGAAATAAACAGAATTTAAGTGACTTCTTTGTCTTGTGTCAAACAACTAACAAATGTGTGAAACTAGATTTGAATTCAAGTCTTCCTGACTGTATGTTTGCTGCTTTATCCACTGCATCACCTGTCTCAAATTTCTCTTTACATGAGATCTAAATTTGTCTGTATGAACTTTTCAATCACTGTTCTTACCTAGTTGCATACTCTGGGGCTAGGAGAACAAGTCTATTTCCTCTTCTACATAGCATACTTGAAGAAAGATATCCTGATGCCCTCCACTAGTTTTCTGTAGGGGAAAAATCCCTATTTCTTTTTTTTTTTTTTTTTTTTTTTTTGGTCTGAGGCAATTGGGGTTAAGTGACTTGCCCAGGGTTACACAACTAGGTGTTAAGTATCTGAGATCATATTTGAACTCAGGTCCTTCTGACTACAGAGCTGGTGTTCTATCCACTGTACAATCAAGCTGCCCCTATATCCCTATTTCTTTTAACCAATTCTCTTCTTATGGGGCCAACACAATTCATGTTCTCTTCACATCTAGCTTCTATTATTTCAATAATTTCCTAATTGTTATTCCTAAAACCAGTCTTCTCCTATCTCTTCTCCACACATTTCTAAAACAAAAGCATCCCACTTCACTTTCCTACTCAAGAAGATGAGCTGTGTTCTATCTCCAAGATAAAATGCAAACTCCTCTGCTAGACTATAGCTTATCTTTCCAACCACATTTATCTCTTCTGTTCACTCCGTTGTCTAGCCAAACTGATCTACTTTCTGTTTTCCTTATATCCATTCCATCTCTCCTTTGTATGTCTTTGGATGGGTTGTCCTTCATAACTAGAATTCTCTTATTCCTTATCTTTGAATCACAATTCCTAGCTACCTTCAAGACTCTTCTCATGTATTATGTCCTACACAGAACCTATCCTAATCTTTCCAGTTATAAAGACCCTCCCTGAAATTTTTTTTGTTTTCTATTTTCCATGTATTTTTTATTAACTTCAAGCAAGTTATTTTCCACAATGTGATATAAATTCTTTAAAAACAGAGAGTGATTTTTTTATATGTCTATCCTCAATACCTAATACAACACCTTTCCTCCTCCCCACAGAGAAAAATTTAGGATATCTATCAAAAAAAAAAAAAAATTTTTGCCAGTAAGTGCAATCCGCAAATGAAATGAAATGTCTTAAAAGATAGTTATTTGCCCCTCACTGGAGATTTTTGAGAAGAAAGTTATATGATAACTTGTTAAGTATTTAATTGGACATTCTTTTCATGTCTGTACAAGTTCAACTAGATAACATCTGATGCATCTTTCAATTCCCAAATTCTGTAACTCTGTGAAAAATTATAAGGTTAATGAAATCACTTGAACCAACCTGAAAAAAATTGTTGTGATATGACATATGTGAAATATTCCTTTAATCTTAATAATGTGCTCTACAATGCAGTACTGCTTAGCCCTATACTGACTCATGCCAAACACGCAATACATGTTTTTTGCTAGGTTGACTGACCACTGTTTTCTTATTACTCTTGACCATCATGGAAAAAGCCAGGTCAAAATGAAATTCAAGGATGTTATTGTCAGTACTTTGTGTTTTTTCAGTAATTTCAGTAATTTTCAGACATGGAGAAATATCAAAGTAGAGATAGGTATCCTATAAGTGTTTGGAGATTAAAAATTAGAGAGTAGGTGAGTTCAAAGAAAGAGTTATTGAAATCAATTACGCTTTTATAAATTAATTTTTAAAAATTCAAATAAACAAAACATCCACAATCATTTTATGGTTTGAGCTTTCTATAATAAGGCATTGTTATCATTAAATTTTTAAAAGTAAGGACAATGAATCCATAAGAAAGTCACCAAAATTTATTTAATGCAGCCCCTCACTTCCCCCCAAGAAAAGTGACCTATAAAGTATACAGATTCAGTCATCAATTTTCACTCAACTAATGGATTGTTTTTCTTGCTATCATATTGTTATCATAAAATTATTCCTCAGTTAGGAATCATATTTGAAAAAGAACCAATGTTATTAATGAAATTTTACCAATTAAAAAATAAAAAACACCAAGTTGCTAAATAAGTTTTATTACTAATCATCATTAATTGATTACTCTGTCTCATTAGCTCTTTTACTGACAAATATTTAAATAATAATCATTTTGGCATTTCAAAAAAATTTTATTTTGGACATATACAATTTAAAACGTTAATGGGCCTTTATCTGACTTATTCTATAGATAGTGAATACTAGTACTAAAATAGACTAAGATGCTTCTGGGAGAATAGAGACTGCTAATAAGATTAAAATGCTTTTCATATTAAGGTTTAATTCAGGTAATTTTATATTAAGATTGGTTAATGTTTAAGTAGGTACTTCTGAGATCCCTTGAAACATTGCAGTTTTCCTACTAATTATTAAAGTATACATAATTTTATAATATCTGTGAATATTTTATAAAACCCATATTAGTCTGTAACTCTCAAAAAAATAAGGTTCACAAAGAACCTTTCATTGTATTCTCACAACAATCCTGAAAGATATATGCTACTACTATACTACACATTCAGAAACTGATGTAGACAAGTTAAGTAACTCATCCAGGATCACATATCAAGAAGAGTAAAGGTGAAAGAAGTTGTCCATTATCTCACACAATCAGCACATGTTATTAATGGGTCATGCACCTAGATCTTCCTGACTTGAATCAAATGTATTTTATCTAAAAAGAGCGCAATGTTGCCTCTGTTTCAGGCTTTACAAAGGCAATTTTTTTTTTTTGCATTCAAAAATTACATTTTATCATAAGTGTTATACTTAATTTTTGAATTTGTATCTAAACACTTGAAGCCACAATTTTATAGTATATTGTAATATGTTTTCATATCTTTTCTCTTGTCACTTTCTGAGTATCTCCACTGACATTCATTTACCTATACTATAGCTATTCTCTATAACATCTGCCATGATGTATTTCACTTGTCCACTTTCTTTCCAGTTGAAATTTCGTAACACTAAATAATATATCCTCATTATCTTCTGTCAAATAGACTCCTTCCTAGCAGTCTTTCACAATATATTTTATTGGTCCCAAAATTCAAATGTCATTCTCAGATGCTATCTTCTTAACAGCTCCTTTTTTTTTTTTTTTTTACTTGGGGAATGGCAGGGCCATAATTTGTCTTTTTATTTGACCTCTTTATGGGCTCCAAGGAATTAGAAGACTAGATATGAAAATACTTAAGAAATTTAAACATTTTAAACATGGGTGAAATCTTTTCCATTACTACATGTGATGCTTTTTTTTTTTCTTTATTTTTCCAAATTATCCCCTCCCTCCCTCTACTCCCTCCCCCCGATGACAGGTAATCCCATAGATTTTACATGTGTTACAATATAACCTAGATACAATATATGTGTGTAAATACCATTTTCTTGTTGCACATTAATTATTAGCTTCCGAAGGTATAAGTAACCTGGGTAGATAGACAGTAGTGCTAACAATTTACATTCACTTCTCAGTGTTCCTTCTCTGGGTGTAGTTATTTCTGTCCATCATTGATCAACTGGAAGTGAGTTGGATCTTCTTTATGTTGAAGATTTCCACTTCCATCAGAATACATCCTCATACAGAACAGCTCCTTTTTTAAAATCTCCAAAATCTTCTTTTCTTATATTTTTTCTTTAAATATCACTAATGATAAAACTGCTATTTGTACTTCTGTGATTCTCAATTTTTTTTTGATCAGGATTCTATCATTTTTGTCAATATTCTTTGGGAGCTTTCTAAAAGTTATCATTTGCAATCACTTGAATAACCAGGAGTTTAAATTAATCAATCACAAACATTTATTAAATGCCTATTACATACATTCCATGCACCATACTAAATGGCAGAGATACAAGTATGCAAGTGACTCTCTTCCTTCAAAATTCTTACATTGTAATAGGGGATTGACATGAGCATCTTTAAGTAGAGAGAGAATATATTAAAAATAAATACACAATAGCTTTGGGAGAGAAACACTAGCAGCAAAGGAGGTCAGGAAAGGTTTCATGTAGAAAGCTGTTTTTAAATAGAATTTTAAAGAAAATCAGAGATTCCAAGAAGAAAAGGTCAAGTGCCTTTACTAGTATGGGAGCTAGAGAATTAAAAAAAGCATGGAAATAGGAAACATTTCATCTCATATGCAGCATTGCAAGTAACCCAGTTTAGGTGGATCACACAGCACAATAGAGTATGCATAAAAGATTATAAGGGTAGAAAGGGACTAAAATGCAGATATTTAAATGCCATATATTTCAATAAGACAGAAGTTTTCTATTATTTCTTGAATATATATCCTCTTTCTACTTTTTTTCACTATTGACACAAAATTATACACTTTGAAATTATCTCTGCCCTTGATTATTTGGAATGTAAAGAGACATTCTTCAAGTCTCTTCTGTGCTTTTGAATTATTCTTTTTTGAATTTTTCTTCATTGCGTTGAGTGATATAACAAATTTGGAGACAGAACGTTAACATTCTTTATAATTTTATAACCTCACTGCATAGTTTTAAGTGCAATGTAAGTGGATGCCCTTCTTGTCTAAGATAAATCCTTCCACTGACTTCAAAAATTCATTCCTATATTTTTGTTCACTTAAGGTCCATAGGCAGAATAATTAAATATTAATGCACTTTTATACATATCTAATATTCCCCAAAGCACTTTAACATAGATTGTCTAATTTGAAATGTTTGTGATTTCAGGGATTATACATTTCAAAAGAATAAAGTAATTTTAGAATGGGAAGAAAAGAAATCTAATCTAACTCTCAGTCAAATATCACATCAATATTATATCCTCATATCTATAAATCAATATAATAGTGCCTTATACATAGCAAATCTATGTAGATGTTAGCTATTTTATCAACTATATACATAAACACAGGAGATGATTTGTTATTGTCCTTCAATAATTATTTCCACCTATTGTGTGATCTATAATGATGAACTTCTCTCTTCTTAACTAGACTATGCTTTAGACAGCATATACAGTCTGATACCTATATATCAAATTGCAAAATGTTTCCAACCTTGTAGAATCTCCTAGAGATTACATTCAAGTACAGCCTTGAAGAACCTGTGATCTCTAACTATGATGGTTTTGGCTCTTTTTAACAATAAGGTAATGTAAGGCAATTCCAGTAGATTTGTGATGGAAAGTGCCAGCCACATCCAGAGTGAGAATTGAATGTGGATCAAAGCATAGAATTTTCACTTTTTTCTTGTTTGTTTGCTTATTTTTTCTTTCTCATTTTTTCCTCTATCAAAGAGGAATGATTTTTTTTCATAGCATGACAAATATGGAAATACATTTAGGATTACTTCCTGTCCTGGAATTAAAAAAAAAAAAAAAAAAGAATCTATGATACTTTCACATAATGTTGAGTCATTAGAATATGCTTTTGTTTAAGTTCCAAGGTAATCAGTAGAATTTAACAATTTCCCCATTTACAGATATGTATTTTGTTTCACTTTTTCCTAGTGATTTGAAATAGGCAATTAGATGCCATAGTAGATAGAATGTGAGGCTTATAATCTGGAAGAACTGAATTTAAATCCAGCCTCAAGCACTTACTAGCTGTGTTATCCTGGATAAGATACTTAACGCTGTTAGCCCCAGCTTTCTCTTATGTGAAATGAGCACAAGAAGTAAATGGCAAACAACTCTATTATCTTTGTCAAAAAAAACCTCAAATTATATCACAAAGAGGCAGACATATTTGAAACAACTTTTATGAAAATTTTAATTGTGGAGACAATGTTAACATGATAGTGATGAGGTCTAGAATTGGGGTACCCAAATGAAATTAAGGTTTAATTGAGGTCTAGTGGCAAGTTCGGGGTACAGGGAGTCAAATAGAGCTCCCCTGCAATCCCTTTGGATTCAATGCAAGGATATGGAGTTAAATGAGGTCTAGTAGCTGTGCAAAAGTCTCCTGTAAAGGAATTTACAGACCTGAAAACCTAGATTGACAAAAGAGGTTTATTTGGGGGTTTGGAAGTAAGGTTAAAGTCTAATTAGTAAAAGGTGAAGTAGAGAAGAAGGTAAGAGGGCATGGAAACAGGATTCCAGTGGGCTGAGAGTCTTTGGTGCCAGGCATGATGCTGGCATGTTTTGATCCTCTGCAAAGAGAGGACTCCAGCTTGGCTCTTTTATAATGAGAGATTTAGCTAAAGAGGCCTGTGGGTGGAGTCACAAGTTGGTTTCTCTCTGGGTTTCAACAAGGGCTAGAATTTGCTTGGTTGAGGTTGGAAAACCTGAGCAGATAATTAGAATGGGGGCTGCGACAGCCCAAGTTGGCTCAGAACCCATGGGGGCTGGGAGAGCCTGGGTCTCTTATTGGAATTCTAAGGGATGCTTTTGACCAGGATTTGTGAATCAAAGGTCCTAGCTTCTTGAATTGAGAATGCCCAGCTAGGAGGACTTGGGAATCATAAAAGAATAAATCAATCTGAAAGGATTAGTTTCTTAAAGGGACCACAAACTGCATCAACACTATGTTCCTGGGTAAGGGGAAATGGATGAAAGAACTTTATAGAAAAGAGACATTTGAGTTTTTTAAATCTTTTTTTTTTTTCTAGAAACACTGATTAATGTACGCTCAATATAATTGTATGGATTGAAACTTTCTACAAATTAAGACTATTATTTTCAAAATTAGTTTTGATTCCACATGTCAACAATGACTGATGATCATCTTCATTTGAAGACAGTATGGTAGTAGAGTATGTGCAGTCAGATGACCTAGCTTGTTTTACCTTGTTGAAATCACAATCTTTCTGAAGTTCTGTTTCTTCATTTATAAATGCTATGTTTAAATCTACTCTAAGGTTCTTTTCAACTATCCATTCTCTAATACCTAAACTTAAGAATAAAACTATAACACCTGAAAGCCTCTTCTATGAAAATGACAGCAATTATGGGTTTGCTTCATACTTTTATTTGTGTAAGTATTTAATTTGAAGTAGTTGTAAGGAAAACACTTGAATGCAAAAATGCTAATGAGCTTTTCAAGATGAATCAATTTTAGTCATATAAATAGTATCTTTATTGACTTGAACCTAATTATCCTATTGTGCTTCAAAAAAATGTAAAACTTCTATTTTTTTCTTATTGATTTGTACCTCACACCTGTTTTATATCACATCTGACTTTCTTCCCCACCCATCTCCTCTCCTCATTCTCTGGACCACTAAATTTCTGCTTTGACTCAAGCTACTCAAGTTTGGAATTTTCTTCCCTAAGGCCATGCTGTTCTGATTAGTGAATCAGTCAGGATGATTGCCCATGGACCAGAATATTTAAGTGGCCCCAAACCCTAGATCATACTTTACATTCTATCCTACCACCCACCCAAACTCCTACATTTCCATGAGTTCCCAAACTGAAATGCACTTGCTTCATTGCCACTCAGTTGAATTCAATTCAGTAAATATTTATTAAACACTCACTATGTGCCAGGCACTGTGCTAAGTACCGGGATACAAAAAAAAAAAAAAAAAAAAAAAAAAAGGCAAAATTCAGTCCCTGCCTTTAATGAGCTTCTAGTCTAATAGTGGAAGACAACATACAAACAAATATATATGGTAAAAGCTATATACAGAATAAATAGCAAATAATTAATAGTGAGAAGTCACTGGAATGAAGATCAGTTGGTGAGAAAGGTTTCCTGTCTAAGCTGGGATTTTATTTGGGACTTAAAGGAATATAGGGAGCTTAGCAGCCTAAGTGGAAGAGAGAAAACATTCCATGCATGCAGGGGCAGCCAGAGAAAATGCTTGGAGCATAGAGGTGGAATATCTTGTTTGTGGAAGAACTAGAAAGCTAGTTTCACTGCATTAAAAAGTTCCTGGCAAAGTGTTTAATATAAAAGACTGAAAAGGTAGGACTAGGTTATAAAGAGCTTTGAATGCCAAATCAAGCATATTAATTTGTTTCTGGAGGCAATAGGAAGTCATTATAATTAAGTTGGTGGTGAGAGGGTGACAAGAGCAGATTTACACTTTAGGAATATCAATTTTCAGGCAGAATATCAATTTTTTGAAGTGGAAAAGCAGGCAGACCCATAAGCAGCTATGACAATTAATTGGGTTCGAGAAAATGAGGGCCTGATCTAGAGTGATTACAGTGTCAGAGGAGAAGGGGGCATATATTAAAGATGTTACAAAGGAGAAATAAGCACAAAATTCTGAATTACAGGTTCAGTAGTGCAATGGGAGATAGTAAAGAGAGGAACTGGGAGGACAGTGTTGCCCTCTAAATAATAAAAAAAGATTGGGGTGAGGGAGATTTATGGAAAAAGATAAAGAGTTGGTTATGGACATATTGAATTTAAGTTGTCTACTGGACATTCAAATTGAGATAGATTTTTGAAAAGGCAGTAGTAGATATGAAATTTCAAGTCAGCAAAGAGACTGGATTAGAAAAGTTGATTTGAAAATCATCAATGTAGAGTTGATGATTAAATCTATGGGAACTGAAAATGATGGGGGTTGAGGTCCCTTTAAGCTAGGATTTTTTGATTCGCAAATCCTGGTCAAAAAGCACTCTTTGGAATTACAATAATATCCAGGCTTTCACCAGCCCCCACCAGATCTGAGCTAACTTGGGTTTCCCCAACCCCCACAGTTTCTTCCTTATCTGAAAACCCATTGAATTCTATTCAATGCTGACCCTGGGTAAAAACCCACCAGGAGCCTGGGACTCTACCCACCTTCAAGATTATAAAAAGGGAAAGCTTTGGAGGCCACTCTTGGCAGGAACCCCCCCAAAACATGGCATCCTTCCAGCTATGGAAGGGTTCCTGTCCGCCCAGCAACCACCTCTGGCCCTGGTGTCTTTCTACCTTTACCCTTACTTCCAAACCCCAAATAAACCTTTTTTTATCAATCTAGGTTTGGGGGCCTGTAAATTCCTTTACAGGGGACTCTGTGCCATCACTGGACTATCCTTGCACTGACCCAAAAGGAGTTCCCCCTTTCCTAACTCTCATCATGTGGTGGCCTGTACAGGGAACCCCAAAAACTGAAAACCCCGAAAAATTGGTACCTCCAAAACTAATTTTAATCTTTTAGGTCTCTCAGAATCAATCTGGGTTCTCAGCTGTTCACACAGCTTCTGGGAAGAATATCTGCATTCCTACCCTCGTCTCACTCTATCTCTAAAACATAATGGGCACCCAGACCAGGTCTGGGCTGCAAGCAAAATTCTCTCATGAAGACTACTTGCATTTCAGACAAAAGGTCCTCTTTTTGTCATACTCTATTTTTAGGGATAGAAGGACCAAGGAAGCCAGAACTCTGGACGAAAAATGCTTCCAGAGACAAAAGATCTTTTCCAAGGCATTTCTCATCCTTTTTCTCTCACCAGAAAACTGGCTTCAAACTCCGAGACACACCCCTCTCCCCACTACGTGGTAGTTCTGAGGACCCCATCTCTCTCGGGGGTCCCAGGCCAACAATCTCTTTGATCTATTCTGGGGGAGAAATCTGTGTTTGAGCCCCTCTCCCATTCTACTGTAGTGGTCAGGCTGTAGCCATGAGGAGAAAGGTCACTAGATCAGAGTGAACTTGGAGATGTGTCTCTACCCACCCTGAAATTCCAGCCTGAGCCCTCACCACCACCATCTGGGAAGCACTGGGTAAGATAACATCTTTCCCTTCCCCCATTCCCTCTCTTCTCAAACCTCTCCCTTGTGGCTTGACAGACTGCCATTTAACTGTACAGTGGGAAATTGGGGATTCATAATTTATAAAATGGTACTTTGCAGGCAAGCTTGAGAAGCAAGCCACATTCCTCCCAGAGTTCTTAAAGGAGCCCAGGCTTTCAGCCCTCTCAGAGAATTAGCTTGCTCCACACATTTTAAAACTGGACTTGGTTTCTCTGATTTGGTCATCCTGCATTAGAGCAATGCCTCCCATCACAGCTTTTCACTGTAGCAGCCGTAGAGTTTTCCATGCTCTGGAGGCTGGACAGAGGATTTTAAAACTGCTCATTTTTTTCCCTTAGCCTCAGGGCGCACTTCCCTGCTTGTGCACAGATAAAAGCCTAGATATCTGTTCCACCTTTCTCTTGCAGGTGGGAACTTTTGACTTTTCTCTTGGTCCAGGAGTTCCTAGCACACTCTCCTATTTTTCTTGATTGGCATTCTATGCCCCCTTCCAACAATTAAAGATTCCTTTTTTTTTAAGCCAACCCTGGCCAGGTTTTAGCTTAAGAAAAGACCTTTGTAATGTTGGCTGGGCAACAAAATTCCAAGTAAAACATCATAGAAAGAATAGAGGAGAAGGCCCAAGAGAGAACCTTGAGAAATGATTATGTTAAATCTGGAGGAAGATTCATAAAAGGAGACAGAGAAGGAAATGCCATTTTATTTTATTTAATTTTATTTCTAATTTTATTTTTTTATTTATTTTAACAAAAAAAAATTGTGCATTTTCCAGCATTGACAATTGCAAAACTTTTTGTTTCAACTTTTCCCCTCCTTTCACCCACCCCTTCCCCAAATGGCAGGTTAACCAATACATGTTAAATGTGTGAAAGTATAAGTTAAATACAATATATGTATATATGTCCAAACAGTTATTTTGCTGTACAGAAAGAATCGGACTTTGAAACAGTATACAATTAGCCTGTGAAGAAAGTCAAAAATGTAGATGAACAAAAATATAGGGATTGGGAATTCTATGTAGTGGTTCATAGTCAACTCTCAGAGTTCTTTTGCTGGGTGTAGCTGGTTCAGTTCATTACTGCTTTATTGGAACTGATTTGGCTCATCTCATTATTGGAGAGGGCCTCGTCCATCAGAATTGATCATGATATAGCATTGTTATTAAAGTATATAATGATCTCCTGCTCATTTTACTTAGAAGCAGTTCATGTAAGTCTCTCCAAGCCTTTCTGAAATCCTCCTATTGGTCATTTCTTATAGAACAATAATATTCCATAATATTCATATACCACAATTTATTCAGCCATTCTCCAATTGATGGGCATCCACTCAGTTTCCAGTTTCTGGCCACTATAAAGAGGGCTGCCACAAACATTCTTGCATATACAGCTCCTTTTCTGTTCTTTGAAATCTCTTTGGGATATAAGCCTAGTAGTAACATTGCTGGATCAAAGGGTATGCACAGTTTGATTATTCTTTGAGCATAGTTCCAAATTGCTCTCCAGAATGGCTGGATGTATTCACAATTCCACCAATGTATCAGTGTCCAATTTTCCCACATTCTGCATTATCTTTCCCTGTCATTTTAGCCAATCTGACACATGCTTGGTGGTATCTCAGAGTTGTATTAATTTGCATTTCTCTGATTAATAATGACTTGGAGCCTCTTCTCATATGTTAGAAATAGTTTCAATTTCTTCATCTGAGAATTGTCTGTTCATATCCTTTGACCATTTATCAACTGGAGAATGGCTTGATTTCTTATAAATTAGAGTCAATTCTCTATATATATTGGAAATGAGGCCTTATCAGAACCTTTGACTGGAGAAATGTTTTCTCAATTTATTACTTCTCTTCTAATCTTGTCTGCATTAGTTTTCTTTGTACAAAAACTTTTTAATTGGATATAATCAATTTTTTCTATTTTGTGATAAATAATTACCTCTAGTTCTCCTTTGGTCATGATTCCTTCCTTTTCCATAGGTCTGAGAGATAAACTATCCTATGCTCTTCTAATTTATTTATAATCTCATTCTTTATGCCAAGGTCATGAATCCATTTTGACCTGAGCTTGGTGTATGGTGTTAAGTGTGGCTCAATGCCTAGTTTCTGGCATACTAATTTCCAATTTTCCCAGCAATTTTTGTCAAAAAGTGAGTTCTTATCGCAAAAACTGGGGTCTTTGGGTTTGTCAAACACTAGATTATTGAATTTATTGGCTGTTTTTTCCTTTGACCCTACCTGTTCCACTAATTAACTAGTCTATTTCTTAGCCAACACAAAATGTTTTTGGTAACTGTTGCTTTATAAAATAATTTTAGATCTGGTACAGCTAGGCCACCTTCTTTTGATTTTTTTTTCATTAATTCCCTTGAAATTTTTGATCTTTTGTTTTTCCATATGAACTTTGTTGTTATTTTCTCTAGGTCATTAAAATAGTTCTTTGGGTGTCTTATTGGTATAGCACTAAATAAGTAGATTAGTTTAGGTAGTATTGTCATTTTTATTATATTTGCTCACCCAATCTAAGAGCATTTAATATTTTTCCAATAGGTTAGATCTGATTTTATTTATGTGGAAAGTGTTTTGTTATTTTGCTCATACAGTTTCTGATTTTCTCTTGGCAGATAGATTCCTAAATATTTTATACTATCAGTAGTTACTTTAAAGGGAATTTCTCTTTGTAGCTCTAACTGTTGGATTTTGTTAGTGATGTATAAGAATGCTGATGACTTATGTGAATTTATTTTGTATCCTGCAACTTTGCTAAAGGTGTGGATTATTTCTAATAGCTTTTTAGTAGCATCCCTGGGGTTCTCTACGTATATCATCATATCATCTGCAAAGAGTGAGAGTTTGGTTTCCTCATTACCTATTCTAATTTCTTTAATTTCTTTCTCATCTCTTATTATCAAACCTAGCATTTATAATATAATATTGAATATTAATGGTGATAGAGGGCAACCTTGTTTCACTTCTGATCTTACTGGGAATGGTTCAAGTTTATCCCCACTACATATGATGCTTACTGATGGTTTTAAATAGATGCTACTAATTATTTTAAGGAAAAGTCCATTTATTCCGATACTCTCAAGTGTTTTTAATAGGAATAGATGTTGTATTTTATCAAATGCTTTTTATGCATCTATTGAGATGATCATATAATTTTTGTTAATTTGGTTAATAATATGGCCAATTATACTGATAGTTTTCCTAATATTGAACCAGCCCTGCATTCCTGGTATAAATCCTACTTGATCATAGTGTATTATCCTGGGAATGATTTTCTGAAGTCTTTTTGCTAATATCTTATTTAAGATTTTAGCATCAATATTCATTAAGGAGATTGGTCAATAGTTTTCTTTCTCAGTTTTCAATCTACCTGGTTTAGGTATCAGTACCATGTCTGTGTCATAAAAGGAATTTGGTAGTACTCCTTCATTCTCTATTTTTTCAAATACTTAATATAACATTGGTATTAATTGTTCTTTAAATGTTTGGTAGAATTCACATGCAAATCCATCTGGTCCTGGGGATTTTTTTTAGGGAGCTGATTAATAGCTTGTTCTATTTCTTTTTCTGAAATGGGACTATTTAAACAATTTACTTCCTCCTCTGTTAATCTAGGAAGCCTATATTTTTGGAGGTAGCCTTCCACTTCACTTAGGTTATCAAATTTATTGGCATAAAGTTGGGCAAAGTGACTCATTATTTTTCTAATTTCCTCTTTATTGGTGGAAAGTTCCCCCTTTTCATTTTTAAGACTAACAATTTGATTTTACTCTTTCCTTTTTCTGATCAGATTTACCAAAGGTTTATCTATTTTATTGTTTTTTTTTCTCATAAAACCAATTCTTAGTTTTATTTATTAATTCAATAGTTTTTTTTTTTTTTACTTTCAATATTATTAATTTCTCCTTTTAATTTTAGAATTTCAAGTTTTGTGTTTGTCTGGGTTTTTTTTTTCCTAGCTTTTTAAGTTGCAAGCCCAATTCATTAATTTTCTCTTTCTCTATTTTATCCAAGTAAGTCTCTAAACAAATAAAATTTCCCCTTATTATGGCTTTAGCTGCATCCCACAAATTTTGGCATGATGTCTCATCATTGTCATTAATTGTGTCTATAATTTGCTGTTTCACCCAATCATTCTTTACAATGAGATTATTCAGTTTCCAATTCCTTTTTGTCTATTTACCCCTAACTTCTTATTGAATGTAGTTTTTATTGCATTGTGATCTGAGAAGAAGGCATTTACTATTTCTGCATTCCTGCATTTAATTTTGAGATCTTTATGTCCTAATATATGGTCAATTTTTGTATAGGTTCCATGAACTGCTGAGAAAAAAGTATACTCCTTTCTATTACCATTCACTTTTCTCCAAAGATCTTTCATACCTAATTTTTCTAATATTCTATTTACCTCTTTAATTTCTTTCTTATTTGTTTTGTGGTTTAATTTATCTAATTCTGAGAGTGCAAGGTTGAGACCTCCCACTATTATAGTTTTGCTGTCTATTTCTTCTTGCAACTCTCTTAACTTCTTCTTTGTGAAGTTAGATGCTATACCACTTGCTGCATATATGTTTAGTATTGACATTGCTTCATTATCTATGCTATCCTTTAGCAGGATATAGTTTCCTTCCTTATCTCTTTTAATTAGATCAATTTTTGCTTTTGCTTGTTCTGTGATAAGGATGGGTACACTTGTTTGTTTTTTTTTTACTTTACCTGGAGCATAATAGATTCTGCTCCAACCTTTTACTTTTACTCTGTATGTATCTCCTTGCTTTAAATGTGTTTCCTGTAAACAGCATATTGTAGGGTTCTGGTTTTTGATCCAGTCTGCTATGGACCTCTGCTTAATGGGAGAGTTCATCCCATTCACATTTACAATTAAAATTACTAATTCTGTATTTCTTGCCAACATATTATCCCCAGATTATGTTGTTTGTTGTTTTTTTTCTTGCCCCCTTGAATCCCTTCCTCAGTATTAAACTTATGGGCCCCACTTGCATCATGCAGCCCTCCCACTTTACCATTCCTTCCTCCTCACTTTAAATCCCTTCCCCTTACTTGTACCCTTCCCTGATTTCTCTTTTCCTTTTCCATTTTCTTCTCCCACTTTTTAATGAGGTGAGAGAATTCTCTGTAAAACAAGTATGTCAATTACTTTCTCTTTGAACCAACTCTGATGAGAGTAAGTTTCACACTATCTTTCTCCCCTTCTCTAAATTCACTCAGATATGATAGGTTTTCTTTTCCTCTTCATGGGATGTACTTTCCCTCTTTTTATGTCCCCTTTTCCCTTATTCTGACACTATCCTCTTTCCATTTCTACTTCCTTTTTTATGTTATGTCAGTAAAATCAAATTATACATGTGGGGTTTATGTATATCCACAACAAAAATACCATTCTCAAGAGTTCCTTTTACCTTTTTCTACTTCTCTTGAGTCTTATGGTTGGAAAACAAACTTTTTGTTTAGATCTGTTTTTTTTTTTTTTTTTTTTTTTTTTTTTTTTTCCCCTTAGAAACAAATGAAATTCAGTGTTTCATTAAATGTCCATCTTATTCCATGGAAGAAAATACTAAGCTTAGCTGGGTAGTTCATTCTTGGCTGCATTCCAAGTTCTTTTGCCTTTTGGAATATCATATTCCAGGCCCTTTGATCCTTTAATGTAGAAGCAGCCAGATCTTGAGTGACCCTTATTGTGGCACCTCAGTATTTGAATTGTTTTTTCCTGGCTGCTTGTAATATTATTTCCTTAGTCTGAGAGTTCTAAAATTTGGCCACAATATTACATGTAGTATTTTTAGGGCCTTTTTCACAAGATGTTCAATTAATTCTTTCAATGTCTCTTTTACTGCTGGTTCTATTATCTCTAGGCAGTTCTCTTTGATGATTTTATGTAAAATAATATCTAGGCTCTTTTTTTCATCATAATTTTCTGGAAGTACAATAATCCTCACATTATCTCTCCTAAATCTCTTTTCCAGGTCTGTTGATTTTTCAAGTAGATATTTAATGTTTCTTCCTATTTTTTCATTTTTTTTTAATTTTGCTTGACTGATTCTTGCTATCTCAATGAATCATTCATTTCTATTTGTTCAGTTCTGATTTTTAATGAGTTATTTTCTTCATTAGCTTTTTTTTTACTTCTTTTTGTATATGTCCAATTGAATTTTTAAATGAGTTGTTTTGCTCTATGGAATTTTTTTCCATTTCACTAATTTTTTTTTTTTTTTTTTTTTTTTTTTTTAGTGATTTATTTTTTTTTCCAATTCAAAAATCCTATTTTCCTGGGAGTTCGTTACCTTTTCCAATTCACAAATTCTGTTTCTCCGCACTTCCTGGGAGTTTTTTACCTTTTCCAATTCACATTTCAGGAAGTTGTTTCCTTTTCCAGTTCACATTTCAGGAACTTGTTACTCTCTTGCATAGCTTCTCTTTCCTTTCCCCATTTTCCTTCTAGCTCTCTTTTAAAACTTTTAATATTCTCTTCTAGGAGAGCCTTTTGTGTTGGGGACCAACAATTGTCTGGAGGCTGTCTGCTAATAATCTCCTCGGTGTTGAAAACCTGCTGTCTTTCTGTATAGAAGCTATCAATCATCCTTTTGATTTTTTAAATTATTTTTAAAGCCTGTAAGGTCTGCCTTCAGTGCTAGGAGGTTACCAGCTTTCTCTGCAGTATAGGGATAGGTGGATGGCCCTCCTGCAAAAGAGTAGCCAGGTACCTGAATGCTCTGGGAAATAGTTAACCAAAGGAAGTGACTCTAGCCTGCAAGGCTGAGCTGAGGGGGTGCCCTATGAATTACCCCACTGTGTGGATTAACAACTGCCCTGAGGCAGAGACTGAGCAGTGAAAGTGTCACTCTCCCAAACCAAAGCCACCTGTGGGGCTGTGGGTATTAACAGTTGCCCAGTGAATAGTCCAGCAAGGCACTGGAAGTGGCTCTGCCCAAGAAAGCACAGTCAAGCTGGGGAAGATCTATTGCCCTAGGCTGAGCTCCACCACTGTGCATATTAGAAGCTGCCCCATGCTGTGCCCCACTGCTGTGCAGATTTGCAACTGCCCTGGCCGGTGCTGCAGAGTGTAGCTGCCCAGTTGAGCTGGTCTATGCTAAGTCACTTCCAGTTTTTTGAGGGGATACAAGCAGATCCTGTTAGGTTGAAGTGTTTTTAGAGTACCCTATACTTCTGGCTTTAATCTCTCAGCTGGTCCACTGCTTTTCAATCAAGACAAAACAGTAAGCCTATAGCAGAGTCATTTCCACTACTTTTGTAGCCAAAGAGGCTTCCCCAGTCCCTAGTCCATTCAGGATGCCAGTCTTTCCTATCTCTCTGCCTTATGTTGGTCTGTTCCTGCCCCTTAGGACAAACCTGCTCTGGTAGTCCTCCAGATAATCATTGGCTGGTAAGTCGTTGTACCTTTAGTCTTTGTGAATTTTCTCAGTTAAGTGCTATTTTTGAGGCTGAATTCAAGAATTGGTAGTGAGGGCATGAAAGGAGCTTACTGAGTAACGTTTGCCTTCTCTGTCATTTTGGCTCCATCCCCTAGAACTGTCATTTTAGTAGGAGGAGAGCCAGAAGAAAGAGTGTCCTTGTGAAAACCTAGAGAGAAGAGAGACACAGAGAAAAGAATCAAATGTGCCAGAGGCTACAGTGAGGTCAAGAAGAAAGAAGGTTGATAAAACACCATTTGACAACTAAGAAATCATTACTAATTTTAGAGATAGGAGTTTAAGTAAAGTGATCAGGTCAAAAGCCAAATTGTTAGGGGCTAGGAAAAAAAAAGTGGGAAGAAGCTGGTGTCACCTTCGTAGATAGTGTTTTGGAGAAATTTAATTACAAAGGGCAAAAGAGGTACAGAATATCCTATGTGTCAGCTATGTCAGTCAAGGTAGATGATCTTAAAATGCCAGGCATCTAAACTGAATGGAATTCAATAAATAAATTAAATCTTACTCTGGTGTTTTTACATCAACAAAGAAAAATCAAGCAAAAATTTTACAAGATCTTCCAAATCATGTTAATGCACATTTTGATATTTGGTAACCTCAATGTAAGTGACAAAGAAGGGCATTGCAAAATATGTCTGAAAATACAAAGTGAAAGAGAATAGAATAGTTTGCTAAATAACCTTATGCCTATATGCCACCAATAGCTCCTTGAAGAAGGATATTGGAAGGCTCTGGGCTTACATAGCAGGTACCAAACACCATCACCAAAAAATTTAAATTGATCATTTTAGAATGTCACAAAACATAATTAGTTACTGGATGTGAAAATCATTCCTAAAGCAGTTATCAGTGTTTTGTCACATTGGAGAGAGAAAAAAAAAAAAAAAGCCTACTTGAAGGAAAAGCAAAAAATAACATGAACATAGAGAGGGAAAAAATCAAAGTATAATAACATCAACTCTGAATTAATATTTTTAAGGAAGCTGTTGACTCAAAACAAATAAGAATTTTTAAAGATAAAATATGTCAGTTTTATTTATCTACATTTATAAACTAGTTTAACCAATGTGAAGTAGTTGCCAAAATTAGAAAGTTAAAATCAGGAATCATTTTGATCAGCAAACACCATCCTTATGAAAAACTAGAGAGAAAAAAAGTATATGTCTGAGTAACTGATGTCTCTGATCTTTCCTATATTATACCTATATACCAGGCTTATAATCTATTTCCTAAACTCCTCATCTATTTCATCTTTCTTTCTTAATATCTTAGTATATTCTAATAATGAAATGCTTCAATTTTTCTCTCGATGTATCTTCACTCAAATTCTCCCCTGTGGTTCCAGCATGTGCTCAAAAGTGTGTATGTGTACATGTAAATTTATATGCATTCACACACACACACACACACACACATACACACACACACACGTACATACATATATGGAGAATTCTGGGAAGAGAGCAGAGTAGGTCAGAAAATTTCAAGCTCTCCAGATTTCATTCACAAACAACACATTTGTGCTTCAGGGTGAACAGATACTGGTGGAAAACAAAGAAAACTAGGGACAGACCTGGGCTCCTCCTGAGAAAACTGAAAGGAGGATTCAGAATGGGCTTTTTAACCAGTGTAAATTGTACATATCACCAGGGTAGCTCCACAGAAACAGTCAGAATGAAGAAGGGACCCCGAAACTCTAAAACTCCTTGAAGAAGAAAATCTTCAATTCTACTTCAGTGAGGAACCCACCTGAGGGAAAAAAGATAAATAGCTTAGTTCTGTTATCTAGGTAGAGTTGATTCAGTCCTGAGCTAAAAGAATTCCAACCCTATTCAATTAAAGAAACTCATTCAATGCTATTCAAATTCCAGCTCAAATAAATGAAACCCAGTTTGTAGAAAGAGCCAACTTGGAACTCCACCCACTAGCCTCCTTCAGCTTGTAGCCAAAGCTCCTATTATAAAAGAGCCCATCTTAAAACATCTCTTTGCAGAGGTTCTAAACATGAGATGCTAATCTAGGCTAGACTATGCCATTCTATGCCATGGAAGCCTCTGCCCACTGCAATAATATTCTTTTCCAATGTTATCCTCTTTATCCTCACCTATTTCCCTAACGAGACTTTATGCTCTCTGTCAGGATTTCTAACCTTACTTCCCAATCCCTATAATAAACCTTTTATCAATCTAGGTTTTTGGGTTTGTAAATTCCTTTACAGAAAATCTCTGCCCCACCAGAAGGGGGTTGTCTACGGGAACTTACAGAATGGTGGAGCTTTTGGTTTGGGGTTATAGGCCAGAGGGGAAAGCTGAAGTTAAATGAGATATCTCATCCCTTCCATACCTCTAAGGGTTAGAGGTACTCACACTAACAGTTATGATTAAAAAAAAAAAAAAAAAAGTCAGGCAAAGAAGAACCCAACCAAAGAAATTTACTATGGCAATAGGAAAAACTGAGATTCATCTTCAGAGGAAGACAGTGAAGTTTAAAAAAAAAAAAAAAAAAAGAGTAGCATTATGTGACAATCTTCCTAGAAAGAACTCATAGGGGGCATCTAGATGGCACAGTAGATAGAGCACCAGCCTTGAATTCAGGAGGACCCGAGTTCAAATTTGGTCTCAGACACTTAACACTTCTTAGCTGTGTGACCCTGGGCAAGTCACTTAACCCCAGCCTCAAAAAAAAAAAGAAAGAAAGAAAGAAAGAACTTATAGGGGAACTCAAAAAAGATTTTATAAAACAAGTGAAAGAGATTGAGGAAAAATGAAAGCAAAAAAGAATCATCCAAGAAAAATAAGACTATATATATTAAAAAAAAAAAAAAAAAGTTAACCAATTAGAAGAAGGGATAAAAAGTTTAGAGTTTTAAAGAAGAAAATAATTCTTTGAACATTAGATTGGTCAAGGGGAAGCCAATGAAGCACCTATAAAGAAATAACAAAACAAAATATAAAGTGAAAATATAGAACTTATGAAACATCTTTAAGAAAAGCAACAGATCTGGAAAACATATGAAGAAGAGAAAATAAAAACAATTGGATTACCTGAAAGCGGTGACCAAAAAAAGAACCTTGACACATTAATTCAAGAAATAATCCAAGAAAACTGTTCTGGTATGATAAAACAGGAGGGGAAAATAGGAAAAAAAATCTACTGATTACTAACTGAAAGAGATACTTTGTAAAAAAAAAAAAAAAAAAAAAAACACCTAGGAATATTATTGCCAATTTTCAAAATCCCCAGATCAAAGAGAAAATCTTGGAAGAAACATAAAACAAACAGCCAATAAAAAATTCAAATATGCTGGAGTTACAATTATAATTGAACAAGATTTTTAGCATCTACAATAAAAGACCACAGATCCTGAAATAATGTATAGCAGCAATCCAAAGAACAAGGCCTGCAGTCAAAAAATAAAAAAATAAAAACATATCCAGCAAAATTATCCATAAAATTGAATGAAAAAATGGACATTCTACAAACTTGTAGATTTTCAGAACTTTGTCTCAACCAAATCCAAACTTAATAGAAAATTTAACACATAAGTGAGGGATCTATGGATGGAAGTAATTAAATAATAGCAAGGCAAGTTAAGGAGCAGAATTAAAATAGAATAGATAGCAGGTCTAGGAAATAATAGGAATATAAATACTACAACAAGGATCAGGAGTAGAATTTACTAGAAAAAAAAAGTAGGTCTAGTAATCATTAGAAAAAAATCAAAGAAAGATTCAATCAAGAAAAAAAATCTACATTATGTGTTAGCCACATTAATATTATTTTTAGATGTATGTTTACTTATAGCTAAATGTGTATATAGGTAGAGTGTGTATATAGCTTAGTATATTTGGGTATGTAAATATGTAGGTATATGTATGTGTATATATAGATATATGTGAGTATGAGTGTGAATGTGTGTGTCTATATATGTGTATATGTATGAACATATATACATATATATACATATGTGTGTATATATATATATATATATATATATATATATATATATATATATATATATATATATATATATATATATATATATATATATATATATATATATTTGTGTGGATAGGTATAAATACAGAGATACACATTTAAGGCAATTAGGATTAAGTGACTTGCCTAGGGTCACAACTAGTGTCTGAGATTGGATTTGAACTCAAGTCCTCCTGTGTCTAGGCCTGGTACTCTATCCACCATCTAACTGCCCCACCAGTTATGTAATGCTAATTTTTAAAATATGTAATGATATCTAACTCCCTTATTCTTCCCTCCCTTTCCCTACCTGCTTTCTCTAGAATATCCTACATATATTCCAATGTATACTTAAGCCACAGCCATAT
This sequence comes from Sminthopsis crassicaudata, assembly GCF_048593235.1. NCBI lineage: Eukaryota > Metazoa > Chordata > Mammalia > Dasyuromorphia > Dasyuridae > Sminthopsis > Sminthopsis crassicaudata. The sequence continues at coordinate 419,473,942 of NC_133620.1, read as the reverse complement.
TTGATTATGGTTCTCATTCAGAATCACAAAGAGGTATAAGTTGAAGGGACCTTTACTGTCTTTTATCCCAGACTGGACCCAAAAGAATTCCTCATTATAATATATATCAGAGACATCTAAAGATCAAGAGAGACCAATTGGATTATTCACAATTTATTTCTGATAAATATTTTTGGACTGAGCATTCAGTTAAGTTATTCAGTTTGAAAACATTTTATGTATAGTTTTAAACATTTCTGCCTAGCTTTTTCCAGAAAGAAAATAAAATGTTATTTTGTGGCTTTCTAGACTAAGAGATACAAACAATATGAGGTTGTTATTTGCCATTATTGTCAGTACTTAGAATTCTGAGTTATCTTTTTCTTGACTTAAAAGTTAGTTTTTGGTTTTGTGTGATGGAGTTAATAGGTACTAAGAAGTTATTTTCAGGAAATCTTTCTTCTAAATATGTATAAAAGTGAAGAATGCTAAAATAGTGTGAATCTATATGACAATGGTCTGTCCAGCAAAAGTACATGACATGTAAGAATGAATTGTTATTAAAACACAAAGTGCAATTATTTCACCCTGAAGATGCACTTTAATAGTCCAGTCCATTTACTTTGTGGCAAAGATTGATATTACAGAATCCATGGCTTTTCTTGCCTGTGGTTAATTCCTGTGGTTCCCATAGTTGGCAGGCAATCAGAAGAAGTGGGAAAGACAGATGTGTGGTCAGGACTAAACATTAGTAGGCAGCACCAGCATCACATGTTTGAAATCACTTTGTGGTCTCCTTCAGTCCCACTTTTATTGTCTTCTTGGCCTAAGTACTTGCCACTCTTGTAGGGAATCTGATGTTAATAAAGAGCACAGAGCTTTACCAGCTTGCTGTTGTCAGGGTTCTCTGAGCCAAAGTCCCCTCAGCTAGTTTCAATTGCCCTTGGAAAACAGTAGTGATGATGAAGAAACTAGATAGCAAGTCTTTGAGTCCTTGTAGCATCTAGGCTGCTTCCCAAGACTCTTTTACCCACTCAGAGCAGATGTCCTTTGCCTGGGGAAAGTTGAAATAAAAGGCACAGGTCAACAACAAACATTCTGGCCAAGATCAGCTGGTGTAATTCTGTGCTGGTAGAATTTTGCTCCAGGGCTTAAAAGACAATGTTTCCAGCTCTTTGTAGGAGAAACAGTTGGGGATTTTTACTAGCCCAGTGTCTGGAATGTTCTAAAATGTTAATCATTTGACTTGAATGCCTTCTTGGCAACCTTGTATTTGGGAAAGGTATGACTGCCTCTTCTGACTTGAAACCCTTTCTTTCTAAACTAACCATCTTACACCATCTCCCTGTTACCTTAATTATCCTGTGTATTGTGTTTTATTTTATTTTGTTTGCTTTGGTTTAGCTTGGCTTGGCTTTTATATGTTTGTTGTGCTCTGGCAACTCCTGGAAATCAACTCTCATAAAAGTTCATGACACAGCTTTTAGTCTTAGGTGAAACTTTGGAGGCCATCTATTCCAATTAGTAACTGAGCAAGAATTCCATCCTTCAAAAATTTCTTATGCCATCCTCGTGGACAAGCTCAATGTCAACTTGAATGACTTCTCTAGCAAATTGCCTAAGGGATTAGTCTTGACTTTTTTTTTTTTTAACCATTTTTGTCAATGATGTATTCAAAAATTCAGAGCCAAGTTAATCACTTTGGCAGATGACACAAAGAAAGGAGAGCATTACTAAGACATTGGATGACAGGTTGTTGATTCATGAAATCAGATTCCAAGGTTTCTGTGAAGAATTTCAGAAGTTATCTAGTCCAACTTTGATTTTATAAATAAAGTAAGGCACAAAGAGATTAAATGACTAGGTCAAGGTATTAAGTGATGGAGAGACAGAGATGGTAATCAAATTTATAAATATCTTCCCAAGCTAAAACATTGGGGCAAATGCAATGATTTAAAATTTCTACCTAAATTTATAAATAAAATATGAGGAATACTTGGTTACACAATTATTAATCTGATGAAAAACTAGGGGCTTCATTCAATATATCCTAAAATGGAAGCTTAACAAGTTTCAATCTTGAACTACTTTGAGATAATGCTGTTCCGAGTAATAGAAAGGTAAAATATCATTGTACTCTTCAATGGTCAGATCACACTTCTAGGTAGTACTTTTTTGGAATGACAATGAGAGACTATAAAGTATTTGGAGAAAGATAACAATATCACAATCACATATCTGTGCTATTAACAAAGAAGACTTGAAGGAATAGAAGCTATTTATCTTAAAACAGAGGAATATGGTAAAATGATTTTTTAAAATATTTGGAGAATCATCATATAAAAGAGAAATTAGACTTGTTCTGGTTGGCCATAGAGGGTACAACTAGAAATAATGAATAGGATTTGAAAAGAAGAAAATAAAAATTTCCCAACAATTAGAATGAACATAAAGTAGAATGTGACCTCTAAGGAACTCATAATTTCCTACTCAAAAGAAATTTGCTAGAAAAGTCTGGATAACCATGTGTTGGGAATAACTTCTTTGGGTTTGATAACCCATTTCATTTTTTCAGTGTTGGGATCCTATGATGCTATGAAAACAATGATACGCCAGTTGATAATTCTGATATATGTCTTGTCTCTAGCATTGAAGTCTATATTTTCATTTTTCTTTCCAAATGTATTCACAATAGAAATTCAATTTACATTCCCAGAAGAATCGTACCAAATTCAGCTTCTCAAAAACAAAAGTTAATGGTTTTGATGAGGTTTATAATTGGGGTACCTAAATGAAATTAGGTTTAATTGAGGTCTAGTGGCAGGTTTGGGGTACAGGGAATCAAATAGAGCTCCCCTGCAACCCTTTTCAATTTGGCGCAAGGATACAGAGTTAAATGAGGTTTAGTAGCAGTGCAAGAATCCTCTGTAAAGAAATTTTCAGACCCAAAAACCTAGATTGATAAAATGGGTTTATTATAGGGTTTGGAAGTAAGGTTAAAAGGTGTTAGGTAAAGAGAGGAGGGCACCAGACCAGAGTGGTTCCAGTGGGCAGAAATCCTTTGACATGGCAGGTGTAAGGCTGCCATGTTTGGGACCTCTGCAAAGAGAGGACTCCAGTTTGTCTCTTTTATAATAGGGGGGCTTTGGCTACAAGCTGAAGGGGGCTTTATGGGTGGAGTCCCAGGTTGGCTCTGGGCTAGGTTTCAGCCAGGGTTAGAATTTGAATTGAATTCAATGGGTTATGGGACTGATCCAGATAAACTGTTTGTGCTTAGGGTGGAGCCCCCTCCTGAGGCAGAGTCCAAGGAGGTTTTCCCTTTTAATGATTTTTTTTTCAGAGTTTTGGGGTTTCCTCATCAGTTTCATATGAAAATTCTGTGTGAATGTCATTTGATCATGAAAACATCTTCTCTGTAACACTCATATTCGTGAAATTGCACTTTTCCTGTAGCAGGCACAATATTTGAAAGGGTGCATTGAAAACTCCTGTTTTTTCCAATATTGATCCCAAATCATTTTGTAAAATAAATTTTGACCAGCCCTTTTGTTAAATTAAAATTATATGTTTAGGAAAGTTAGCTAGAAAAGAATTTATATCTCAAAGAGCCAAAATGGGACTTTACCAAATTGATACATTTTAAAAAGCTTTAAGTAGCATTCCTTCCCAGTTGAGCTAGATTTACTAATCTCTAGTCATCAGGGTTTTTCATTGCACCAGTCTTTTTCTTCACATTTTTGATTAATCTATTTTAAGGTTAAACAAAAAATGTTTTAAATCAATTTCCTTTCTTTTTTTTATCTTCTGTTAAAAGGGGGGAAATACTACTTTCATCCATAAGGAAACAAAGCAAAAATCCTGTTGAATTGCAAATTTCTTGAGAATTTTCTGAAGAACAAAGAGCTCAAGGAAACTAGCATATATATTCATATTTACACATATGTATGTATATTTACATATATATATTCGTGTATGTCTGTATATGCACACATACATATACATAGACATACATAGGGTGTTTCTATAAATTATGCTGTACATATCTATGTGTAAAGTATGTATGTACACATGAATTATACATAGGGAATCTGTGTGTATGTGTGTGTGTGTATGTGTGCCCTAAGGCAACTATCAAGTAAGTCATTTTCTAAAAAGTGAATTTGTCAGGAAGCTTAACCTGCCAAAATATCTCCAGTATTGCTCCAATGCCTCATTACATTGACTCTTGTCAAAACTAATCTTCCATTTAAGATTTTTAGTACTCAGCAATGCACATATGTCATATTTTTATGTCTAGTTGAAAATTTGAGGGGAGTCAGAGGATTGGAGTTTAAACTACTCATCAGCTTCTCAAAATATTATTTTCTGTAAATTGACAGCATATCATCTATTGATTAACTTTTGCTGATGAAACATATCATAGCAATCTAGCTTTCCTTGGATTGGATCTTCAAAACTTGTCTCACTGTCTTAACTTAAAAAACATGCCAATAGCTATCTTGAGAAGCTATTTGCTCCTGTTCTAATTATGTTTACTTTCCCCCAGTTCTCCTCCAAGTTAACTCACCAATGTTCAACCAAATATTTCATTGTGTCCTTTGTAATTACAACTTAATTAAAGAAAATCCTCCTGCTCCCTTAAACTTGCCAACCCATAATACTTTGGGTGCTGGCTTTCATTACAAAGCTAATTCTGCCTTTAAGACATTACAATTCTGGAAATCTTTTCCACTGAACATTACTTTTCCCAACCCCACCACACCCCATCCCCACCACACCCCATCCCCAATTCTGTAATACTACTTCAAGATCTATTATTTACTATTGTTCCTTAATTACCTTCCTCTCTTGGTGTCACTGTAGCTTTTTGTTTCACCTTCCCATCATTGTTGTTGTCGTCTTTTGGACTGAGTCATAATCATAATTTTTATTGGCTTTAGTGCATACTTATACTATCCTATTCCTTGCCATTATTCATGTTAGCTAAACATCTAACATACTGTCTACAAAATTCTTTCATCTTCCATAATTCAATAATTCCCTAATTCATTCCACTCCATCTATACACTAACAATGATATTGAGTAAAATGCAAGTTTCTTGTGGGCATGGACTAATGGACTTTTGCATTTTTGCTTGGCATGGAAAGTGACATATAGTAGTAGGCACGTAATAATAGTTACTGATTCATTAGCTAACACTATCTCTCAAAATCACCCCATTACTAAGATCTAAAACTTTGAAATTTTACTCTGACTCCCTCTACTTTTACCAACTCTCAATGCAATAGAAAACAACAAGATGATGGGAAAAGTCTACAAGCTTTCCAAGAGAGGAAGGGTCATTAAGAAATGATAGTAGATAAACAGATCTGGAAAAAGTGAGTGAGTCTCACTCATACTATACCTCTCTTCAACCTTATTGATACCTTAGTTCTTTGACTCATCTTCCTTTTCTTAGTCTATCTCTTAATTTATCACTTGTCTCCAAACTCAATATTAACCCCATAGCCTGATACATCAATAACTAATTAGCTATAATCATAGACATCTTTGCCCTTAGACTTGCCATTACCAATTTATTAATCTCTATTCCTGCAAAATCCTCTCTCTTTAGTTTCTACAATTCTGTTTTAGAGCTTCTGAGTATAACTGAAGAAATTGATGAAGTTTATCTAACATTATCCACTAACAGTCCAAAGAAAGAAGGAAGCAAGTAAGGTAAATAGTTTCAGTACAAAAAAACTTTTTTTTATCCTAAGTATGGAAAAGAATGATTGTCAGTAACTCTACCTTTAGCTTCCTTTTTGCTCCCCTACAGAAGACATCATTTCACAAGTCAGGATTTTCTTTAGGTGTCTATAGAAGCTCTCATTAAGTTGTATTGCATAATTTAAATACATTCTTTTATATCTCTTGGCTCAGACTTTGCAGCTATTCCAGGATCCAGAATCCTAAGAAGTCATCATTTTTTAAAATTTCATTTTCTATAGAAATTTCATAACACATTTGAAAACTGCTCTCATGATTAGATTATTTTATTTGATAATGCACTTTGTGAATTGTTTGAGGTCAGTTGAAGGAGGCAATAATCCAAATACTGATCCTAAATATATTTTGTCAAGTAGAAGAAAATGTCTTTCAAGAAAATTCTCTCTCCCTCTCTCTCTCTCTCTCTCTCTCTCTCTCTCTCTCTCTCTCTCTCTCTCTCTCCCTTCACTAATGAAAAATCTTTAAAATATTTCATTAAAATCTGCTTTTGGAAACTGTTGGGAAAACTGGAAATTAGTATGGCAGAAATTAGATATGGATCCACACTTAACACCATATACCAAGATAAGATCAAAATGGGTCCATGATTTAGGCATAAAGAATGGGATCATAAATAGATTAGAGGAACAGAGAATATCAGACCTGTGGAGGAGGAAGGAATTTATGACCAGAGGAGAACCAGAGATCATTATTGATCACAAAATAGAAGATTTTGATTACATCAAACTAAAAAGTTTCTGTACAAACAATACTAATGCAAACAAGATTAGAAGGGAAGTAACAAATTGGGAAAATATTTTTAAAAGTAAAGGTTCTGACAAAGGTCTCATTTCCAAAACATATAGAGAACTGACCCTGATTTGTAGGAAACCAAACCATTCTCCAATTGATAAATGGTCAAGGGATATGAACAGACAATTCTCAGATGATGAAATTGAAACTATTTCCACTCATATGAAAGAGTGTTCCAAATCACTACTGATCAGAGAAATGCAAATTAAGACAACTCTGAGATACCACTACACACCTGTCAGATTGGCTAAGATGACAGGAACAAATAATGATGAATGTTGGAGGGGATGTGGGAAGGCTGGGACACTGATGCATTGTTGGTGGAGTTGTGAAAGAATCCAGCCATTCTGGAGAGCAATATAGAATTATGCCCAAAAAGTTATCAAACTGTGCATACCTTTTGACCCAGCATTGCTGTTATTGGGATTATATCCCAAAGAAATACTAAAGAGTGGAAAGGGACCTGTATGTGCCAAAATGTTTGTGGCAGTTCTTTTTGTTGTAGCTAGAAACTGGAAGTTGAATGGATGTCCATCAATTGGAGAATGGTTGGGTAAATTGTGGTATATGAAGGTTATGGAATATTATTGCTCGGTAAGAAATGACCAGCAGGAGGAATACAGAGAGGCTTGGAGAGACTTACATCAACTGTTGCTGAGTGAAATGAGCAGAACCAGAAGATCACTATACACTTCAACAACAATACTGTATGAGGATGTATTCTGATGGAAGTGGAAATCTTCAACATAAAGAAGATCCAACTCACTTCCACTTGATCAATGATGGACACAAATAACTACACCCAGAGAAGGAACACTGGGAAGTGAATGTAAATTGTTAGCACTACTGTCTATCTACCCAGGTTACTTATACCTTTGGAAGCTAATAATTAATGTGCAACAAGAAAATGGTATTTACACACATATATTGTATCTAGGTTATATTGTAACACATGTAAAATGTATGGGATTACCTGTCATCGGGGGGAGGGAGTGGAGGGAGGGAGGGGATAATTTGAAAAATGAATAAAAAAAAATCTGCTTCTGGGACTTCAACGTGGAAATTCTGGGATCATATTTTAAAGGCTTTGAGTATTAGCCTAGAAAAGGGCTCTCCGTTTCCTAGGAATTAGATTGGTCAAAAGCAGAGAGACTTCTTATCATAAAGTTGACCACTAGTTAATGGGATTTTTCAGTTATATTCACTTATGAAGGCTGTTATCTTTTAAAGTTTAGAGACATTGTAATCTCCTTCAATGAATCGATCTCATACTACTATTGATTATTAATATCAGTAATAATGATTATAATATAATTTTAGCATTTATAAAATATCTTAGAATTTTACATAAATTATCTATTTGGTAAAATGGTAGACTGGCCAAGTGTGGCAGCTAGGTGGCATAGTAGATAGAGTACTGGAATGTAAGTCAAAAAGAAATTAATTCTAATCATCACTCAAAGATGTAATAATTGTAAAATTTTGGACAAATCATTTAGTTTCAATGTCCTCATCTGTAAAATGAGGACTTAATGACCTTTCATTTCTGAATCTGTGGTCTTGGGAAATAAGAGTATCTTAGCAGATTCACAAAACCTCTGCATGAGAAAAAAGATAAAGGTATTTTTTTCTTAGCATCCTTAGTTTTATTACAAAACTTTTCTTTGAAAAACATCAATGAATTGGGCAACTAAAAATAGCAGAAAGAAAAAATTAGAAACCCTCAAGTAGAACTGGAAGTTCTCTAACCAAATGATAAAGTAGAAAAACCATTGAACTAATAAATGAAACTAGTTAGCTAGGTTTTTTTTTTTGTTTTGTTTTGTTTTGTTTTGTTTTTAAGGAGAAAACCAAGTAATCAACATCAAAAATGGAAAGGGTAAATTGCACCAGTGAAGAGGAAATTAAAGAAAGAAATTATTTCAACCAATTATATTCCACTAAATCTGACAATCTTAGTAAAATGTATGAATAATTTTAAAAATCCAATTGCCAAGATTAACAGAAGAAAGAGAATATTTAAAAAATCCTACTTTAGAAAAAGAAATTGGAGAAATTATTATTGAACTTTTAAAGAAAAAAAGTCCTAGGGACAGATATATGAACAAGTAATATTATCCCTGTGGCTCCATCAAAAATCTTATAAAATCTTGGTCAGTCTCTTAATTGGCTCCTTGTATATACTATTTGCTTAATAATTGTTTGTAGAATTGAACTGAATCAATAGGCCTACTTTTTAATGTAAGTTATTATGTATATATATGAAAGGTAAAGAAAATATAATATCATGCTGTGTTGTTTATATGGAAAAAATAAAACAAACTATAATGTGACTGGTTTTATGATTCTCATGAAAATTTATTCAGATTAAAAAGTAGGCCTATTGTTCAATCTCAAAATAATAAGGCGTGTTTGCCAAAGGTGTGTGCCACTATCCTGGACAATATTTTGGAAAGAGTCCAAATAAGAGTAAAAATGAAATTATTTAATATTCTTTAAATATACTTAGGGGCAAGAGTAGAAAATCTCCTCTTGTCAGAAATTCTCCAATGGAGAAGACAGATCCAAGAATAATAGTATGGACTTCATAGTTATGAGGAAGCCTGCTTAGATTTATATTGGGCACAGAATATAATTCTAATGTGCATTTTTATATTCTGAGCATTTCATTCCACTAACATAATTTAGATTCTCCCAAATATGAAAACTGCATTCAATTCTAAAATGTTTTTACTGGATAGGCTTTGTTCCTTTAAAAACACAGAAGGTTGTCAGTTGGACCTTTCTCCCCTTCCCTTATTCTACTCTGGCAGATTTAATGTTGATACATACATCATAGATTGAATAAAAGGTAGAATTATTCCAAGTACTAACTTAGGTTGTATGTTTACTAAAACATTTATAGATAGATAGATAGATAGATAGATAGATAGATAGATAAAAAGCAATTAAGATAGGTTGAGCCAAGTGTTAACAGGGAATGGTTTTTACCAGTCCACATCAAAAATAGCTTGATTATGTGTTTGTATTTTGTTTTTGTGTTTTGTTATTTTTTGGAAAAACACATAATTTAAAATACACTATGTACATGATGGCAGGCAGATTGTTACAGAGAACCAAAGATTTATCTATTCTTCAAGTCTGATAAAATGAATAATTCTATTATAATGTAGAATTTAGATGTTCACTACAAATAATGTTATTCTTTTAAAGTCTATATATCATAATACTTCACAGAAAGTGGAGTTCAAAACAGCACTTAAAAATGGAAATGAGTTTATTTGTCCTTGTAGTAACCTCACTATGGGATTATAAGATGAATGACTACTATCATTTTAGAGTAGTCATTATGAATTCTTTTTCATCATCAATCCTTTGGAATTATGGTGGATTCTATAAATCCCCTTTCCAAATAATATATTTAAAAACATGTTACAAAATCCATAAGGTTACCAAAAAAACCAATTATACTGAAACCGCTATCAAGATTTTTTAAAAGTTCACAGATATTAAATTATGAACCCTTATTTTAGTCACCAGTGGATAAGTGATCAAGGGACATGAATTTGTCCTTTCCCAAGAAGAATTTGAAACCATTAACAATTACATGGGATCACTAATAATAAGATAAAACTATATCAAAACACTTCAGAGGATCAATTTTATAATGAGCAAATTGACAAAGATGACTAAATGCCATACCCCAAGGAGGTTAAAAATAGAAACAAATATTTCAAATCCTTCAGCACATTTATAGTAAACTGTGTGTGTGTGTGTGTGTGTGTGTGTGTGTGTGTGTGTGTGTGAGAGAGAGAGAGAGACAGAGAGAGAGAGAGAGAGAGACAGAGAGAGAGAGAGAGACAGAGACAGAGACAGAGACAGAGACAGAGACAGAGACAGAGAGAAAGAGAGAGCAGATAACTCAAACCAGAATAAATTGAAGGAATGGAAAAATTGGAAGAAATTCCAATAAAGAAATTAGAATACTTGAATTTAATGAACTTCCACTATGACAATGGAAGTAATGAATATCAAAAAGAGAAATGTGAATATTTATATTAACCTCTGCAAAGTGAAGGAAGCAGAAGCAAGAAAAAATTTATTTGACAACAACAATGTAAATGTTAAGAATAAACAAATGAAAATACTCGGCATTTTGGAAAGATCATTGGCTCTGGGCTAAGAGGAACTGATTTTAAATCTTGCTTCTGACATTATTTTCTGTGTAACCATGGACAAATCATTTAATTCTCCTCATTCTCAGTTTTCTCATTTCTAAAATAAGGATGTGAGCTTAATTATCTTTGATGCCCCTTGAATTTTTAGATTGAAAATCTGCTTTGGGAGGCTTTGGGGAGCTCCTTTTCTTAAGGAGCTTACAGTCTAATTTGGGGATGCCAACACAACATGAAGCTGAAAAGGCAAGGAGGAGACCAGAGGATATCTGGTACCAGGACATCTTGTTTGGTGGAGTTGAAACCAGCAGATAGAAAATGGAGTGAGAATAAAATTAAATAAGGATAATGTAGAAGTAGTGTAATATAGGTATTCTATATTCCTATTAGATATTCATTTTTATAATATATTTACTATTAGAAATGCTTAATTTTTTTTTAGTTTTACTGAACTGCGCTTTCTTTCCTCCTTCTTTTCTTCATTCTTTTTTCCTTTCCTCCATCTACACTGTCATGAATTGTAGTAAATACCTTTTTAAAAGAAAAATGCAAGCTATGATTAGGGATCATTAAAAAGTGTTTTTGTATTGTTAAGAAGATGGAACTAAATAATCTCAAAGGTACTTTTCAACTCTAAGATTCTGTGATTCTAAAATTCTGGGAATCCAAGCCCTTAACTTGAAGAAGGAGAAGAGAAGGAGAAGGAGAAGAAGAAGAAGAAGAAGAAGAAGAAGAAGAAGAAGAAGAAGAAGAAGAAGAAGAAGAAGAAGAAGAAGAAGAAGAAGAAGAAGAAGAAGAAGAAGAAGAAGAAAAAGAAGAAGAGAGAATCTTTATTAAAAAGTATATTTTGCATTCAATCTATGAGTATATTTTGCATTCAATATATGAGGTAGAAATCAAAACCTTTCGTCTTTCTCAGATAGATGTTTAGGATCTAGAAATCAAGGTAATTACTGGTTATTTTAGGTAAGAAATTACTATGCTAAAGTATGATAATGGTATAGAGTTATATGAGCTACCATTTAGGGAAGGGTTAGAGGTTGGATGTTCTAGACTGGATTTCAATGATGTAGGAAACACCTACTGAGGACTCTTCTACCCATGCAAACTGGCAAGTTTGTAACTTAGTTTTTCTTGGGGTAATTGAAAAAAAGCCACATAGCCAAATGAAATAACATTTGGCTCCAGCTCTTCCTTTACTATGATGTGGCTTTCTATCTATCAAGTGACTCTCCTTCTAGTGGTTGTTTTTTTTTTTTAATTTTATTTATAATTTTTGACAGTATATATGCATGAGTATTTTTTATAACATTATCCTTGTATTCATTTTTCCAAATTATCCCCTCTCTCCCTCTACTCCCTCCCCTTGATGACAAGCAATCCCATATATTTTACATGTGTTACAGTATAACCTAGATACAATATATGTGTGTAAATACCATTTTCTTATTGCACATTAAGTATTCGATTCCGAAGGTATAAGTAACCTGGGTAGATAGACAGTAGTGCTAACAATTTACATTCACTTCCCAGTGTTCCTTCTCTGGGTGTAGTTGTTTCTGTCCATCATTGATCAACTGGGAGTGAGCTGGATCTTCTTTATGTTGAAGATATCCACTTCCAACAGAATACATCTTCATACAGGATTGAAGTGTATGGCAATCTTCTGGTTCTATTCACTTCACACAGCATCAGTTGATGTAAGTCTCTCCAAGCCTCTCTGTATTCTTCCTGCTGGTCATTTCTTACAGAACAATAATATACTATCACCTTCATATACCATAATTTACCCAACCATTCCCCAATTGATGGACATCCATTCATCTTCCAGTTTCTAGCCACTACGAAAAGAGCTGCCACAAACATTTTGGCACATACAGGTCCCTTTACCCTCTTTAGTATTTCTTTGGAATATAAGCCCAGTAGTAGCAATGCTGAATCAAAGGATATGCAGAGTTTGATAACTTTTTGGGCATAGTTCCAAATTGCTCTCCAGAATGGTTGGATTCTTTCACAACTCCATCAACAATGTCTCTGACAATTTAAGCAAGTATTGGCTTTGGAAAATATCAGTGGGCATGAGATTAGAAATGATGCTTAAATTGTCAGAGATAAATTGATTCTATAGATACTTTATATGAAGTACACCAGATATTTAAAACCATAAGAATAGTCAATCAGTCAATAAGCATTTATTAAGCACAACTTTGTGTCATAGACTATTTTAAACATTTGGGATACAAAGAAAAGCAAAATCATGTTGCTTACCCTCATGGAAGTTATATCCAAATGAGGGAATTAATTTGAAAACAGCTAAATACATAAAAGTTATGCAAAGTGTAAATGATATTTAATCTCATAATGGAAAGTAGGATGGGAAAGAGAATACTCTAAAAGGCCTCACACAGAAGATAGTATGTGAACTGAGTCTGAGTCTGAAAGGAAGCCAGGGTAATCAAGGAAGTTAGTCAACTGAAGTGTGGTGGCAGAGCATTCTAGGCAAGAGGGACTACAGGTGAAAAGTCAGTCAGGAGATGAAGTTTCATATGTAAGTAATAACAAGAAGATCAACTCTTCACCCTATTTCTATCCCAAATATGTGACTGGGCACTGTCTTTCTATCTGCCTATGTCTTTATGTCTCTGTCTAACTTTTGCTTCTGTCTGTTTCTCTCATTATCTTTCTCTTTTTTTCTATTTCTCTGTATGTCTCTATCTCTTTCTCTCTCTCCTTCTCTCTTTCCATATAGATAAACTAATCCAATCTCACAATGCATTTTTGAAGTATATACTCTGTGCAGGATTCAGGGGACACTCAGACAAAATGAAAATGAATATTACTTTCTTTTTTTCCCTCAAGGAAGAGCAATTAAAATTTTTCTAAGCCTAAAATCCCAAAGCAAAGACTATGTGATATCCAGCTTTACTATTTATTTTTTCTTCCTTTTCTTTCTTTTTCTCCTTTTCTTATTTTCTACTTTCATACTACTTCCAATAGCACCATTTGAGCAAACCAATGTTTTTTTTGTTCACCTCAGTATTAATGGCCACAAGAGAATTAATTACTTTTTTGACTGGGCAGGCAACAGGACTTATTTAAGTATCATTGCCTTGTAGGTAAGCCAACTCCATTTTTTTCCCACCATGATGAAAACACTTTTCTGATTCTCATGTAAATTTCATTTCGACTACCTATGTATCATTTAATATTACTACTGATAATAAGATCAGGCCAGTTTCATATTCATAGTTTCATATACATTTAAAATTAAAAGGTGCTTTACATGACAATGCTCTTTTTCATGGATGAAGCACCTATTATTTCCTCAATGTGGGGAATATTCTTAGCTATGAAAACCATCTATGATGAAGTTGATAATTTAGAGCATCATAGATTTAGAATATGAAACATTCTCAAAGTCATTTAATTTAATCTCTTCAATTATATAGGTGAAGAAATTAGAGATCAGAGAGTTTCAAGGTACAAAAAAGATTGTGATGCTCAGGGTTACAAAATCAAATATGGAGTTTGAAGAGAGTTCTTTCTGATTCCAAGGCTAACATTCTTCTTTAATATGTGACTAAACTATTGCTTCTTTATTTTTTGGCTCCTTTTCATTTATTTCCCCAAAATTCATGTTGAAATTTTAAAGCACTTTTTAAAGTTTTAAGTTCCAAATTCTATCTCTTTTTCTCTATTTGAGTGGTCTAGAGTAGTGGCTATAAGAGAGTTGTTAAGAATCCCCTTTAAATTGGCTTCAGGATTTAGGAGTGAAAGAATTCACTCATTCCCGAATTATTAGTTGCAAAATGAAAGTTTATTGTTAGGTAGAAATCAGTTTACCAAAGACTGACTTCTATAGTGGCAGATCTATGGAAAATGGACTTTTGCCCTGAGATTGAAGTTCTCAGTGGACAGAAGGTCCTGGCAGCAAAGGGAGCTACCAAGGTCCACCTGCAAAAGACTTTCAAGCTATTATATTGGATGTCTTGGTGGGGGCTGGCACAGCCCGAGCAGGTCAGACCCAGTGGGGACTGGGATAGCCCGGATCTCCTATTGGAATTAACAGCACTTCAAAGGGGTGTTTTTTGATCAGGATTTCTAATTGAAACAAAGGCTCTGGCATCCTGGAAAGATAACTTACCTGGGGAGGGCATGCCTTCCCCAGAAGGGGTTGAGAATCTAAAAAAGGATCACAGATCAATTGGAAATACAGTGTTTTAAAGAAACCACAACCTGCTTTAACAGATGAGAAAGCAAGCGAGAAAGCAAGCAAGAAAGCAAGAGAGAGAGAGAGAGAGAGAGAGAGAGAGAGAGAGAGAGAGAGAGAGAGAGAGAGAGAGAGAGAGAGAGAGAGAGAGAGAGAGAAAGGGAAGGAGGAAGAGAGAGAGAGAGATAGTAGAAAACAGTATGCTTCAGTCTCTTCTCTGGCAGCATATGGCATCAAGAGGATTTCAGGATCACTTTGGAACACTGTATTGATGAGAATAGCTAAGTCATTCACAATTCTTCATCATACAATACAATGCAATACAATGTTGCTGTGTACAGTGTCCTCCTGGTTCTGCTCACTTCATTTTGCATTAAATTATGAAAGTCTTTCCTGCTTGTCATTTCTTATTTAAAAGAGGTGTTGCTTCTTTTAAAACTATATTTAAATTATCTATGAGCTCTCTAGAATTGTGCTTTATGTTAATGATCTTTATGGAAAAAAAAAAAAAAAAAACCTAGAGCATTATATGTGGTTACCTCTTGAAGAATAAGTCATTTGGAGGTAAATCAATTTTATACAAATAAAGGAAAAATAGTGTAATTTTAAAAGAAAAGAAAAATAAAATGGGAGGCAAAAACAATTATAAAAAAATTTAATAAAATCCTAAATGGAGATCAAGAATATGAGACCTAAGTGAAATAGTTTCAGGTTCTTGCCAATGCCTTCAGACTTTATGTCTAGATTCATTCACATTAGTGTTTCAAACCCCACATTCTTTTCCTCACCTCAGAAAAACTGAGCTTTCAAACTTTTGAATTCCTCTTTCATAATCTCAGCTCCCTGTGATGCTTTGAAATGCATATTTTTTCCCAAAAATAGAGCATAGTCCCAAATAAAGGAGTTACTTTGGTTTCATGATCAGATTTCTCCCACACACACACTCCATATTTAGGTTGGGTCTCAATAATTCATCCATGGAAGATTGTAGCAAAACTCACTGTACTATTGATGGAATTTTCCTTAATTCCTCACTCACCAGAGTTTCTGTTAACTGCTTTTACTGTGTGACTAAATCTTTACTTTACAGTTAGTTCATGTCATAGATCACATTTTTCAATGATCTCTTGAGAGCTAACTTGGCTCTCCAAATTTGAAAAAGGTTGAGTAGGTATCTACAAAAAGACAAAATTTTAATTGTATATAATAATATATGTATCAGTATTATCTGGTGGCTAATTTAATGAATTATTTTTAGAATATGAGAATCCTTTGCAAGTAAGAATTGATTTATTCTTTGGATTTGTATCATCTGCACCTAACACAGTACTTGCTACTTTGCTTGCTTAGTAAATGCTTGTTGCATGTACATATCCTAGGCTATCATCAGATAAGTTGCTGTATTATACACATAGATACACATATATACACACATACACGCACCACACACACACACACACACACACACACACACACACAGAGTAAGAGAGAGAGAGAGAGAGAGAGAGAGAGAGAGAGAGAGAGAGAGAAAGCACAAAGTATTTTTAAAAGACTAAGAAAAGTAAAATAAAAGAAACTATCTTTTGCCTGATTAATAAAGGCACTAGAAACACTTCATGTAAGAGAAAAGTTTAACTTCTAAAAATATTTGTTTTGAGCTCTATCTCTGTAAAGTGAGAGAACCAAGCTAGATTTCATAGAAGGTATCTCTTCAATGTATAAATACAAGGTACTTTAGATCCTCTCTGAGGTTGCAATGGAGGTATGCCTATAACCAAACTCCACATTATGACAATTTACAAAGCTGAAGGGGAGCCTTGCTCATTGAAGAAAATTATCAGGACTACATTTCACAAAAGACAGAACCTGAGACTATAGCCTGGTGATATAACCAAGTGTACAAACTGGTAAAGAATAGTTTCTTCTAATGAAGTTTAAATAAAGATACAAGATTCTTACAGGAATTAAAATACTTGCAATTAATAGCTAGAAGATAGATGCAATGAAAAAGGAGTGGAATAAGAGGGGGAGAAATGAAAATTTCAGCCTTGTCTAGATGATGTCAAAGGTATATGAACATGAATGAAAAAAAAAAAAAAAACAGGCTAGAATGTTTTAAATCATTAGTGAGATCTTAGAACTGTGAATTTAAATAATTAAAGTGCTATGTTTGGCCCAAAAGGGGAAAGCATATTACCTATTGGGCGTAGAGTAATGGGAAGAGATAGAAATTAGGTAAGATTTCATAGAGGAGATGGCATTGTAATTAAACTTTAAAGAATAGGCATAAATTCAGTAACAACTACAAAAAGGAGAGAAACATTAAAGAAGAGTGTAGAAGTGGGCAAAGTCCAAGGTGTGAGAATTCAAGGGGTTTGAGCAGAGGGATTATCAATGTGGCTAGAGAACAGACCATATTCAATCCAGACTTACCAATGACTTGTTTAATGCCAAATCCAATGTCTTTTTTTTTTTTCAAATTTCATTCTCATTGTCTTCTCTGTAGCATTGAAATCTAGTGAGAAACTTGTCTTCCATAATACCTACCTTTCTCTGGATTTTTGTGCTGCTTCTTAAAATTGATTCTCTACTTTGAAGAAACATTATTCACAAGGCTATCCCTAACTGGTAAAGTAGTAGAAGGGGTCTGTCTTAAACTCTTATCTTTTTTCTATCACATGGATTTGATTATTATGTCTTTATTGATAACTCCCATATCCATATTGCTTGCACTCTCCACTCTGAGATCCAATTCCCCCTCATTAACTGCCTACTGGACATTTCAGACTGATATCTCATAGACATCTCAAACTTAGCATGTCCAAAATGAATTTATTATCCTTTGTACTAAAAGCAACTTCTCTAATGAATAGCCTATTTCAGTGATGCACATCACCATCTTTCCTGTCACCCAGTTTTACAACCTTATCATCCTCAATTCTGCTCATTAATGTCACATATCCAGGCAGTCACAAATTCTATTTCCATAACATCCTTTGCTATCTACACCCTCCTAACCTTTCACACAACTACAACTCTAGTTTAGATCCTCCTCATCTCTTGTTCGAGCTACTCCTATACCTTCCTAAATAAAGTCTCTGTATCAGGTATATAACTTCTTCAACCCATCATTCATATGGATATGCCAAACTGATTTTCCTTAAGCTCAAATATGATTGTATTACTCAACAAACACTAATAGTTTTTTATTAGATCCAGATCTGTTTGGTATTTATAGCCCTGTACATCATGGTTCTGATCTACCTTTCTCTCCTTGTATATCACTCCTGTCCAAGTACATTTAAATCTACCCAAACTTGTTACTTATCATAACTATTCAACACACATTACATATGATTTCCTACCTCCCATCTGTGTACTGATTGTTCCCCCTGTCTAGAATATATTCTATCTTAATATTCATTTCTTAGAATCTGACTTTGTCAATAAAGCTCATCTCAAGAACCATCCTTTTTATCTCAGAGGTGTCCACTGCATGGCCTACAGGTAACATGAAGGTTGTAACACATTAAAGTGATGTCAAACCAGATTGAATTCCAAGAAAAAGACTTTGAAATTATTTTATAAGCAATAGGGAACTATAGAAAGTTTTATAAAGACAAGAGAGATATAGATGCATATAAAACATATTTCAAATTTGATAAAGAATGAATTGTGGGGAAAAATAAAAAATAAATATTTTTTTAAAAAAGAATGAATTATAGAGTGAAAAGTATACAGTTAAGAAAGAATATAAGAAAGCTACTGTAGTAGTTTAAGTAAGTGGGAATGATAATTTATTTTGGTGGTAACTAAGAGAAGGAATACATACACATATGTATATATGTATATATACATATGTGTGTGTGTGTGCGCCTGTGTATATATGTATGTATAGTCATATATTTTTAAACTTGGAAACTGACCTTGAAAATAGTTCCTAAAGCAAAAAATATATATATATTTTTAAAATATTTTTATTGTTAGGAAAAATGCATATCTTCAGGTGACTACTTTGAAGGGCAACACACATATGTGTTTGTCAAGATGATTATTGTATCTGAAGATAATACTGATCATTAATTCTACAGTATTTTCTAAATAGAGGTAATTGATTTACACTCATCTATATATACTCTTGAGTTTACATTATGAAAGAGACTAAATTCTGGCAACATAGCCAATAAATGGCCTCATTTAGTTTTAGTTTTTGGTTTGTTTGATTTTGGAGGGGTTTAATCTTTAACCATTGGGTTAGTCGACAAAACCAATCATAAAATGTCCATAAATATTTACTTATATTATACACCAGTATCTTCCACATGGTGATTGTTTCCTCTAAGAATTTTTTTTTAAAGTGGGTCTTTCTATTTCAGCAGTGCTTCAAATGTAGCAACATCTCATGGGTCCAACTCCATCCACTATGATCAATTTCTGTTCACGGCCAATTTGTCCTTCCTTAGATAGTTTGGTGGTTCTCTACTCACAATGCCAGACTTAGGGCAGGTATACAATTTGCTTTAGCCCTACTGAAGCTCAAAACTTCTACTTCCCCCTCCCCAGTAGCAGCATCAAGCCTGGTTATATCATACTTAAGTTAATAGAAATAAGCTATTTTTCTTCTCACATCCAGATGAGCTGTTTTCTAGATATGTTTACATTAGCCAGTAATTATTCAATTGTTTTTTTTTTTTAAGGTTGTACATGTGCATTCATTTTTTACATTTTCCATATGAGTTAGGTTGGGAGAAAAAAATAAGAACAAAAGGGAAAAACCTTGAGGAAGAAAAAACAAGGTGAAAATAGTGTGCATTGATCTACATTCAGCTTCCAAAAATCTCCCTGTGAATGTGGATAGGGTCTTTAATCCAAATTTTATTGGGATTGCCTTGAATCACTGTCTAGTGTCAAGTCTATCATAATTGGTCATGATACAGTCTTGTTATTGCTATGTGCAATGTCTTTCTGATTATGCTTGCTTCACTCAGCATCAGTTCTTGTAAATCTTTCCAGGTTTTTCTAAATCAGATTATTCATCATTTTTAATAGAACAATAATAGTCCACTACTTTCATATACCATAACTTTTTCAGCCATTGCCTAATTGGTAGATATTTATTCATTTTCCAATTCTTTTCTAGTACAAAAAGTCTGCTACAAACATTTTTTGCACAAGTGGGTCCTTTACCCTCTTTATGATCTCTATGGAATATAGACCTCATAATGGCATGATGAATTTTTTTAATATAATAAGGTTTTACTTTTATTCCCTTAAATTTGATCTACTTTTTACCCAGCTGAGATCTTTTTTGGATGCTGAATCTTTAATGTTATGTATTATCTCCCTCTGCTGTATTATCTCATAGCTGTACATTTGATAAATATTCTATCATTTGAATCAGTGGATCATTGGTAGATTTATTTTTTTTTTTTACTGACATCACCCATGTTTGAATATTATAAGCCCAGCCTCACTAGGAGGAAAGAATTTCACCCACTCTCACAGATTATAATCCTTTTAGACCCATTCATCTGCTCAGATATCTCCCAATCCTGATCCTCAGTCTCACTAATCTATTCCCATAGTTGCCTATATCAGGGTAGTTACATGGGCATTACATCCATTACTTTACCATTAATAGCACAAAATTTTGATCGACTTAGCTGCAACAAGTTACCAAAAAAAAATACTAATGGAAAAAATTACCAATTATAGACAGATCCCTGAAGTCCCATACTTGGTATGACCTTAATTCCCTTATCCAGTTTTTCTCCAGGGATAATTGTGGCTCAAGTATTTTAGAGCATTTGTTACAATGAAAAAGAACTGTCAGCCACAAATCATAGTTCCAGAATTTCAACAACCTATGTATACTAAAATAAATTTTCTTGTCCTACTTTTAAATGTTGTTACATGCCCAAACAATCAGTTTTCTCTTGGAAAGGATACTTTTCTTTATACCAAACATGCCATTATGCCTCTTTAGGAAAGTATTGCATAATGACCTGAGTTTCCATAAGCTACTATTACCTCAATGCATAATTCATTGTTGTATTAATGCATGTTATAAAGTTGAAATGAAAAATGGTCAAGAGATCTAGGGATCTTTCCTTTTAACAACAGAGAAAAGAGGCAATAGAAAAAAGAATGGCTTCTACTGGTGATTCCATTTGTGGAATCCACTGCATTACATGAAATCAGAGTTTTAAAGACTTTTGAGCTAAATATATCTTGACTCTGAGCAGTATCCAATCAATAGAAATTCTCTGTCCCCCTGTTTTGTTCACTGTGATAGTTTCGAATCATTTTAGGAACCCCCTTGACCATATAATCAAATATTTTTCTTTTTCTCCTCTCTTATTGAGCCTCCAAATTTTCAGAATTTGCATGTCTAGTTTACATGTTCTGAGCTTCCAGTCACAAATTTTTTTCAGGATCATGAAGCATTCTGAGGTAGAATTGCCCAATTATCATCCAGACCCTACTTTTGGCAACAGAATCTGTGATTCTGAGTTCCTTTAAGGTAGAGTTCCTAGGAGACATGGCTTATAATCAGTATCTATATCTGTTGTGGTATTCATTATGTTTTTGAAAGTAATAAATAACTTTCCTAGAAAAAAAAAAAAAAAGGAACTCTCTTTCTGTTAGGATTACTAGGTGCTAACTCGGTTGTCTAATTTAGCCTGGTACTTAACAATTCTCTAGCTCAGATTTCACACCTTTAGTTCAAACCTTTAGAAGAGTTTACACCTTTAAAGAAGCAAGTTTATTGGTTGTAGGAGTTCTCACAAGCCCCTGGGAGTACTGACAAGCTCATTCTTTGGGAGGATAAAAAGAGAAACATTGAGTCCGGAAGATGGCAGTCTGAAAGGATTGAGTCTGGATTGGGATAAGGACAAGACTTCCCAGGAGAACTTCAGGGAAGCTTAAGGAGATTCAGAACCAGGATTCAGGAAGAAGGATTTGAGATTCTACCTTTGCTCTGGCTGGAGGCTCCAGAAGCCTCCCAAGAAACCTGCTCACAGAAAAAAAGATTTACAGAAAAGAAACCTCCTCCCAGAGAAGGATTACAATTGAGAGACAACAGAACATTTACATCTTTCCACAGATAATTTTCTAGTACCAACTGGTATTTCACATATTTTCAAGTTGAACCTAGATAAATTGAAATTCCAGTGCCTGAATTCAGGAACCATACATAATTATAGATTAATTAAAGGATACAGTTTAGTTGTATGATATCTATGTTTCAGTTTATGTGGAGGTTTTGTTTGTTTGTCTTTTAAACAATTAAGATATATCAATCCCTAAGTTATGTCCTTTTGGCCCAATCACACTTTCTAAAGTTATATATATATATGGGAGTTTTTTTTTTTAATTTTCTTTTGGCATTTTTTAAACATGGTATTATTATAGAATACCTTAATGGTTAGAATACTGGACATGAAATTAGAAAAAAAAAAGGTTCAAATTCCAGCTCAGAAACTTACTAGCTCTGGCAACTTGTGCAAATCATTTAATGCCTACCTCAGTTTCCTTATAGAAATAACTAGTGGCTCAGTGGATAGAGAATTGGGTTTAAAATCAGGAAGACCTGAGTTTGAATCTAACCTCAGCTATTTCCTAGCTCTGTGACCCTGGACAAGTAACTTACTCTCTCATTACCTGACAAAATAGAATCCTGAATCCAGTGAAGAAAAAAAATGTCAAGTCTTTGCTAAGAAAACCACAGATAGGTTCATGAAGGACTAAACAACAGAATGGTTTTCTCATATGTTCAATGGAGATAATTAATAGTATCTAATTACCAGGGTTGTGAGGAAAATCCAAATAATACTAGTAAATCAAATATTATGGTAACAAATAGGTGCTATCTATTGTTATCATTGTTACTATTATTATTATTATTATTATTATTATTATTATTATTATTATTATTGCCCTCCCCATCCACTCAATGGAATCATATTTTATAACAAAACTAAAGGAAACAGCAAAAATCTAATGCTGGCTTTCTGCTGAAAAGAGAGGAGTCTAAGAGTTAAATCATCAATTCTATGCAGTTAGGTTTGGGTTTTCAGTATTATTTTCCTTTATTTTACTGTGGTTATTTTGTGTACTCTTAGTTATGCTTATTTTATTCTCAATCATCTAATTTAAGTTTCCCCAAGCTTCTCTGAATCCATTATATTTTTCCCCTATAGTGCAGTAATAACATACATATAGTATCATTGATTTAGCCCATAATCAGTGAGTACTGATAATGTTACTGTTTTTTTTTTTTTTTACTTTTTGCTACCACAGAATCCTGCTAGGAATACTTTGTTATAGAGGATATTTCTTCTCATTGACTTCCTTGGGACACATGCCCAATAGTGGGACTGATGATTCAACAGTTGTATATTAATAATTGATGAAGGGATAAGCATCCTTTTCATTCAATAATTCCTTTTTTATAATATTAAATCTATCAAAACAAGATAGTGACTAGGAATACAAGCTTCCAGAGAAAAATAACCAACTTCAAGGTACAAAATGAGTGACTATGGAGGCAGCTGGAGCTCCCTGTATTGGAGCTTAGTAGATCTATACAGAAATGCCTTAGGGAAATTTGCTGATAAAGCAACTGATTTTCCATGGCTCATTAAACAGCTAATGTTATTCATCAATATCTACCCATGGAAGTTTTGTATTATTTCTAAGGTAGCCATCCATGTCTCATGATTTCTTGTACAGATTGCCCCTTGAATCATGCATTAGTTGATGAACAGTACTCTGCTGTTCCATGATTTAGGGAAATTACTCAAGGGCACTGAACCTATTTAATATCTTCTTCTAGAACTAACTTTAAGAGTACTTGGTTGGAGCAGGAATGAGGCTTAAAAAAAAAAAGGACATACAGTTAAGATCCTAATGATCTCCTCTGGAATTAGTAAGCAATTCACAAAAGTGCTATTAGATCCAATCCACTATAATCTATCTGATATACAGTTGGTAGAATCCTTATTAAAAGCCCTTAAATGGCATAACCAGATCATTTCCTATTTCCATGCTATGCACACTTTAATGCAACCCTGCAAGGTCCACATGATAACAGTAGGTAGATCCCATAGTTTAATGCCATGAGTTGATTGTGAGGAGTCGGGGTACTCAAGATGAAACTTGTAGAATGGGTACAGTACCTTTCTAAAAACACATAGTAATGTTGTAGATTCACCAAAAGCAACCAAAAATCCAGGGAACTGATATTATGGAAGCAAATTTAAGCACTCCCAATAAAGAACCTGCTGGAACTGGTACCATTAGATTTCTGAGCCCACTCAATGCTAAGCTTAACAGTTCAGCTATCCTCACTTTATTCATGATTTCAAGCAGAGCTCTCTGATTATCAGTTGAGCTCATTGTGTAAAATATTGGGGATATAACTGAGAAAAAGAAGAAAGGAAAGAGGGAGGAAGGAAGGAAGGAAGGAAGGAAGGAAGGAAGGAAGGAAGGAAGGAAGGAAGGAAGGAAGGAAGGGGAAAAGGGAAGAAAGAAAAGAAGGAAGGAAGGAAGGAAGAAAAGAAGGAGGGAGGAAAGAAGGAAGGAAGGAAGGAAAGAAGGAAGGGATGAAGAGAAGAAGGGAGGGAGGAACTCATATCATGTAAGCAATCAAATAAAACAAAATATTTTATAATGTGCCTGCTATGTACTAGGCATTTTGCTATGTACTTTACACTTATTAACTTAGTTTTTCTTCACAACTGTGAAAGGTTGATGCTATCTATCATTTTACAAGTGAGAAAACAGGAAAACAGAGCTGAAGTTATTTGCCCAAGATTACATAGCTAGCAAGTGTCTGAAATCAGGATTTCAGCTCAGGCCATCTTGATTGTAGCCCAGTGGTCTGGCCATTATGCCATATGATTGGCAAAAGAAAGACATAACTAACAAGCTCTTATTTCAATGAGAGAAAGTTCATGCAAAAAACTTATGTACAGAATTTTGATCCAGGTGGGAAAAAATCTAGACTTTTTTTGAACTCAAGGTATTCACATTCCATCTTATAGAGGCTGAAAGTAGATTGTGTCTCTTAATCTCTTTCACCAGAATTTGAAATAACTCACAAATTACCTGCATTACTAGACTTTAGGATATTTGTTTCTTTTAGCACCAGAGAACCTAATGGCTTCTGCTAGGAGATGATGCTATGAATGTCTTCCCCAGCAAGTCTATTTCAGTCATACAAAGGATCTGGGGAAGAAGTGTATTATGTTCATTATCTCTCTCCCTCCTCCATTCTTCAGTTCCCTTTTGTGTATTATCCTATCACATTAGTGTGTTAGTTCTTTCAGGTTCGGGATTGTCTTTCTTTTTGCTTATATGTGTCCTTAGCACTTACCAAAATGTCAGGAACATTGTAAGTGCTTAATAAATATGTGTTTCCTTTCTTCCTTTCTGGTGGACAGAGTACTTGACCTGGAATAAAGAGGATCTAGTTGTCATCTGTGATGGCAGAAAGTGAAGCGGAATTAAGAAAACTCTTGGTGAAAGTGAATGAGGAAAATGTAAAAGTTGACTTGAAGCTTAACATTAGGGGGAAAAAAAAAAACTAAAACAAACAAACAAACAAACTGACAAGAACAAAAAACCAAAGATCTTGATAATTCTTCCCTTCACTTCCTGACAAATAGAGGAAGAATAATTTAAAGGAATGTTCGATTTTATATTCTGAGGCTCAAAGATCAATTGCAGCCATGAAATGAAAAGACACTTGTTTCTTGGAAAGAAAGCTTTGGTAAATCTGAACAGCAAATCTGAAGCAGCGACATTTTGATGACAAGGTTGATAACCAAAGCTATGTTTATGTCCTTGTTGTTGTTGGTCGTAGTGTTTTCAAACTAACAATGTATGGCTATGAGAATTATACTATAAGGAAAACAAATTTCTGCAGAACTGATGTTTTTGACTTATGGTGCTGAAGAAGACTTGAGAATCCCTTGGAAAACAAGGAGATCAAATTATTTAAGCTATTCACTAGAAGGTTAATGACTGCAGTTGAAGTTTAAATTCTTTGGTAATATGATGAGAAGATGGGACTCACTGCAAAAGACTGATGTTGGGATAGATTGAAGGCAAAAGGAAACAGGGATGGTAAAGAATATTATTTATCATGGAAACAATGAAGATGAACTTGAACAAACAGAGATAGTGGAAGATAGAAAGTTTTGTTGTGGTCCATGGGGGTCAGAAAGAGTCAGACATGGCCAAGTGACCAAACAACCATATTGTAGGGTCCAGAGGTTCTCAATCATGGGAACACCAAGCCTCTCTTACCCCCAACCAAGGGGCTCCTTCACTAAAGGAGGTAATTGATGCTGAAGAAAGAGACTGGGAGCTCTGGTATGATTATGAAAGACCTTTATTAGTCATTTGACTTACCTACATAGGTGCTCTCTAGTATGGCTGCCAGACTTTTCTTTTCTTTTTTTTTTTTTTTTTTATGGATTTCTTTTTATTAATAGGCAAACACATTAGAATCTTTTTTTGTGTGTGTGTGTGTGTGTTTTTTTCCCTTTATTTTAATTAAAGCTTTTTATTTTCAAAACATATGCATGGATAATTTTTCAACATTAACCCTTGCAAAACCTTGTGTTCCAAATTTCCCCTCCTCCTCCCTACCTCTTCCCCTAAATAGCAAGTAATCCAATATATGTTAAATATGTGCAATGCTTCTATACATTTCTATAATACATATTGCGGCACAAGAAAATCAGTTCAAAAGGGAAAAAAAGATGAAAAAGAAAACAAAATGCAAAGAAAGAACAACAAAAATATTGGAAATGCTATGTTGTGATGCACACTCAGTCCCCACAGTTCTCTCTCTGGATAAAGATGGTTCTCTTCATCACAAGATCATTGGAACTGGCTTCAATCATCTCATTGTTGAAAAGAGCCATGTTCCTGATGGAGTTTTTTGTTTTGTTTGTTTGTTTGTTTTTTTCTGAGGCTGGGGTTAAGTGACTTGCCCAGAGTCACACAGCGAGGAAGTGTTAAGTGTCTGAGACCAGATTTGAACTCAGGTCCTCCTGAATTCAGGGGTGGTGCTCTATCCACTGAACCACCTAGCTGCCCCCCCCCATGGAGTTTTAAAAGACAATTGCTTCAGTGGTCAATCAGTTGGAGTTGTTTCCATAATTCATCTATGCTGTTAATCATTACAAATTATTTTCTGGGAAAAAGCTTCTCATGATACTGTAGTAATATCTTTTTTTCATCTGGCTAATAACTTTCTTTTATTGAAGTACAAGCAAAAGTGAAATCCTCATTCCCTGTCTTGCCAGTGAGTGAACTATGATGTTTACTTTTGTTCTTTTTTTTTTTTTTTCTATTTTTTTTTATTATATATATATATATATATTTTATAATATTATCCCTTGTATTCATTTTTCCAAATTACCCCCCCCCCTCCCTCTATTCCCTCCCCCCGACGACAGGCAATACTATACATTTTACATGTGTTACAATATAGTCTAGGTACAATACATGTGTGCGAATATCATTTTCTTGTTGCACAATAAACATTAGAATCCGAAGGTACATGCAACCTGGGCAGACAGATATTAGTGCTAACAATTTTCATTCCCCTCCCAGTGTTTCTCCTCTGGGTGCAGCTACCCCTGTCCATCATTGATCAACTGGAAGTGAGTTGGATCTTCTTTATGTTGAAGATTTCCACTTCCATCAGAATACATCCTCATACAGTATTGTTGAAGTGTACAGTGATCTTCTGGTTCTGCTCATTTCACTCAGCATCAGTTGATTTAAGTCTCTCCAGGCCTCTCTATATTCCTCCTGCTGGTCATTTCTTACCGAGCAATAATATTCCATAACCTTCATATACCACAATTTACCCAACCATTCTCCAACTGATGGACATCCATTCATCTTCCAGTTTCTAGCTACAACAAAAAGAGCTGCCACAAACATTTTGGCACATATATGTCTCTTTCCGCTCTTTAGTATTTCTTTGGGATATAATCCCAGTAGTAGCGCTGCTGGGTCAAAGGGTATGCACAGTTTGATAACTTTTTGGGCATAATTCCAGATTGCTCTCCAGAATGGCTGGATTCTTTCACAACTCCACCAGCAATGTATTAGTGTCCCAATTTCCCCACATCCCCTCCAACATTTGTCATTATTTGTTCCTGTCATCTTAGCCAATCTGACAGGTGTGTAGTGGTATCTCAGAGTGGTCTTAATTTGCATTTCTCTGATCAGTAGTGATTTGGAACACTCTTTCATGTGAGTGGATATAGTTTCAATTTCTTCCTCTGAGAATTGTCTGTTCATATCCTTTGACCATTTATCAATTGGAGAATGGTTCAGTTTCTTATAAATTATGGTCAGTTCTCTATATATTTTGGAAATGAGACCTTTGTCAGAACCTCTGTTTTTAAAAATATTTTCCCAATTTGTTACTTCCCTTCTAATCTTGTTTGTATTAGTATTATTTGTGCAGAAACTTTTTAGTTTGATGTAATCAAAATCTTCTATTTTGTGATCAATAATGATCTCTAGTTCTCCTCTGGTCATAAATTCCTTCCTCCTCCACAAGTCTGAGAGGTAGATTATCCTCTGTTCCTCTAATCTATTTATTATCTCCCTCTTTATGCCTAAATCATGGACCCATTTTGATCTTATCTTGGTATATGGAGTTAAGTGTGGATCCATATCTAATTTCTGCCATACTAATTTCCAGTTTTCCCAACAGTTTTTTCCGAATAATGAATTTTTATCCCTAATGTTGGAATCTTTGGGTTTGTCAAAGATTAGATTGCTATAGATGTACCCTTTTTTGTCCTTTGTATCTAATCTGTTCCACTGATCTACCGGTCTATTTCGTAGCCAATACCAAATGGTTTTGGTGACTGCTGCTATATAATATAGCTTTAGATCAGGTACACTTAGACCACCTTCCTCTGAGTTTTTTTTCATTAGTTCCCTTGCAATTCTTGACCTTTTATTCTTCCATATGAATTTTGTTGTTATTTTTTCTAGGTCATTAAAATAGTTTCTTGGGAGTCTGATTGGTATAGCACTAAATAAATAGATTAGTTTGGGGAGTATTGTCATCTTTATTATATTCGCTCGGCCTATCCAAGAGCACTGAATGTCTTTCCAATTATTTAAATCTGATTTTATTTTTGTGGCAAGTGTTTTGTAATTTTTCTCATATAATTCCTGACTTTTCTTTGGTAGATGGATTCCCAAATATTTTATACTCTCAACATTTGTTTGGAATGGAATTTCTCTTTGTATCTCTTGCTGTTGCATTTTGTTAGTGATATATAAAAATGCCGAGGATTTATGTGGATTTATTTTGTATCCTGCCACTTTGCTGAAATTTTGAATTATTTCTAGTAGCTTTTTAGCAGAGTCTTTGGGGTTCTCTAAGTATACCATCATGTCATCTGCAAAAAGTGATAGTTTAATTTCCTCATTTCCTACTCTAATTCCTTGAATCTCTTTCTCGGCTCTTATTGCCGAGGCTAGCGTTTCTAGTCCTATATTGAATAGTAATGGTGATAGTGGGCAACCTTGTTTCACTCCTGATCTTACTGGGAAAGGTTGCAGTTTATTTCTATTGCATATTATGCTTACTGACGGTCTTAAATATATACTCCTGATTATTCTAAGGAATAATCCATTTATTCCTATACTCTCAAGAGTTTTTAGTAGGAATGGATGTTGGATTTTGTCAAATGCTTTTTCTGCATCTATTGAGATGATCATATGGTTCTTATTAATTTGATTATTAATATGGTCAATTATATTAATAGTTTTCCTAATATTAAACCAGCCCTGCATTCCTGGAATAAATCCTACTTGATCATAGTGTATTATCTTGGAGATGATTTTCTGAAGTCTTTTTGCTAATATCTTATTTAAGATTTTAGCATCAATATTCATTAAGAGAGATTGGTCTATAATTTTCTTTCTCAGTTTTCGATCTACCAGGTTTAGGTATCAGTACCATGTCTGTGTCATAAAAGGAGTTTGGTAGGACTCCTTCATCCCCTATTTTTTCAAATAATTTATATAACATTGGGGCTAATTGTTCTTTAAATGTTTGGTAGAATTCACATGTGAATCCATCTGGCCCTGGGGATTTTTTCCTGGGGAGTTGATTAATAGCTTGTTCTATTTCTTTTTCTAAAATGGGACTATTTAAGAAATTTATCTCCTCCTCTGTTAATCTAGGGAGCCTATATTTTTGGAGAAAGTCATCCATTTCACTTAAGTTATCAAATTTATTGGCATAAAGTTGGGCAAAGTAACTCCTTATTATTTCTCTAATTTCCTCTTCATTGGTGGAAAGATCCCCCTTTTCATTTGTAAGACTATCAATTTGATTTTCCTCTTTCTTTTTTTTGATCAAATTTACCAAAGGTTTATCTATTTTATTGGCTTTTTCATAAAACCAACTCTTGGTTTTATTTATTAATTCAATAGTTTTTTTACTTTCAATTTTATTGATTTCTCCTTTTAATTTTTGTATTTCGAGTTTAATTTTTGGTTGGGGGTTTATAATTTGGTCTTTTTCTAGCCTTTTAAGTTGTAAGCCCAATTCGTTAATCTTCTCTTTCTCAATTTTCTTCAAATAAGCCTCTAAAGATATAAAATTTCCCCTTATTACTGCTTTAGCTGCATCCCAAAGATTTTGATATGATGTCTCATCATTATCATTATCTTGGGTGAAATTGTTAATTGTTTCTATAATTTGCTCTTTCACCCAGTCATTCTTTAAGATGAGATTATTCAGTTTCCAATTACTTTTTGGTCTATTTACCCCTAACTTTTTACTGAATGTAGCTTTTATTGCATTGTGATCTGAGAAGAAGGCATTTATTATTTCTGCCTTCCTACATTTAATTTTGAGATCTTTATGTCCTAATATATGGTCAATTTTTGTATAGGATCCATGAACTGCTGAGAAGAAAGTGTATTCCTTCCTATTGCCATTCAGTTTTCTCCAAAGGTCTATCATACCTAGTTTTTCTAATGTTCTATTTACTTTTTTAATTTCTTTCTTGTTTGTTTTGTGGTTTGATTTGTCTAAATCTGAGAGTGCAAGGTTGAGATCTCCCACTATTATAGTTTTACTGTCTATTTCTTCTTGCAGTTCTCTTAACTTTTCCTTTAGAAAGTTAGATGCTATACCACTTGGTGCATATATGTTTAGTATTGATATGGCTTCATTATTTATGCTACCTTTCAGCAGGATATAGTTTCCTTCCTTATCTTTTTTAACGAGATCTACTTCTGCTTTTGCTTGATCTGAGATAAGGATAGCTACCCCTGCTTTTTTGGCTTTACCTGAAGCATAATAGGCTCTGTTCCAACCTTTTACTTTTACTCTGTATGTATCTCCCTGCTTTAAGTGTGTTTCCTGTAGACAACATATTGTAGGGTTCTGCTTTTTGATCCAATCTGCTATCCGTCTCCGTTTGATGGGATCGTTCATCCCATTTACATTTACAGTTAAAATTACTAATTCTGTATTTCCTGCCATCGTATTATCCCCAGATTATACTTTTTTCCCTTGACCCCCCTGATCTCCCTCCCCGATATTTAATTTACAGACCCCCCTTGTGACGCGCAACCCTCCCTCTTTTTTTTTTTTTTTTTTTTTTAGGATCCCTCCCCCCTCCCTCCAAGTCCCTTCACTTATTCTCCTTTTCCTTTCCCCTTTTCCTCTCCCCCCTTTTAATGAGGTGAGAGAAAATTCTCTGAAAAACAAATATGTTAATTATTTACTCTTTGAGCCTCTTCTGATGAGAGTAAGATTCACACAATGATTCTCCCCCTCACTAAGTTCCCTCAGATATGGTGTATTTTCTATGCCTCTTCCTGTGATGTAGTTTCCCTCTTTTTATCACTCCTTCCCCTTTTTCTGAACCGACCTCCTTCCCTTTACCACACCCCCCTTTTTTTCTTTTATATCAGTAAAATCAAATTATCCTTGAGTATTTTTTATATACCCACAACAAAGTTACAGTTCTCAAGGGTTCTGTGTACCTTTTTCTGTTTCTCTTCAGTCTTGTGGATGTAGATCAAATTTTTTGTTTAAGTCTGGTTTTTTTCTTAGAAACATATAGAATTCCTCTGTTTCATTGAATGACCATCTTCTTCCATGGAAAAAGATGCTAAACTTAGCTGGGTAGTTCATTCTTGGTTGCAGTCCTTGATCTTTTGCCTTTCGGAATATCAGGTTCCAGGCCCTTCTATCTTTTAATGTGGAGGCAGCCAGATCTTGGGTGACCCTTATTGTGGCACCTTGGTATTTAAATTGTTTTTTTCTAGCTGCTTGCAGGATTTTCTCCTTTGTGTGGTAATTCTGCAGCTTAGCCACAATATTCCGTGGTGTTCTTTTTTTAGGGTCTATTTCAGAAGGAGTTCGATGAATTCTTTCCACATCTACTTTCCCTTCTGTTTCTATTATCTCTGGACAGTTCTCTTTGATAATTTCCTGTAAAATAGAATCTAGGCTCTTTTTTTGGTCATAGTTTTCTGGAAGTCCAATAATCCGCAGATTATCTCTCCTAGATCTATTTTCCAGGTCTATAGATTTTCCCAGTAAGTATTTGACGTTGTTCTCCAGCTTCTCATTTTTTTTGTTTTGTTTGACTGATTCTTGGGTTCTCTGTGAATCATTCATTTCTATTTGTTCCATCCTGACTTTTAAGGAGTTATTTTCTTCTTTCACAGTTTTTAGTTCTTTTTGTAAATGCCCAATTTCGTTTTTAAATGAATTATTTTGCTCTATTGAGTTTTTTTCCATTTCCCTAATTTTTTTTTTTGAGAATTATTTTCTTTTTCCAATTCAGAAATTTTATTTTCTTGAGACTTTTTTATCTTTTCCAATTCAGAAATCCTACTTTCCTGTGTTTTTTTAACCTTTTCTAATTCACTAATTTTGTTTCCCTGCATCTCCTGTGAATTCTTTATTTTTTCCAACTCCAATTTCAGGACGTTGTTATTCTCTATCATAACTTCCCTTTCCTTGCCCCATTTTTCTTCGATCTCCCTCAATTTTTTAAGAGCTTCTTCTAGGAGAGAGTTATGTGATGGGGGGCAGGAATCGTTCCCCTTTAGGTTGTTGTCTGCTGATTCTCTGCTGTCAACTTCCTCGGGGTTGGTTACCCGCTCTTTCTCTGTATAGAAGGAATCTATAGTTTTTCTAGCTTTTTTGCTCATACTTAAAAAAATCTTTTGGGGTCTGTCCCTGGGGTAGGAAATTATTTACTTCTTTACTAGCTTCCTCCCAGACCGGATGGATGCAGCGGCTCCTGTGCCTGAGCTAAGATAGAGCTCTGGGAGAGAGTTCCCCACCCCCTCCCTGGAGGTGCCTCAGAGGTGATTAGCACTACTGTGCTTAGAGGGCGTAGAATAGTGAAGACAGCACGAAGCCCAGCCTATGTGTCTGGGTGGGGAGTGGATGTCTGCAGCAGGTGACGTGAGAAGCCCCTGCGCTCAAACTGGAAGTGTCTGCCAGAAACCGTGGTCCCCAGTTCAAAGGTTCCGCTTCTCTGGGACTTCCTGGAGCTGAGTTCCACTCCCTCCAGCTATGCTAGGCAGTGTGTGTTGCCTTGGGCCATATCCACCCACTTGTCAATCTCTTAACTATTCTCAGGTGGTAGCTGAGGCCACACCCCCTGGTGCCGAGTCAGCTGAGTGACACCCCCCCCCCCCATTGGGGAAAATCTAATTTGAGTTTTAAAATATTTTGGCTTTCTCTTCTGAACTGCTAAATAATTAGCAGAGAAGAGCTAACAGCCTGTGCCAGATTCCTTTACCTCAGTGGCTTCTCTGATCCCAGAGCCCTTCCCAGTGCAATGGGCGCAGTGTGCCCCTACCCCACCATCTGTGCTGGTCTTTCTTATTCCTCCCCTGAGAACTGACCTTTCCTGTTGAAACTCCAGATTCTCTTCAGCTGGTAAGTCGTGCTTCCAGTCCTTGTGGTATCTATCAGTCCTGAGCTAATTTTGAGACTTAATTTATCTAATTGGTTGTGAGGGAGTGAGGACGTTCACTGAGTCGTGTGTTTCTTCTCCGCCATCTTGGCTCCGCCCCCCGCTGCCAGACTTTTCAATGAATCTCCAATACTTGCCATAAAGTCTGGGGTGATGGTCAGGCTATTGAGCAGATTCCCCCAAAGACCTCACAAAAGTTTCATAGAAATCAGACAAAAAGAGGAGAATGTATAGAGTATTGTTGCATAGATTCATGGTGTTTTGGCTAGTGTTCTGATTTACTACTTAGTACTAGGTTCCAGAACCTGGTGTAAGGCTTTTGTGTAATGTTCTTCTCTAAATTATAAAGTTCTCTGGAACAGTTTTCTTGGGGAGCTTCTGGAGGCGCCTTAGTTTCAGTTCATTTCAATAATCAGCTCAAATTCAGCCAGGAGTTAAAGTCCAAATCCTTTATTGTTTCCTTTTAAGTCCTGTCTCCTTCCTTGGGCCTAGTTAGCTTTCTTAGAGGCCTATCGCCCTCCTTGGTTCCTGCTGTTTGTCTTTGCCTCTGCCAGCTTCAGCCTCTAGCTCCCTCCAAATCTCCAGCCAGCACAAAGGTGGAATATGGAATTAATCTAACTCTGCCTCTGAGAGTGGGCTTCTCTGACCTGTGGGTCAGGCCCTGAGAGCTTCTTGCTTATATGCTATACACTGAGTATACTCCAATTATTTCATCACTAGGAAACCATTATTTATGGTAGGACTAAATCAATGCTAAATTAGATTTAACCATTGTCACCTCAATTCCACTTAGTAACTTGTTTCAAGTTCTGGCCCATAACATCTTCTTGTAGGATCAGATCAATCATACTGAACCATGCTAAATTAGATAATTATTGTCTCTATCAATTCCAATGTCTTAGTACCTTGTAAGAATCATAACACCTTTGCAGGGGGTTCGATGTTCAAAAACTCTATATTATGTGCTACTTGTTTTGAGTAAATTTCCAGACATTCATGAGGTTATTTGCTGAACACTGTGTCCTTATAATGGCTTTCATCCCACATTGCTATGACTTTTACCCCTTTTGTTATGACTTTTACCTCAGTAAGGACGTTGCCATCCCATTAGAAATTCCACAAACAGGATCAAGATTTGAATCCCACTACAACACTACTAGCTATGTGATCCTGGACAAGTTACTTCTTAAACTCTCTGTAATTCAGTTTCTTAATTGCTAAAAAAAAAAAAAAAAAAAAAAGGTTGAACTCAATGACTTCCATAGTGTTTTGCAAGTCAAACCTAACATCCTCAGAAGCTATTTGCAAAGTTGGAGAAGTCCCAATTTGAATGGAAGAAATTGAGATCCAGGAGTATATGATAAATGGTATTATGTATGAACTGATTCATGGATGATATCAATAGTATTTCAAGAAAACTGACTACCATTTTAATAACACTCCTGGGTTATACCGCAAGACCCCTTAGCCAGCTTCATGGAAGACTTTGGCTATTCTATACCACAGGCCTTGTCCCTTAAGTGGGTCAAACTAGATATGTTACATGACTAATAAACTTCATCAAAACTAATTAGTCAAAATTTTCAATCTTTGTTTATCTTCACTATTTGAAACTTCATTAAGAAAATGACATTGTGTTATCTCATAGTAATTGCTTGTAATACTATAGTATATTGGTTAGTTCTATTTTATGGCCTTTACTTATTAAAGCTTCATACTACAGTAATTTTCCAGAGCTGACTGCTTATATCTACTTGATTCATTTTCAGATTTTCCAAGAAACAAAAGCTTAAAGAGAAAAGAAAACTTTACATCATTTGATTGCTCCAAGAAAAATTCTGCAGTATTTTTTTTTCTTTTCAAACCAGATGTTTTCTCATTCTTTTTACCTTCCATCTAATCTTTCTTCCTTTTCCTAAGTACCTTAGCTGTGTCTCATATAAATTAGTCTTTTAATAACAAAGTCCCCTTCACTCAGTTAATCATGGCTAATTTATTTAGACCACAAACTGTTTTCTTAAATTTCCAGAAAAAAATATTCTAAATCATCATTTAAAAAGGACAACTTAGCAGAGTTTTTAAATGGAAAGCTAAATCACTGCATCAAAGAACAATGAAGTTGTTTTTATTTTCTGATATCATATTCTTAGAAAGAAATTTGAGAAATCCTATTCATCTGTTTTCACAGAGCAATGCCTTTTAATGATATTCTTGAAATTAATTCTGGAATAACAGTATGGTACAGTGGAGAAAGGACTGGTCAAAGGAACTAGCTTCACAAGCCTTTTCTGACCATTAGTATCTGGATGATCTTCACTAAGTTATTTAATCCCTCTGAACCTCAGTTTCCTCATCTATAAAAACAAAGGGGTTGGACTAAATGACTTTTTAAGTCTCTTATAACTTGAAATGTATAATCTTAATATTTTACATTTTCTTTTATAGCTACCTTATTGAATTTGACAACAGTTATGAAGCCCTTACTATACAATGTGATGAATGAAAAACCTCAAGAGACAGTTTTTAGGTAATTTGTTAATACAGCAATTTGTTAATAAAGTTAGTTGACAATCAATAAATTAGTGGTCAGTGGGTGTGTTTTTTTCACTAATCAAACACAACCAATTAAGACATGAATAACTCTTAAATACATTTGTAAAAGGGAATGCCTGTGACAAGTGAAAATCAACCCTGCTTGATAGACATTTAGTAAAGAGATAGGCTAGAAGTGTTCTGATCCTCCTACTGAGAATATGACTTGATCCATCCATCTCTATTAATCTGGACAGGGGAATCTATCTCCAACTAGATCACTCTGGTTGGTTTTCTCCTTCATGAGCTGTGTCACCCTAAATTCTAATAAAGGGGTACAGGGACAAGGGTTTCTTTTCTCTGGATAAGAATTCACCCAAACTGGATTCCATTTTTCACTATTTTCACTATAGAAGAAGTTAGGTCTCCTAATTGTTTAGAGTCCCAACCAAAAGTGAAGATCATGTTTCTTGAGGGTGGGAAGGTCAATTTAATCAATCAATTATGTTCTTAGAGACTGACTTTTTACAAAAGCTTAACCTAAGTGAGAAAATAAATGAGAAAAGCCTGGATCACAATTCGATAAAGGTTATTAATATAATAGTAAAATAATAATTTCTCTCAAACTCGAGTTCTAAAGGTTAAAAAAATGAATGAAACAAAGATCTTATAACAAGTGGGAAAGTAAGCTTGTAAAAAATAAGTATAATACAAGATCAAATATCATAAATATAAAAAGATTTAATATCATAGCACACAATTGTATACAGAATATCCCAAAAGTTTTAGCGTAATTCTAAATTAAAATTTTAGTTTCCTTAAGATTTATATTTTTTCTTGTTGAATATACCTTTCATGCAATGTCTAAGTAAATATCTATCTATCTATCTATCTATCTATCTATCTATCTATATTATCAGCTGTAATCTTTTATTTTGTTCTAGTTCCCATCATGAAGCACCAGATCAATTTGAGTCTGGCCCAACATACAACCTTCTTATATACTATTGGCATTCAGAAACTATAATGTTCTAGCTCTTCATCTGCTTATACTTTCCTACCCTGATATGTTTGTGCAGCCCTTTCCTTGTGACTAGAATAAACTCCCTCTTCATCTACATCTGTGGAAATCCTTTACTATCCCATTTTTCATGAAACTTTCCTTATCACCACCATTCCTGAGCCCAAGCTGAAAATATGTACTAACTTCTCAAATTACCATAGAATCTTTTGTCTCTTTCCTACCCATCATTATATCATATTTGCATGTAGAAGTTCCCCTACTACATTATAAGTTTCTTGAGATTAGGCAATGTGGTGTTGTTGATCTCTGTATCTCTAGCTCAATATCTGACATGTAGTAGTAATAACATTAATAAATATTAAATGCAATAAATTTGAAATATGTGACAGAAAAAGCATCTATCAAGCATTTACAATGTGTCCAACACTTAATTAATTGCTGGATCTACAAATATAAGTTTGCAAATTTGGGAAAACAATAGAAGGAAGTGGTTTGTGTGGGAGGACTAGTGATTATAGTAATGAGGCAATAGATTGATGTGACTTTTTCTGAAATGATAATAATTTGATTTGATTAGTATTCTTAAATCTATACTTGGAAGGTGGGATGAGTATAGCAGATGAAGGTCAATGACATGACATGAAGAAGATTTATACAATTCTATAACTGATCTTGGTCCAGGCAAGATAAGCCAAATGCTCTGCATGATCATATGGTGAGAGCTTTGATTCCAGGTAGGAGATAAAACCTTGGTTGTGAGTCTAATCCTTGTATAATATGGATTTCCAGCCACATTTGGGCATATTAAATGATACTCTTCTAACTGATGGAAAGAATGCTTTGTTACTTCATGAGGCATAGAATAGTCACAAAAACAACAGGAAGAGAAACAATGTTTATTTCTTCAAAGTAGAAATATACATGGTTCCAGATTTTCTTTAGTACTGATACTCAGGAGTACAAAGAGAAAAACTTCTTTCGGACACATAGGAAAAGATTACTTCTCAACAAATTATTGATTTCCAGCTTTCTTACTTAGAAATTCTGGAGAATTTCCCCTTAAATAAAACTGAGATCTTTCTCTTAGTTGAGGGAGATTTTATTCCACTCCAATTTAAAATCTCGTTCATGCTGCATATTGTCTGGAATAATTTATGCTTTATAACATCTCCAATTTCTATTTGTTATTTGCTTGTTTAAATTGTTCTACTCACTATTCACTATTTATGATAGTCTTTTATATAATCACAATTTGGTGGGAGAGGTTAAGCCTATGACCATAAGCTTGAGCTAACCTCTTTTCTGAAGAGATGTGGCAACTTTTTGTTCTGAACTAACTGTATTCCTAGACAAATAATTTTTAAAGGAGATGACAGGTATAATTCTAGCCTAATACTTCTCTAAAAATATAGAACCTAACCTTGTGACCCCTTCTTTGCTCTCATCAAGGCAGGAATCACAGTATTCTTTGGAGAGGAGTGGGAAAAATTCCAGAGATATCTATCAGTGTCTCCTTTGTGCCATTTATCTATACATTTAGGGTTCACTTGTGGATTTACATAATTAAATAAGCTTGCATACACCTTATATTCCACAAAAAGTAGCAAGGGCCTTTGATTTCTCTATCCAGGAAAGAGAATGTGTCATGCTTTGTATGTTGTGAGATTTTCAGTAGTGAAAAGAAAATGTTAAAGGAAATAAATTATATGTTATTTAGTAGGTGTGGTACAGAGCCAGGATGGCAAGCACATCAGGAGCTAGGAACACATTAAAGGGATTCTCAGAAACAGCTCACTTCTAGAGTCATGTGAAATAAAAATAAAATGTTTCTAATTTAGATCTACATTAAAAAAAGAAAGAAAGAAAAATAAGAAGCCTAGGATTTATCTGAGGGTAATGATAGCAGGAAACAAAGCCCTTTACTGTGATTCTTCTGCTGAAAGTAGCTAGATGCCTCACTAACCTTAGCTGTTTAAAGTCCTAAATTGTTATGATCAACTTTTTAATTCACTTCCTGGAAGAATTAAAAAAAAAATGAGAGAGAAGAGAGGAAGGCTTGGAGGATGCATACGAATATATGTATGTATATCAGAGATTCATTGTATTGGATGTACTGTGTATTTGTATGGGATATGGAGAGAGAGATAAGAGACCGAGAAAGAGACAGGGAGAGACAGAAACAGAGAGGGTGGGGTGGAGAGTTCAAGTTAAAGTTCAACTCAAAAGAGTTGATAATGATATGCACAAAATGATCCAGTATTGAATGTTCAGTTTTTTTCCATAGAAAACTGAGGAGAAATCTGATTTATGCTCTATAGTCTTGACAAACTGATGAGCTTGTTCTTCCTACCTTTAAGCGAGACTATCAAGTATTATTACCCCTTAAAACAGCTTGTGATCATATATAAACCAAAAGTTACTTGCATAATTGCTAGATTGCAGATTTCATCCAGGCTATAACTTCTTTAGGTACTGTAGAGTTTAATCTGCTTTGGTTGGCCCTCTCATTTTTTATACACAAGATTTAGCAGCTTCTACATTTTTCATTTTTCACAAAAGAGAAAACTGAAGTCTAAAGAGATTAAGGAGCTTTTTCAAAATCTCACACATGGGAAATGACAGCAGCAGGATTACATTCTATATAGTAATACACTTCTTCCTCATCTTCACCCTTTAGTATCTCAGGTTCCTTTAAAAATATGGGATAAGTGCCACCTTATATATGTGGCCTACCCTATCCTATATATATATATATATATATATACATATATATATATATGTATATATATATATACATATATATATGTATATATATATATATTATAATTTCTTCTAATATGAATGACATTTCTCCTAATATTAATCCTAAATATGAATGTGTAGAACATCAATGTCTAAACTGTAGAAAAGAATTAATTACATGTTTTTATTTCACCACAATGTATATCTCTCTATGTTATGACAGTTCTTTTAAAGTCTGTCTTTTTCTTGAGATATCATTACAATGAGACAATATAGACAAAATAGGGGAATAATGAATTTTAAAATCATAACATGTAGAAGCATTGAAATCAGGAATGGAATTCTAAAATGGAAAATGGAAACTAAGAGCAAAGAAAAACTTCCTTTTACTCACTTTCAGCTTTATTATTATTATTATTATTATTATTATTATTAATTATTCAAAGTCATCCATTGACTATTCCATTTATAACTCTAAACCTTCATTGCTCATTTCCTAGTTCCTGCGACTTTATATCTTTAAATACTATCCTTTTTAAGTTCTGGTGAAATTAAGTAAGACAGCTCAATTTATTAAAGAGGTATGCTACAAAAGACCCTATTTAAAATGGTTCTTTGGCTTTTCAGATATATTTGCCAATGAGAAACAACATCACAAAATGGGTTTATAAGATGGTCTACAAAAAAAAAAAAACCTGTTTCATTCAAAATATACCCAAAGTACTGATAGAATCTATAAACCATGCACAATTGCTTCTCTGAAAAATCATGTATATGAGTCTAACCTGGTATGTTTAACACACATCTTCCTGTATTCAAGAAGAGAGATTGGGAGAACCATTGGAGGAACCTTTGAAAGAACTTCACTGGTTTTCTTTTAATGACTTGCATATAAGCAAAAATTTTGACAAACTGGACAATGTCTATTTGGATATCCCCAATGATGTAGAAAGAAGCCAATGAGTCCTGAGATAGGCAATTCTATTTTTTTGTTACTGTTCAATCATTTCTGACTCTTTGTGGCTCCATTTTAGGGTTTTTCTTGGTAAAGATACTTGAGTGGTTTGCTATATCCTTTTCTTCGTTTTACAGATAAGGAACTAAGGAAGTAGAGTTAAGTGACTTGCCTAGTGTCACATGTAATATCTGGGATAGCTCTCTGGAGGATTTTGGGATCAGTCTGAGTCCTTGGTCTTTAGGTGGAGAAGTGGAGGAGGCAGGAGAGTAACCATGTGGCTGGTCAAAGATGGAGTCTGGTGTCTGAAGTCTGGAGCCTGAAGTCTTCTCTGTGTCTATGGCTGAGAGCTGTGATTGAGATCGCCTTCTGTGTCTGAGACTCCCTTAAATACCTCATTACGGTTACATCACTACAACACACTGAGCACTCACAATCATTACATCACCATAAGCTCTATGTTGTTCTTGATTTAAGTATACCTTTTCAAGGTTCCAGCCCTCTACAGTCACACAGCTGGCAAGTGTCTGAGGCCCTATTTTAACTCATGAAGAGGGGTTTTTCTAATTTCAAGCCCAGTGCTCTATCAACTATATCATCTAGTTTAGTTCAATTTAATTGTTAGGAAGTTTATCTTATGATATATCAAAGATTTCTTTCTATTACATCCATTCTTTGGTCCTAGGACATCTGGGTTGCTCCAAGAAAATATTTGATGTCTTTACCACAAAGCCTTCCTAATAATGAAAAACAGTTTTCACACACTCATAAAGTTTTTTTCTTTTGTTTTATTTTTTCCAAAGGCTAAAAATCTCCATTGCTCCTTCAGTAGTTTTGAGCATCCTTGTCATACCAATTGATGATAAATCAAAACATATTCTAGTTTTTTAACTAGATTTACTAAAATGTGGTAAAAAGAATAATAGCATATATATGGTCTTCCCACATTTTATTTGTTATAATGCAGTTCATGTAACTTATATTTACATTTAATCTACAGAATCTACATATCAGCTAGCTAGGTGACACAATAAATAGATTCTTAGACCTGGAATGAGGAATGCTAATCTTCCTGAGTTCAAATCTGGCCTCACTCAATCATTTAACGCTGTTTGTCACAGTTTCCTCATCTGTAAAATGAACTTGAGAAAAAATGGCAAACTACTTCAGTATTTCTGCCAAGAAAACCCAAATGCAGTCACAAAGAATCAGGCACAATTGAATAATAATTGAACAACAACAACAACAAAATCTATATCAGCTTTTTTATTTTTGTTTATTATGTCACAATACTTCACTTCAAATCTACACTCAAGCCACTAAATCTTTTAGGTATCTTTCTCAAAGACTATTTCAGAGTAACACTTTCTCCATCTTATTTTTGTGAAATTTATTTTTCCAACACAAAAACAGAGATTTACATTTATTTTAGCAGATCTGAGTTTTAACATACAGATAAAATTTGAAATCTGTATTCTTTATTGTAAAATTAATGAGATAAATATTTAGTTGAATAAAAATTATATATGCATATTTGTGATAATAAATGAAAAATCAACATTAACTGATTAAACATATAACTTTTATAAAATACTGGAGAATCATTGAATACATAAAACTAAAAACAGATGAAATTATTAGTGGTTGCAAAATGCAAAGTATTCAAATTATCACATTAAGAAATAGAATAATATAAAAATATAATTCTAAAAAGAGAAGTCTAAAGACTTAAAATGAATCCTAATAAAACAAAGAGAAAAAGAATAAAATCCATTTCTCCAAATACATTTTTAGTTAATTCTTAACACTATTTATAATACAAATAATCCATTTCTTGCATATAGTCTTTCTGGTAAATGTAGGTGGTAGACATGCAGAAGTTATAGCCTTTGACTTCAGGGATCTTACATTCTAGGATGTAAAAAAAGCCTGTTATCTTTATTTTTTTAAATAATGCTGATACTGATAAATTAACACTTTTTATGTTAGGAAAATCTCTCTAAAATGTAAGCCAAAACTAAAAGCCAAGCAAGTAGAAATAGGATGACAAAACACACCAGCCCTAAGAACATTTGAGTGCAATAGAAAGCAAGAATTTAGAGAGACCTTGGAGCTAAAAGGAGCCCCATAACAAGAAGTTTGTGGCAGAACATGGCAGTAGAGAAAAGGTATTACGTAGCACAGCCATATTGGGAGTCAAACTGGTTGGATCCATGGAGCACCCCATATATGAAGGGGAGAAAAGGAGAGACAGACAGAGACAAGAGACACAGAAACATAGAGAAACAGAGGGATTAGATATAGCTTAAAACTGTGGTGTTTTCAAATAGTGCTATGTGTTTTTTTTCTTCTGAGGACTCAGAAATAGACAAATTAGAATTATTGATTCATATTTGTAACTTCCCAGAACATAGGAAGATATAAACTAGGATCTTTCTCTTTGGGTGATGAATCAGTAGGCAATTTAGTAGGTCAAAGAGCCAAAGAAATGACTAAGAAAAAAAAAGTCATAAAGAAGGGTCCAGGAATCTAATACTTAATGTGCAAAAAGAAAATGGTATTTACACACATATATTGTATCTAGGTTATATTGTTAACACATGTAAAATGTATGGGATTGCCTGTCATCGGGGGAGAGGGAGTGAAGGGAGGGGGGGGATAATTTGGAAAAATAAATACAAGGGATAATATTATAAAAAAAATTGCTCATGCATATATACAGTGGAAAAAAATTCTAAATAAAAAAAAAGAAGGGTCCAGGAAATGACTTTAGAGAAGTGCTATAAAAGGGTGTGGTTGAACAGGAGATAGCCACAATCCCCTGAAAATCTGACTCTCCATTTTACTATTTCTAAACATATAAAT
Organism: Sminthopsis crassicaudata; assembly: GCF_048593235.1. Taxonomy (NCBI): domain Eukaryota; kingdom Metazoa; phylum Chordata; class Mammalia; order Dasyuromorphia; family Dasyuridae; genus Sminthopsis; species Sminthopsis crassicaudata. The sequence goes on along the minus strand of NC_133620.1, from coordinate 419,429,882 downwards.
GCAATTACAAATGAGTTTCTAGAAATACCAGAAAAGATAGGTAATTTGAGATATGTCCTCTTTTTTCTTATAATTCATGTATCAACAATAATAAAAACACACATTTCCCACAAGTTTAGTGATCTATGAATAGAATCATCACAGGAATACTTATCGAGATAATATAATAAAATTCAGTTGAAGAAATGCATATTCAAGAATATCCTGAAGAATAATAAAGAAAAATAGAAATGAAAGGAGCTTAAGTTAAATAGATCTCAAGTTAGCTCACAAAGTAATAATTATAAAAACTTTCTATAGGGAATTGAAAGAAATATAAAAGAAAAAAAATGCCTTAAAAATAAAGAGCAGGACAGTGCTAAATCAACTCAAGATCTCACATTAATGGGAAATAGTCCATCTAACAATAATAGCTCTAAAAACTGGAAAAAGTCTAATGGAAAAGATATTTAGACATACCATATCATATATCATAATAAATTCCTAAGGGGTATTATCTAAATATTAAAAGTTATCCCATAAAAAATATGACACTAAAAGTCTATAACTTTAAAAACTATGGAAAGGGGAATTTCTTAAACAGACTCTAAAGTGCAAAGTAAATAATTACATTTATTTAAATTTGAAAAGTTACCCCCACAAATAAGAATAATGCAGCTAGATCAGAAGGGTAGAAAATGAAAAAAAAAAACTTTGGTATTAAATATCTCCATAAAAGTATGATTTCATATGGTCTATGAAATTTAGAAGGTTTTTTGTTTTGTTTTGTTTTGCACTGAGGCAAATGGGTTAAGTGACTTGCCCAGAGTCACACAGCTAGGAAGTGTTAAGTGTTTGAGGTCACATTTGAACTCAGGTCTCCCTGGCTTCAGGACTAGGGCTCTATCCACTGAGCCACCTAGATGCCCCATAGAAGTAGTTTTTAATAGATGTTATTAACGGTTTTCGAAATTTCAAAAAAAAAAAATTAAACATCATTTCCCAAAATAATTAATAATTAGATTTTATGCAATTTAAAATAAGCCTGATATACTCTTCACAGCTATTAAAAAAAATAAAGATGATAAAAGATGGGGAGATACACTGTTAAAACTAGAGTGTTCTAATGCATTGCTGACAGAGCAGTTGATTCACTAAGGGGTTAGAGTTTGTAAATTTTGAAAAAAAAAAGACTAAATACTTTATGCCTTTTGACCCAAAGTGTGTACTACTGGGACTAGGAAATTACTAATAGTAAGATTAGAATCATATGTACTAAAATTTTGTAATAACATTATTTGTTATTGCAAAAAACTGCAAACAAAATATTCACCAATGATTAAGGTTGACAGAACACCCTCATATATGTATGTAATGGAACTACATTATTGATGCATAAGAATAGTTCAGAGAAATATGAAATATGCAAAAGATATAACATGGATTGATATAATAAGATGAAAGTAGAAACCAAAGAATTTTACATGACATAAGTACAATTTAAATAAAGTCGATACTTGTATGAGGAAACATAACTTGTGTACTACAATGGAAAATATTGGAACCACTTTCAAAGTTAAAACATAAATATTCCAAGTATGGTAATGTTCTCTATTGCTACAGGTCAGAAATTTAATTATAATTGGTAGTCTTAGAGAATTTCTTGGGACACCGAAAGGTTAAATAGCTTGTCAGAAGTCATATTGCTATAATGTTTCATGGGTAAAATTTGAACTCAGGTATTCCCAACTTCAAGGTCAACTATCTATCCATTCTATAATTTTTTATCTTTCCTCATAAAAATATATATATATATATATATATATATATATGTATATATATATATATACTATAAAAGTGGAAAATGACATATTCTACCAATCGTGATCATTCTATTAGCTGATTTTTCAGAATAGTCAGGGTATGCATTTTGTACAGTTTTAGAAATGTACATTTTGACAAAATATATTAAATTGATAAATCGTAAAAAATAACTCATCTCTGATTAGGCAACAGAGTAAGATTTAATGACAGACCATTTTAGATAATCTTTCCATAAAGGAAATGAGGTTAGTCTGATATGATATAATATTGTTCTTAATGAACCCTAGTTGAATTTTTAGTGATAGCTATTTCTATATATTACCATCACCTTAAAAATGAATTCTAGGATTTTTTTTTGAAAAATAATTTATTTGATAGGTTATTTGGAGAGTCTACGATCATTTCTTTTTTTTTTTTATTTGATATTTGCCTCTCTAATGTAATGGTACCTTTCCAATTCTCCATGAGTTCTCAAAGATTTATATTCATTTACTCAATAGTTTCATTTAAAAAATTATTTCAGTATGCTGACCTAGTCATTTGAGCTCATGAAATATATCTTATGTGTTCTTATAATTATGTCACATATTTGGTGTCTTGTCTTTCTAATCAGAGGACCATCTGTATTTTGCTTGAAAAAAAATTGAAACAAAATTTAAATTGCTTAGTTTTGCTTTATTGCTCTATTTATTCTTTCATCTTTAATCAATAATCAAATATCAAACATTTATTAAGCATTTGCTGTAGGCAGGCATACTTCTAAGTGGTCTGAATAAAAAGACAAAAGTGAAAATCTCTAGAAGTTTATGAGGGGATGGTACAGAAAAACAATTATAGAATAAAAAGAGAATAAATGGACAGATTAAATCTACAAAATAAATGTGTTAATGCAATAAAGTGGCTCACTGTTGTAAAGATCAGAAAAGGTATCTTCTCTTATCACCTCGGAGAACTATCAGCTGGGACTATTGGGGCAAAGTCTAAAGATTTAAGGAGTTCTTGAACTCTGTAAAGGAACTCTAAATGGGTGTTAACAAGCATAAAATGACCCAAAAGCATGTTTCTAGGTCATGTTTCTGTGCCACAATTCAAATATATTTACTGTTTCATTGTCACAACCAAGTCTCATTGGCTTTACTGTTTTCCAAATCTGGATCCATCTTCCAAATTTGGCTTCTCTGAGCATCTGTGCTTCATATTATTTTTTTGCTAGACATATTAGTTTGCATTTTTCTAAGTTGTATCTCATATTGGTATTTCCTGCCTGTTTTTCAAACTTTCTGAGCTCTATTATTATTCCACTATTTTTCTGAACCTCTCACTATTACAAGATTAATACAAGCTATGTGTGCTGTGAAAATTCTGCTTATTCCCATGAAAGAACTTTAGCCCAATATTAATGGCCTTAGATAGATCCTTGAATCCCATTCAATAACTTTTTAGAACACTGTTTTTTACTTCCTTCAACTCGATTGTTATTCATTTAACATCATATGCACATGTATATATGTATATATACACATCATATACATGTATATTTATGTGTGTGTATCCAGGCATACATAAAGACATATATATTGCATATTTATATGTATCTCTGCATATATTTTATATATGTATACATATACATGTCACACAATGTTTTGTTAGAGTCCACATCAGAATGGATGATATGCAACATCTCAGATAAATGGGGTCACAATAACTTGCAAATCCTATTGCCAAATTTGAATGGCTAATAGTCTATAATTATTAAATGAAAAATTTTATTCATTGTGAGGGGTAGCAAATTTCTTGCTTACTTCTTTATATAACAGGTAAAATGTTGGACCTGGTATTTCTTTTGACTTAAATCAAAACTATGTATTGTTCAAAAAGGTTTCAAAATTCATGGATACTTTACCAATAAAATACAGTTAAATACATACCCAAACTTTAAGATAAAGTTATGAATAATAGGCATCAAACACTTCCAAACAAAATCCCTTAGTTCTCTGGACAAATTATTACTCAGGCCTAAGCTGCTAAAACTGATCTCTTTGTGCTTGAGCAGCAGAATGAGCCAATAACTAGAGTTGTAGACTTGGAGTGTGAAAAATGCCAGTCTCCAATTTAGATTATATATTAGCTGTATGATTCTGAATAACTCTCTGAGCTTCAGTTTATTCCTTAGTAAGATTATATTGATATTACTTACCTCCCATACTTGTTGTAAGACTTAAAGCAAAGTGATTTGCAAACTTTGTAGCATTATGCAAGCATCAACAATTATTCCTCCAGGAGACCTAGTTATGATCCCTCATACCAGAAAGTATTTTTTGCATATTTTGAATGCACATAGCTTTTCCTCAATAGGCAGAGATAGTTTTCTTTTCATATTCTCAATATCTACTATATTTCCAGTTTTTCTTTGTTTTGGTGGTGTTGTTTTGGAATGTACCTGTGATTTCATTTATAAAGAGAACCCTCAATGGCAAGGCTACAAAATATGGATAAAACTAATGGGCAGAGAGGTTATAAAAATTGATAAGAGGAGTCTCCCTGCAGAAGTTTTCATAAAAAGGAAATAAAAGCAGCAGGAAAAGGAGCAGGAGAAGAAAAGAAAATAGCAGACATATGTTTCAAAAAAATATTCTGTATCATCATGTATTTTCAAGTATTGCCATACAATTATTTCATAATGCTTAGATTGCATAATAAGCAATGTCTAAAGTTCCATATAATTGAGTGTATTTTATTTACAGAGACATATCTGCAAAGAAGAATTATCTCTTTAATTTTAAAAATTTTTATTAAATGCAAAACTGCATTCTTATATAGCTAGAGATCAACACGTGTTCAATTTCACAATTCTTCAATTAGATTGAAATTGCTTATCTGAAATCTTGCTGTAATTTCTGTTTTATTTTTAATTGAATTTAATGCTTATGAAGATGTCCTGGATGCCAGAGAAACCAAATGATTGGAATATGCAGCCAGGAGGCAGGAAGTCTGGGTTCTATTATCAACCTTCACATTAAATTGCTCTGTCTGTCACCTTGAGGCTCCTTCAGGCCTGGATTTCCTTATTTGTAGAAAGAAAATAAAAGAGCATATTGGTCAAGAATTTAGAAAGATTTGTTAGATTTCACTAGAAGAAATGTTTGTGCTGTCTGTACTCTATTCATCTACTACTAGGATATAAATGTTTGTTCCCTTTTCATTCTACAGCATGGCAAGTGCCTCCAACAAAACATGGGAGATAACTCTAATACTAAAGAGGTAGCAGAAGGGCAGAAGCAGCAGAGAGGACACACAGTGGTTAAATCAGAAATTAGCAGACCAACAAATCTACAAATTTGTATCTAGGAATTTTCTGAATGAACATTCCTCAATAAAGGAGATTATTGTAATCTAAACCTGATACTTCCATTTCCCTGTGTCCTTATTCTTTGGGAAGTCTCATTTTATTTTATTTTTGTCTAATATTTATTAATGATGATATCTATTCAAAGTAAAATACCTATATTCATATGAAAGAAGCTTTTGTCTTATGGAGAGACAATATGTTTAAAAGGAAAGATCTCAGATCAGAAGACATGAGTTCTCTTTATTGATCATATAAGACAGGACAAGTCATAACCTATATAATAGTTGATATGAATCAATTTACCACTGATGTAATATCCTAAATTAAATGTAAAGTCAGTAAGCAGTTATTAAACACTATGTTCCAGGCACTTGACTAGAAACGAAGGATACAAATAGCATGTTCACCAATAATATCTTTCAGTAATGTCTTGACTCATGCATAAATTAAATTTAAGAGAGGCAGATTTGCACGGTCATAGACCTCACTCCCTCTTCCAGAATCCTTGGAGTCCAGTAGTAGGGCAAAAATGAAGACCATGGAGCGAACAGTGGATAACATTGCATTCAGTGTCTAACCGAGTTTTAAGCACTCCACAGCTCCTGTTCCCTTACCTTCATGGTCCATTAGAACAAATTATTTATATTCATCTATTCCACTGAGGAAGTCTTCGCATGTTTGGAGTAGACATCCCTCTAACTTAAGGCTCATTGATTCCCTTCAGCCTGGTATAGCTGGTCTGCCAGATTAGCTTTATCAGGATATGGCTACTGGGAATGCTACAATTTTTGGAGCCACAGGTGAGTTGGATGACAGATCCAAAGGGGGATGACAAAGCCTCAAAAGGGCTGGCAAACCCTCACATCAGAAGTGCTAGTTCTTCCAAAACATCTCTACACAATACACAAAAAAGAAGGGCAACCCCTGCTATACAGGAACTTTTATTCTAATTCAGGGAGAAAGGGTATAAAAGGGAGCTGAGATGCTAGGAGAAGGTATGGGAGTGATGGGAAGAATAGTGGGAATAGAAATAAAGAGGGAAGTAGGTCCTGAGAATGAAAGAATGCTGACCTGGTTCCTTTCTTAAAATGATGGATCTAGGAAGAATTCTGTAAATTTCTTCCTTTTGCCAAGCCATTCTATGTGTTTTTCCCCTAATGGGAATGTAAGCCTTTTCAGGACAGGGATATCTAACTTTTCTATTTAAATTCAGTTTCCTAATTTGTAAAATGGCATAATTGTTTCATAAGGGTTGCCTTGAGGTTCAATTTAATTAAACTAACATTTATTAAGTGTATTATCTACAAGGCACAGACAGTATTGAGTGTTGGGGAATAAAATAAAAAGAAAATAGTCTCTGTTCTCAATTAGCTTAAATATTAAGAAATACTTCTAGGAGTACTCTACATTTTTATAACATATATACATAAGTAGGGGTCAAGAAAAATTGAAGGATCTAGCACAAACTTTTGGAGGAGAGCAGGAAAGATTTTCCAGAGGAAGCAAGACCTGAAGGAAGAAATGATGAAAAGACAAGATTCTGATTGGTAGAGCTGAAAAGTTTAATAACTCTGTTCAAGGTCACAAAATCAGCATATGTTAAAGGCAGGGCTTGAGGCTCCTTAGAATCTAAATTTCTTTATTTGTAGATAGAAAACAAAGAGCTTGTTGGCCAAAAACTCTAAAAGATTTGTTCAATTTCACTGTGAGAAATACTGATATATGCCTCTCCTCTGTTCATCTACAGCTGAATTTATTTCCTACAGTATTAAATGCATGACATATACACAAATCAATTAGGTTAAATTTGGGAGAAATGTTAATCATAATAGCTAGTATTAATATATAATTTAAACATTTGCAACACACTTTAAAATCTTATCACAATCTTATTAAATTGAAACTTCTTTCTCTGAGAAATAGCTCCTATTATTATCCTCAATTCATAGATGAGGAAATTGAGGATGACAGATCTACTTGCCCAGGGTCACATAGCTATGAAGTGTCTGAATTGGAAATTAAACTAAAATCTTATTGATTACAAGTCTATTGCTCTATCTGCTGTGCCCATAACTGTTGAAAAAGAAAAGAGATCAAATGAAATGTGAACTGCTATTTGAGTCCAAAGTCATTGATTGTCAATAAAGTAGAGAAAGTTGATCCTCAACTTCAAGGATAAGAGAGTGAGAGCTAGATGGCACATGAAATATAACTGAGTATGACTGGCTTTCTGTCAGATTCTTTAGCAGGCTATTCACACTCAAGAATCTACTTGTTCCTTCCTCACCCACTATTCACTGATTTCTGTATGGAAATTGTTACTTGAAGATTGTTTAAAAGTTTTCACTTCTTTTGAAAAAAATGTTCCTTTAGGAGGAGGTAGCCTAATTGTCTTTATAAAAGAAACTCATCTATTTCTAAGCATTATACCACACAGGTATACATCATTCTTAAAATGCCACTTCATAAGTATACTATCAATCCAATAGGCTTTCATCATTAAAGTTATCATATGTTTAGCTTTTCCTCATCACAATTGGTGACTGGTGGAGGTTGAATTCCTTCAGTAGCTATAATGTTTCATCATATTTGCTCATATTTACACAGTTGCCCAATAATTCAATCATGCAACATTTACAAGTATTTCTCTATGGATGATCCTGATTTAGGTCATATGGAGGCTAAGGGTAGAAAGATCCAAGTAAAATAATAGTGTTGGTTCCTATTTTTGAGGAATTCTAATTGACCTGAGGAGATTAAATGTACAAAATCAATATAAGAAGACAATTTCAAAATGTAAACAAGAATACAAAAATATAATAAAAATCATAAACACACTCTCCAGACTCCTTGTCTGTTACGTTGCCATTTTGGTGAAACCTCTGCTTTTTGAGATTAAGGCTCAGTTCTCCTGAGCCCCAATTCATTTCCCAATACTACTTGGGAAGGATCTCAACCATATTTCACTTTTTATATAGCAAGACACTATCTAGATCGCCTTCACTTGCCTCCATGCTTCACTGAACATAACTTTCTTCCTCTTCCCTCTCCATCCCCATTTCTAATTAATCTAGATGTATTGCCTTCCATTATTTGTTCATAAGTTACAAGATGGTAGGAATTATCTTATTTACTTATATTTGTATCCTCACTGTAGGAAGAGAAAAAGAGCAAAAATAGACAAAGTAGAGTGAGAAAACCTTGAATGGAGTACCAATTCTTCCTCTTATCATCTATGTCACTTTGGACAAATCAAATGCACTAAGCTTCAGTTTTCTTATCTGTATAGCTAAGTTTGGCTAATGTCTGATGAGGCAGACTTTAAAAGGTTCATAAAAATTCTACTTTTGGAAGTGCAATTATGAAACATATCAGTGGGGCAAAATTAGGGGTGAGAATGCTAGGAATCCTTAGCTAGTCCTAAACTAAGAAGGGCCACTCTCTTGGGTGGTTCCCAAATGTTGTTCCCATGTCAAGAGATACTAGGAAATTTTGGGACAGGGTTACAAAATGATATTTATGAGAAATAAGATTAGGTTAGTCAAATGTAGTTCTTAATAGAATTAAAAGTTAAAATCATAATAAAGTAATTAGGACAATTAAAGAATAAAATTAGAAGTGAGTGGGTACCAGTTAGATCTGGCTCTAGTGAGACAGAGAGTGGGAAAGACAGAAAAACAAGTTATGTTTTTTTCCTCAGTGCCACCGGATTGAGTGCCTATGATTAAACACACACACACACACACACACACACAGAGTCAGACCCTTCTTTAATGGTTTAATAGTCAAAGTTTGGGGCCCAAAGAAGCATGAATTTGAGGATATATTCCAAGATATAGCTGCCACCAGTTGTTGGGATTGTTTTGCTCTTCTATATGTCTGAGGAGAGCCCCATCACCTCCTCTTCTTTTGTCTTTGTCTATTTCCATTTCAGAGATTCTCCAGAGAAAACACCCTCACTCTCCAATCCAGATCTCTCATTAGCTTCCTATCTTCATATGAAGGGGAAAAAAATTCCTAGGTCCTTTGATGACTTGGACCCTTTTGTAGGAAGCTAATCCCAGCCCTACTAGAACTGCTTCTACATAATGAAAGGGTTGGACTTGTTGGCTTTTGAGGTCTCCTCCAGCTATGGAACAATATCCTATAATGAACAACTGACCATATGCTGAGGAAGCTCATTCCATTATTACATAGCTGTGTTTCTTGGGAATTTTTTTTTAACTTCTGAAATAAGAACCTGAAATTTGCTTTACAATAATGTCAGACCAGTGATGTTGCTGTACTCTCATTCAGCTAACCAGTCAGTGGGTAGACTATTAAACAAATTAATGGGCATTTATTAAGGGTCTACTAAATACTATACCAAACACTATGCTATTCACAGAGGATACATGAAAGCCAAAAACAAAATAAATAAGGAAGTTTGAAGTGTAGAAAACACAAGCATTCTAAAGAGAGAAAGGTCCTAAACGCTTCCTAATCTCAACTAATCTCACCCTCTGGAACATCTCTAAAGGCTTGTTTGAAGATCTCTGTTTTGATGAAAAATCTACTTTCAGCCCCATGATGACTGAGAACACATAGGAGCATCTCAGTCAACACTTGGGCTACAAGGATCAATAGAATCAATTGCAGCCAGCGTGCATTAAATGGTATTAATATAATTAGCATATGTGCTTGAAATGAATCAGAGAGATTTATTTAAGGGAGAAGAATTGTGGCACATTTATTGAATCTTGGAGCAAATGAAGTCCTTTGATAGCTTCCCAGATAAGCCTTTGGAGCTCAGGGATAGCACAACTACAATTTGGGATTTTTGATTTAGGTATGTCTTAACTGTATATCTCCCTGGTATTCCAATCTATGGGAAAGCAGCCAACAGGATATTGTGTTTATGTGTTCATTTCCCCTTCCCCTCACATATGTTCCAGTCAGTTTAAGAAAGTTTAATTATAGATTCTGAGATATCATAGACTGTGCATTTGACACGACAATTATCTAATAATATCTCCTGAAGCAACTGGTTCTACTTTTGAATAATTCTAATAGTTATGAAGTTTTTTTTCCCCCTTTTATGAAGCTAAAATCTGCCCCTGTACAATTTCTACCCACTGTTCTTAGTTCAGTTGCCGGGGGCGGGGGGGGGGGGGGGAGGCGGTGGAAACAGAATAAGTCTAAATCTTCTTGCATAGGATAAGCAACATCTGTTCCCCAGGCTAAATACATGCTATTCTTTCAGCCCAGTTTTTTTAAAATTATTATAGCTTTTTATTTATCGGATATATGCATGGGTAATTTTACAGCATTGACAATTGCCAAACCTTTTGTTCCAATTTTTCCCCTCCTTCCCCTCCTCTCCCAGATGGCAGCTTGACCAATACATGTTAAATATGTTAAAGTATAACTTAAATACAATAAATGTATACATGTCCAAACAGTTATTTTACTGTACAAAAATAATTGGACTTTGAAATAGTGTACAATTAGCCTGTGAAGGAAATCCAAAATGCAGGTGAACAAAAATGGAGGGATTGGGAATTCTATGTAGTGGTTCATAGTCATCTCCCAGAGTTCTTTCGCTGGGTGTAGCTGGTTCAGTTCATTACTGCTCTATTGGAACTGATTTGGTTCATCTCATTGTTGAAAAGGGCCACGACCATCAGAATTGATAATCATATAGTGTAGTTGTTGAGGTATATAATGATCTCCTGATTCTGCTCATTTCACTCAACATCAGTTCATGTAAGTCTCTCCAGGCCTTTCTGTAATCATCCTGTTGGTCATTTCTTACAGAACAATAATATTCCATAACATTCATATATTACAATTTATTTAGCCATTCTCCAATTGATGGGTATCCACTCAGTTTCCAGTTTCTGGACACTACAAAGAGGGCTGCCACAAACATTCTTGCACATACAGGTCCCTTTCCCTGCTTTAAAATCTCTTTGGGATATCAGCCCAGTAGTAACACTGCTGGGTCAAAGGGTATGCACAGTTTGATAACTTTTTGAGCATAGTTACAAATCACTCTCCATAATATCAACATCGTTTTGTACAGCATGTTCTCCAGTCCTTTCACTTTCTAGACTTACTCCAATTTGTCAATATCTTTCCTAAAATGTGGCATCTCCATCTGAATACCAAACTACAGCTATAAGTAGTCCCTCCCCACCCCCATATACACATTATTCCAGATTGTAGAAGTGTCGATGCAAATGAAGAACAAGATAGACCTTTTAACTGCTGTTTCACAATGTTGACTAATGTTAAATTTGGAGTTTATCACAAACCTCCAATCTTTTTCATGTAAACTTTTCTAGCCAAAATCAAGCATAAGTGTTTTATATTTATCCCTATTGAAGTTCATCATCTTAGATTGAGCTCATCTTTATAATTATCAAAATGAGTTTACATATAATTCTATCATTTGCTATATTATCTATTCCACTCAGGTATATCACCCTTAAATTTTATTAAAAATTTAATGTATGTCAACATCAATGATAAATTCTGTATAAGAAAACAAAAAATGCATATGATATTGTATTATATACATCTTATTTATAAAGAATATAACAAATCTAATACCCCAATTTGAATACTGACTTACTTGCCTGACTTTTTCTGAATTTCCTTCTGCTCTCTTCTATGTGTTTTATAGATTTTCTGTAATATTTTTAATTCTTTTTTGGAATATTACTATTTCCCCCCTTTCTTATAATTATGCCCCACAATAAACAAACAAAAATACAAAAAATAAAATTGTAAGAAATAACTATAATCAAAGCAAATATATCTACACAATGCCTATGTCAGAAAATATATATGGCCTTATGTTTTCTTAGAGTCTATCAGCTATCCATTAATAGGTGGGAAGGATTTTTGTTTTACTTTGTAGGACCCATTTTTTAAATTAGCATAATTATGAATCATATCTCCAGAAACCATGTTCTTGTTGGGATTGAGATAGGAGATATTTAATCCTCTCAGGTTTAGTACTGTATCCTGGGGCTAAATTGTCTGGATTTATGAATGAGTGAAAACTCTCAAACCTACTATTTCCATTTTTGATTCAGACTATACTTTTCTCCATCCACCCAAGAGTTTGTGCTTTTTTATTTGCTACCATAAGTGTTCTACTTGATCCCTCTCTCCCACTCTCATAGCATATATACACTTCTTATTCTGGGAATGATAATCAAATTCATGCTATCTATGTTTTTCTAGAAAGAATATGACAATCAATTGCCCTAGGATACAGAAACAGAGATACATAGAGAGATGCAGAGAGAAAGAGAGAGAAACAGTGACACAAAAAGACAGACAGAAGGAAAGAAAGAGAGAGGAGAGAGAGGAGAGAGAGAGAGAGGAAAGAAAGAAGGAAGGAAGGAAAGAAGGAAGGAAGGAAGGAAGGAAGGAAGGAAGGAAGGAAGGAAGGAAGGAAGGAAGGAAGGAAGGAAGGAAGGAAAGAAGGAAGGAAAAGAAAAATGGATGGAAGGAGAGACTGACAAAGAGGGAGGAAGGGAAGAAGGGAGAGAGAGAGAAAGGAAAGGAGGGAGAAAGGGAGGGAGGAAGCAAGGAAGAAAGGAAGAAAATTTGTGGCAGTATTATGCTCAATGATTTGGAAGACAGAAAGAAAAGAGAAAAATTCTTGGCCCACAAGATGCTTATAACTTTACCCCTGCCCCCTCCAATAGACACATGATAGACTGGGTAAAGATTGTATGGAGAGTCATGGATTTAGTAAACTGAAACATGATCTAATGGTACTGATTTGATTTAGAAATGATAGTATTGATTTAGTATCTCCTTACAGGACAGAAAGTATGCATAGTGAACTGGTTGGATTGCTAGATGAGATATGAAGCATGGTCTGCTTATCTGTTTCGAGGGATCAGGTATAGTTGTCTAGTTAAATATTCACTGACTCACGCAACAATTACTGCTGTTCTGTCCCAGGATGGAAGTGCCAAACTGAGTGGATAAATTACCCAAATATAAGAGAGATAAGTACTTTCTAATAATCTATGTTTTACCTTGTTGTTGTTCAGGTGTTTTAATTATATCTTCATGATCCCATTTGATGGTTTCTTAACAAAGGTACTAAAGTGGTTTAGCATTTCCTTCTCCAATTCATTTTACAGATGAGGAAAGTGAGGTGAATAGGATTAAATGACCTGTCCAGGGTCATACAGTTAGTGTCTGAAGCCTAATTTGACCTCAGATAAGTCTTCCTAATTACAGACCCAGTATTCTAGCCATGGTCCATTTAGCTGCCCAAGTTCAGCATGAGCAAGGCCTAAAAGATCTGAGGACTATTGGCCTCCAAAAGATTTGGAAGTGTAATAGACTTAATATCTAGAGAAAGAAAAAGTTCCCCTTCTTCTATCAGGCTAGGGAATGCCCTATTCTCTCTAGTATAAAATAAAAATAGCTTGGCCTGTCATTTCAGGGTCTTTTTAGTTTAGCTCCAATATACTTTTTTTTTTCCTAGGGTTGTTTTCCCACTCTCTTCCCCCAACTCTACCCCTAAGATATTTTAGAACCAGGGAGTAAAATACAAATTGAAAGAATCTACCTATTTCCTCCTGAAAGAGATCCCAATATATATATATATATATATATATATATATATATATATATATAAAGATTCATTGTGATCTAGGAGTAGATTCTGGGCATCAGGAATTACATATATATATATATATATATATATATATATATATATATATATATATATATATCTAGGAAACCTTTCATTCAGTTCATCAGAAAGTGATCTTTCTTTCTTCAAATATTCCTGGAACACTTTATCTCAATTCCCCTTTTGCTCATTACATTTTGCCAGATGTTATACTTACTTCTGGACAGTTAGATGGTTCAGTGGATAGAGAACTGGGCTTGAAATTAGAAAGACTCATCTTCATAAAGTTCAAATCCAGACTTAAATACTTATTAGCTTTGTGACCCTGGGCAAGTCACTTAACCCTATTTGCCTGAATACCTCCTCTGTAAAATGAGCTCAGAAGGAAATGCCATATTACTTCAGTAACTTTACCAAGAAAAATGTAAATTGGGATTATTGAATAGTTGGATATTATTGAAATGACTCATACAACAATATAGTCATCTGGGTCAGCTAAGTAGAATAGTCACTAGAATGCCAAGCTTGAAAGTCAGAAAAACCTGAATTCAAATCTAACCTCACTTCCTAGCTGTGTGATCCTGGGCTAAGTCGTTTAATGCTGTTTGCCTCCATTTTCTCATCTGTAAACTATCTGTAAAATAAGCTTGATAAAGAAATGATAAACCATTTGCCAAGAAAACTCCAGATGGGTCATACAAGATTGAAACAATTGGGAGACAGAGCCAAGTTGTCAGAGTGAAGGTAGAGAGACTCACTTTAGTTCTCTCCAGAACCCCAAGTTTTTAATAATTCTAAATAAATTTTAGAACATCCAAACCTATAAAAAGATGGAGTAGAACAATTTTCCTACCAAATGCAGTTTGGAAATTTGATGAGGGGTCTCTTGCATCAGGATGGATCTGCAGTGCAATCACAGAGCAGGCTGGTCCAGCATAGCCCCAGAATCATGAAACCAGGAACAGAACAATTTAGCAGGAAAGGTGTGCTGTACTAAAAATTGAAGGGAACTCCAACCCAGAATCTAGCTTCGGGAGCCACCAAATCAACAGCAGTAGAGGTAGCAATGCTATAAAAGCCTTCAAGAAAAATAAAAATTGGTCTTAGGCCAAGGAAAAGATAAAAAAAAAAAAATCTTGAAAATCAAGTAAGAGAGATAAAGGGAAAATTGGGAAGAAAATTGGGAGTGGTGCAAAAGGAAATACAAAAACCTAATAAGGTAAAGAATACCTTAAAAAGCAAAATTGTCCAAATGGGAAAGGGGATATATAATCTCACTTCTGAGGAAAATAATTTCTTAAAAAGTAGAATTGAGCTAATGGAACTTATGATTTTATGAGGAATCAAGAATGGTAAACCAAATCCAAAAGAATGAAAAAAAAAAAAAAAAAAAAAAAGAACTATCTCATTGGAAAAACAACTGACCAACAAAATAAATCCAGGAGAGATCATT